>NC_083470.1:19369669-19742169 GCF_030014155.1 Tachysurus vachellii
GTGTATATTATGTAGAGTAAGTCTAAGACTTTGTATTCTTTCTTAAGTTTCGCCATCATAACAATAACACACACACACACACACAAGTAGCCAGTTCCAAGCCGGATTCTTTTCCCTCCAGCTTTGAATGCTGGGGATTTGTAAGTGTCTGTGCACCAGATTCCCTCCCAATCCCTATCATTTGTTTTCGAGACGATAACTTTTTGCTTTCTCTTCGTCTCTCTCTCTCTCTCTCTCTCTCTCTCTCTCTCTCTCTCTCTCTCTCTCTCTCTCTCTCTCTTTCTCTTGCTCTCTCTCGCTCTCTCTCTGTGTGTTTCTTTCTTAGTCACATAAACAGAAGGACACAGTATGAGGACCCGATGTTGGAGGCTAGACTTAAAAAGCAGGTCGATATCCAGCAGCCACCAGAAGGTGAGCGCTACGTCAGAGGTTCGTTCCGCTTTTTTCTCTCTCTATTCCATTCTCACTGTATCTATTGTCTGCCACAATGTTCCACGTCTC
Organism: Tachysurus vachellii; assembly: GCF_030014155.1. Lineage (NCBI taxonomy): Eukaryota > Metazoa > Chordata > Actinopteri > Siluriformes > Bagridae > Tachysurus > Tachysurus vachellii. The sequence continues at coordinate 19,370,171 of NC_083470.1, forward strand.
GACGAAGACAATCGTACAGTCATATAAGACGAATTAGTTCTTTTCTTATTCACGTGAACGCTCCACTATAGTATAGCGGTCATTTAGCATTATACAATAGACTTTGACCATAATAGCTTTAATTCGTTATTGACCAGGCGGCTTTTTAGAAAGAATATCCATTCTAAATGCTAATGTGAATCCTAAGATAAGCAGATAACTATTTTTCAAGTCTTTTTAAAGACGCTGTGTATTTGAGGCTCTGACTAATTTTGTCTCCATGTGTTGAAAGATGTGCGTGTGGGTCGACCGAGCTGTAAACATTTAAAACTAGCTTTTATAGAAAGCAGTAACGTTATCAGACTGGGAACTTTTCCCGAGGCTAATTTAGCTGCAACTGTCACCATGTCAAGCTTATTTAGTACAAGTTTGAAAAAAAAAAACTGATGCTGCAGACTAAATAATTTATTAATATACTAAAACAACTTCTCAAAAAGTCACGTGTAAACATACGGCTACGCATCTAACGTCCTCGCTACTACTACAAAGATAAAGATGTATCTATAGAAACCTTTTAGTAATGAGGACTATGTATATATTTGTATGGCTATATGAAAGCCAAAATGTATAAACAGGGTCTGATGATAACTGTTGAGTTAACTGTATGCTTAGTGCCAAATAAATAAATAAATAAAAGCGTAGCACCTACCTTAGAGCTGTTTTTTTTTTTTTTTTCGGCTGGAACCGGCGCTTTAATCGAGGTGAAATGCCACAGTAATGGTGAAAAACTTCCTGCTGGTAATGGTAATGGAACCGGCTGGAACCGGCACTTTAATCGAGGTGAAATGCCACAGTAATGGTGAAAAACAAACAACCTGCCATTTTAACAGGGGTGTGTAGCTTTTATATCCACTATAATATCTGCGTGGAGGTTGTGCCATATTTTTTCTATCCCTGAAATAATGAGTTTACTGCAGCGCTTGTGACATATTTTTTATTATATATATATATATATATATGTGTGTATATATATATATATATATATATATATATATATATATATATATATATATATATATATATATATATATATATATATATAAAACCTGTAAAACAGATGGTTACCATATCCAAGACTTTCACTGTGAATGCTTGTATAAGACGCAAGCATCATTCCAGAACATTTTATTATTCTGTTGAAATGATCAATAGTTCACAGCTTCTTTATTTTTAGTTGTGGTAATATCTGTTGGGGAATATGATCACCAGGATTGTGAATGTTTCTCTGTACAGAATGGATAGAGGAGCACTCGTCCGCTGGTGCTCCGATCACCGCATACATTCCAAACCACTTGGAGACATACCGAGAGCCTCAGAGCGGCCCACAGCTCCCGCCAGTCCCCGGATGCAAACGTGAGCGTCTGTCTGCTGCTCTTAATAACGGAAAGGAAGCTAAACTGCTGCAGAACAATTAACAAATCGATTCAGATAAAACACTTTTGTAACAGAAATTTGTCCGAAAAATGCTTCCGATTTTTAGCAGTGAAATAATCCTGCATTGCTCTCGTGCCGATTCTGATTCAGTCATTAAGACAAGTGTGATTATGCCAGGAGTCTCATTTTTGGTTTTGGTGTAGTATTTTTAAATATTCCAGAAGTGTGTGAGTGTGGATGCATGTGTGTGTGTTTGTGTAGGAGGGAAGCCGTTCTTCACAAGAAACCCCGCAGAACTCAAGGGCACATTTATAAGCACCAAACTACTGAAAAGCAGGCGGGGATTTGGCTTCACCGTGGTCGGAGGAGACGAGCCAGATGAGTTCTTACAGATCAAGAGTCTCATATTAGACGGACCAGCAGCCTTGGATGGCAAGATGGAGACGGGTAGGATGGAGACACACACACGCACAGACACAGACACACTTTCAAAATTGACACTGAATGATTGTACATCAGATATCAAGCATTATCCTGCCATCAGTGTGTCAGTTGCACTGTCATTCTACATGAGCAACAGCTTGATGGACACATCTGTGCCTCAAACACACCTCATACACACATTTATCTAAACACACTCTCACATGGTGCAATAGAGACGTTTGTTTGTCCTACTGCTTAAAACTTACCATCTCCCAGCGATGCCACTGAAATCCATACCAGGTGCCAAGGAAAGAGAGTTATCTGTGCTCTCTGGGTGTCATAGTCTCTTTAACCGACACTCACAGTGACACTTGCTAATTGTGGCTGACTGTGAGCTCATATACGCAGAAGAGCAGATACTTGATTACATGTGCACACATCTGTATACATCCGATACCCATCTAAACCCAAACATTTCTTGTCATTAAAACGCAGTTCTTTTAAATATGTAGCTCAAGTGTACTCGTGTCTGTGTCTTCTCCAGGTGACGTCATCGTCAGTGTTAATGACACCATCGTTCTGGGCTACACACACGCTCAGGTAGTCAAGATCTTCCAGTCCATCCCTATCGGCTCAGCCGTGCAGTTGGAACTGTGCCGTGGGTACCCGCTGCCTTTCGACCCTGATGACCCTAACACCAGCCTGGTGACTTCGGTGGCCATCCTGGACAAAGAGCCTATCATCGTCAACGGCCAGGAAGCCTTTGATCCGCCACCCTTGGGCCCATGTCAGACAGGAATGGGTACAGTGGGTACAGTGGGCATGGAGCCTCGCCCCTACAGTCCTACAGCAGAGGGGATGATGATGCCAGAGAACTACGGTAGTGACGTTGTGACCCTTGCATCGTCCATCGCCACGCAGCCTGAGCTGATAACCGTGCACATGGAGAAGGGTGACAAGGGCTTTGGCTTCACCATTGCTGACTGTGGTGTCATTGGGAGTGCCATCGGGGGTGGCCAGAAGGTCAAGCAAATTGTAGACTACCCACGCTGTCGTGGCCTGAAGGAGGGAGACATTTTGGTAGAGGTGAACAAGAGGAACGTGCAGAACATGAGTCACAACCAGGTGGTGGAGCTTCTCAGCAAGTGTCCTAAAGGCAGTGAGGTCACCATGCTGGTACAGAGAGGTGAGCACTTTGTAAAGTGTGGTAGGACAGTTAATGGTATAAAGGGTCTCGATAGATAATCATGATCCTGGACCCCTTAGTAGTGGGTTAACTTTCAACATAAACATAAACACACCAGTTGTTAATAGGATACCAAGTGGCACTACACGGTATATCAGATCATTATGTATAAATAGTAAAAATGATAAATTGAAATTCTTTTTTCGCCGCTTTGGGTCATAGCACATGGTCAGCCATGACAAAGTGACTCTGGAGTCCTTGCTCATTTAGCATTTATGTGCGGATTCTCCAGTGCTAAGGCTTTATACAGAGAAAAAGCTGTTTCGTTAAGGTTTTAACGATTAAAGACATTGTATTTAACTCTACTTAAGATAAAAGAGGGACTAATGCAGTGGTATGAGCAGAATAAAACACTTTGAATGATCAATTTGTGAACTGTATCCCTAACTCAGCTTCTCATCGATCCACATCACACGACTGTATCAATGATTATTATCCTCGCCATGTTTTATTCCTTATATAGCCTATTAATTATTGCTTGCTTAGGCTATTCTTGTCAGCTTTAATTGTAGAGTCTTTGTGTTCTTTTCAGAATATTGAGCGATAGCTGTATAGGGTGAGGACTTCATGCCTGTAACTTTCATTTGACCTTGGAATGAATATGGAAACAGAATGAGTTGCACATGAGCATAACTGAATATGTAGGTTGATGTAAGTGGGTGTATGTTAGGATTAGGCGAATATCACAGGTATTTTTTTCTTTTTTTCTTTTTTTATAAAACATAATTAGAGCAAAACCAGTTAAATGATCAAATTGGGCTTCTCTACTTCAACCATCAACTCTTTCTTGTAGTATACCATCAATTGTGTGTCTTCGGTCCTGTCTCTTTTTTCTTTGTTTGTATTAGAGTAATTGTTTAGCGGCCAGTGTTAGCATTTCTGCTGTAGTAGTTGAAGTACAGGGTTTTGCATAGCTTTTGCTGATCCTATAAGATCAGCATTATAGGACGATACTCTGGCACTTCACTTGTAAATATCGAATTAGCATAAAACCAGTGGCACTCAGAATGTTAGGCTGCTGCAGTAAAGCCTGGATAGAATAGAATTAGGCTTTTCACTCATCATCACTTACTCGCTCTGTTGTTACTGTGACAGTTCATATAACACACCATAGTGCATACAGTAGATACACCAAGGTGAATCATAAAAATGCACAAATGCAAAGAGAGAGAGAGAGAGAGAGAGAGAGAGAGAGAGGAGGAAACACACCCTGTTGCCATAGCAATAACCCACACACTTCCCAAGGCCTGTCTTTTTGCCCATGTGTGTAGGATATAGACACAATGAGGGAGCTTTGTATCCTGAGCTTGTTCTGTCCACTGTATTGTGTTCAAATCTTGCTGCTGAGTTCTGCAGCGGTCAATACAGTTATGCAACCTGTCAAAGCACTTATGTTGTGAATGTTTCCTGAGGTTAAGATTAATGAAGCCAGATTAAACTAAGCCTGTTAGTGGCAGCTTGGCTAGTTTATCCACCAAAGAAATGTATGTAGATCACATTGTCTCACAGAGGCCCATTATCAGCAACCATCATGACACACATGTCTACATCTCATATGTAGTGTGAAGGAAAAAGCAGTGAAGGACTTACTGTGTCATTGCCTTAGCTGGGAAACATGGTACAGTGATACCTCGAGATACGAGTGCTTTGACATACGATTCGACCAAACTTTTGGCTTGAGATACGAGCAAATTTTTGAGATACGAGCATCCGAGCCCCGAAACAAAGATCCCAACAACCACGTGTGCTCTGTTTCCCCCGTCTCAGCTTCCCGCATCTCACTCGGTTAAAGCCACATTTCCACTGCACACGACAAACGACGGCCGATAAGCAGGAAGTCATTCATTTCCTATGGAGAGTCGCAAAGGCGCTGAGTGAGGTGCCGACCGTCTGTGGATCCGTAACTTTCGGATCCATATTAAGCGTTGGATCCGTTAAAAAAATTAACTTGTGCGACTACACCGCATCTGATATGCCGACCGGACAGGTTTTTAATAAATCGACCGGCAGATGTTAGTGAAGAAAGAGTGACAAAAAAGGCAAAAACAAGTGAAGAGAAAAGAGATGAAGAAAATTTATCAAAATTAATGTAAAGAAAACAGAAATTGTAGCAGTTAAGTTCAGTTAAGAGAATTTCAGTTAAGTTCGTTAATTTTAGTGAAGTTTAGTTAAGTTCCATTTAAGTGTAAAGTAGCATTAAGAGTGTACAGTAGCGAGTAAGTGAACGAAAGTGAAAGTGTAATTCCTCCTAACTCCTCTGCCTGTTTGCTCCTCCCTCAACACCTCCGTGCGCATCTTCCGTAAAGTAAAACCAGTTTATTTTTTTAACATTCTCTTTTATTACTGTATGTTTTTATACAATATTTGTCATTTATAAATACAGGTACTGTACATTTTTCATATTCAAAACACATAAACAAAACAGCTGGAGTGGAATTTTGCGAGCTGGAACAGATTAATGGGATTTCAATTAATTTAAATGGGGAAAATTGTTTTGAGATACGAGCAATTTGAGATACGAGCAATTTGAGATACGAGCAAAGTCACGGAACGAATTAAACTCGTATCTCGAGGTATTACTGTATTATTATCAGACAGTTATTCATCAAGCTACTTTGGTTGTGAGTTTGAATCCCAGGACAACCAAGCTGCCACTCCTGGCCCCCTGAGCAAGGCTTTTAACCCCCAATTGCTCAGCTGTATAAATGGGAACTGAAAGTCACTCTCGATAAGGGCCTATGCAAAATTGTTCCACAAAATACATTTTAGAAAGTGGATTTTACAGTTTGAAGTTGTTGCATCATAGTTGTTTATGGATGGTAGACTTTTCAAACCACTGCCTAATTAGGGAATTGCTCAAGGCTAGTCACTCACAGAAGGTGGAATAATTGCACTAATACACTTATGAGGTGAAAATATGCTTTAAAATCAATGTGCACCATTGCGCAGAATGATCAAGAGCAACGTAATGCAAAAAAAACTTCAAATTGTAAGGATCTGTTTTACCTACAAGTGTAGGAATTGTTTGCCTTACAAAACCAGGCCGTGATCCAGACTTGGTGTGAGGGACTGAAAGGTGTTTGGTCATTAGAGATCTGTTTCGCTTTCCTCCTAGACTAAACACTTCACACATCATTGTCTTCAATGTGATTTGTCTCATAAGCTAATTAAGCCGTTGTGAGCTGGAGGCAGCATTCTGTAGCAGCAAAACCTGCACGAATGTTGCTTGTTAGAAACTGTGTGGAGCTTCAGATTCTGAAGGATTAAACTTTGTTGCAGTCTGTCACGAATAAGCAACGAGCCGGAGAGCTGTAGTGGATTAGGAGAGTGTGAGCGTCAGGAAAAGGGAAGAGAATGGTATGATCAACGGAGAGGGTTGGTCGGGGTTGAGACATGCACATACACACACATGATATGACTATTGAACTAAGAGCGCTGCTGTAAATCTCTTCCATCTTGCCGCCTGCTTGTTTCCATGACGATGCTCTGCTGCACTGCAGTACAAGGAGAAAGAGAGAGAGAGAGAGAGAGAGAAGATTCAAGTAAACACTCGTACAGCTCCTAAGAAAAAAGAAGTAGAGATAATTATATATTTATAAACAGATCGATTTCTCTAGACCAAATTCCTAAGTCTATACAATTATGTACAAGAGTGAAAATGAACACTTTTCTTGAATATAACAAATGAACTTTGTTATAATGGTTCTTGAAGTACAGTAGGGTCCAGGGGTTGATGAAGCCCAGCTAGGGCAGAAGGAGGGTGATTTCTATTTTTTTTTTCTTATTTAGTTCCAAGGGTGAAAAGTGCAAACCACTGTTATCAAAGTTATTACATTTATTGTTATTATATATGTTGTTCTATAAAGTGGGGTCCAAACTGTGATACCACACTGATCTGTATACATGTCTAGATGTGTCTCGATTCAAGATCTTATGATTTTAATAGTCACATACACAGTTACATACAGTTCCTCGAGGGATTAAAGTGAATAGTATGTGAATAGAGAAATAGTATGTTTGTCGAGATTTTTGTGCAAAAACAGAGATGTACAAAAAAAATACACAGTGCAACTTGCAGTGTGAGGAGTTGTCAGTCCTCAAGGATCTGTAGAGTGGACATATCCATGTTGAGCAGCGTGATGGCCTGAGGAAAGAACAGGATGATGTAGGCATAGAAAGCAGCGAGATGACCTTCAGGAAGATCTGTTTTTCAGCCTTATGGCCTGTGGGAAAGTAACTGTTCACGAAGCTGGCAGACTTGTTCCGGATACTCTGTAGATTCTCTTCTCCCGGATGTTATGTTGTCTAGTGTAGCCTTACCTGTAGGGATGCACAGCCACCTCTATAACTACATGTAACTAAATCTAGATGAGTAGATGAGATTTAAAATCACGGCTGGGTTTAATCACGAGCGTATCAAGTTACATCATGACTTCAGCTGGTTAGAGAGGCCTGTCACATATCAGGAGCATCTGTCATGCAATCTATTTAGATTAGAAATCAAATCAGAGGAAGAAGAAGAGTCAGAGAAGTGGAGAAGATATATGATGTAGATTTGTGGATTTGAACCTTTGTGAGTGCACGAATGTGTGTGGCGTGTGTGTTTGTGTGTGTGTGTGTGGTGTGTGTGCGCATGCACGCACTCTTGGAGACAGATGGCCAGGACATCCTTCCAAGGATGTACGAGATGCAAAAGTCTCCCACACAATTTTACACACACACACACACACACACACACACACACACACACACACACACACACAGTGTCTCTCTGAATTTCAGTATCACGATCAGATTATCAGAAAGGTTCACTGCTATACATAGATTGTTATAACCTACACACACACACACACACTCTTACTTGCTTCTTGTCCACCTCCTCAGAGTGAACGCTCATAGGATTATGCAGCACACAGACACAAACCCTGCATATGCGCTTCCATTCGTGACGTCCAGAGTGTTCGCTGTACAAGAAGCAGAATTAATCAGCAGCACTTAGTATGAGCAACCTCCACTAGCTCATTTAATTATAGTGTGTTCATTTGTACATGTAAGGAAACCAGTGGTGCATTTGTAGGTGTGGAAGAATGTGTGCAGCATATAACTTGGTATTATCAACTTCAGCATATTTCCCAGAGTGTTAATATGCTTTCATTTATTCACAAGAAACATATCACACTTTTGGAATATAATTCCAAATGAATATAATGCCTACCAATGCCTACAAAGCAAGATACATACTACCACGTATATTATTAATGCTCTAAACAGTCATTTCTTCATCCACCTCTGGAAATTAATGACAGAAACACAGCTTGTCATGCAACCAAGAAACAACCACAAAACATAGTCACATCTACAAGGCACTGATACCAGAGACTCTTTTCACTCCTTACTAGATTTTTTAAATCTGTTTATTATCAGCTAAGGTTACGTGGCCTGATACTGAGAGCCATTTATCAACAAAACTGGACGGTTTGGGAAAAAGAGCAGATTCTTTTATGCCTCCACTTCTGTTTTCAGGTCATCCATCCAAGAACTTTGTTAGCACCACATCTTAAGAACGAGCGGCCGAATGTTGTAGTACTGATGTGGAACTGTCAGTATAACCAGCACTGATCCCAACAGTATCAAGGTCACTGCAAGACCAAATGTCTGATTCAGTTAATCTTTACCGATAAAGATTTCAATACCTTCCTGCTTCTGAGCCTGACCTCGTATCCAAAGAAAAAACCATCCACGCCGCTGACCTAGCTCTCCTTTTAGGAACAAATTCATCCGCAACTCCGACTAATGAACTGCTCCTGTTTGTCTACATGCCATAAACATAATTCGCGTGTGCCTTCTTATGTCACTTCTTCTTTTTCTTCTTCTACTATTTCTTTCAGCTTTTCCCGTTAGGGGTCACAACAGCGAATCATCTGTTTCCACATCGGCATCCTCTACTCTTGCAACAATTACCTTCATATCCCCTTTCAATACATCCATATATCTCCTCTTTGGCTCTTCACTTGACCTCTTACCTGGCAGCTCCATCTCCAACATCCTTCTACCAATATAACCATCTCCCTCCTCTGTACATGTCCAAACCATCTCAATCTAGCCTCTCTGACCTTGTTCCCAAAACAGCCAACCTGCCTACTTATGCCACAGTATGTCATAATGCCAAACTACTTTTGAATGTAATAAGATATTATAATGCCCAACTCAGGGGGGGCACGGTGGCTTAGTGGTTAGCACGTTCGCCTCACACCTCCAGGGTTGGGGGTTCGATTCCCACCTCCGCCTTGTGTGTGTGTGGAGTTTGCATGTTCTCCCCATGCCTCGGGGGTTTCCTCCGGGTACTCCGGTTTCCTCCCCCGGTCCAAAGACCTGCATAGTAGGTTGATTGGCATCTCTGGAAAAATTGTCCACAGTGTGTGATTGCGTGAGTGAATGAGTGTGTGTGTGCCCTGCGATGGGTTGGCACTCCGTCCAGGGTGTATCCTGCCTTGATGCCCGATGACGCCTGAGATAGGCACAGGCTCCCCGTGACCCGAGGCAGTTCGGATAAGCGGTAGAAGATGAGTGAGAGAGTGAGAATGCCCAACCCTAGAGGGAGTCAGTTCATCCCGGGTTTTCTGCGATTTCACACTAAACGACCTTCACTGTGCTTAATTCAAGTCAGGATGCAGTCTTTGTGGCTTGATTTGAAATGCTGGCTGTTTTGGAAGAAAAAGTGAGGATGATGTTGATTTCCAGGACTGAATGTAAACACTGTTGATTTCCCTTGGGGGAATCACCTTTGCAATCATAGGGGTTATTTGAAAGGTCATTCCCTTTATTATTTCAGGCATGTTGTGCTAGATGACACCTCGGAGACTGACAAGACACAGACAGGAAGCCGTGATTACTGTAGGCGTGGTGTGCAGGACTTCCACTGAAGACATCTGATGCATCTTCACGCCTAATAGTTGAAGCTTAAACTATTTCTTCAATTTGATAGCTAATTGCCAAGTTAATAACTAGGAAGAAGACGCACAATGTAGCCAACTAATTCCTCACCTGATACGCTTTACGTTGTGTTTTTTTTATACGTGGTGTGTATTTAAAAAAAAATAAAAAATAAAAAAAAGGAAGTCTCTTCACACTAATCATGAACAGCTGCTGGGCTGTCAACTGACCTTCAGATCTAATGATCTAAGACAACGGAGTGACGAGGTGAAAAACTAATGCTGAATTAGGACACCTGATCAGATTGTATTACACAGAAGAGAAAAGATTGGATTTTCATGAATTTATCTCTATAGTTTGACTACATAGCTTCGGAACAGGAAAGAAATCGATTTCTTTTGCACTCATACAGCTTTGCAAACTTGTGCCACTTTAGCTTCGAAACGTGAACGTAGCCTGAAAGTCTGCAAGAGCGTAACACGGGAAGCGAGCCAGAGAAAAGGAGCGGAAGAGAACTAAAAAGCACCTTTTAACATTTAATGACTTAGGCGAAGAGCGATGCAGAGACACGTACTTTAAGGCAGAAATTGTGACTCTCTGAACGCTTTCGGTTGCACGACATCTTTTTTCCCTCTGAACCTCTGAGTCCCCTGTGAATAAGAAATACATAAAGAATGAATGTGCTGCTTTGCTCCGAATCTGAAACTGCATATTTATAAAGACGCTCACTGAGGTGTATATTATATAAGCAAGAAGAAAGCGGCATCACACGTGCCGAGTCGCACACACGCATATTTCGATCATTTTGAATGAATTCAAGTGCGTAGAAATGATTGCGATTGACCTGTGTGATTGATTCGATTTGTTTTACAGAGCCATCCCAGAGTGATGAGATGCGAGTGTGTACATGCATATGTAAATTAGAATGGGAAGTGGGAATCAAAAACTCAGGGGGTGTGTGTGTGAGAGAGATTTTTAGGTGAGGAAGCATAAGAGAGACAGGGTGCGGGGGTTGGGTATTACCATGAGAGGCAGAGGGCGAGAGAGAGAGAGAGCGAGAGAGAGAGAGAAAGAGCTAGAACGAAGGTGTCTTGCTCTCAATGCCATGGAGGCTGTCTAATGGTCTTGCACAAACACACAAACACAAGCAGGATAGCGTGTGCAAACAGGCAGTCCGCGCTCTCCAGGACATAGCAGCTTCCACAGATATCCAGATTCCTTTGCTCATTTTCCTCTCCCCTCTCTCCCTCCCTCTCTCCATCCCTCCCTCTTTTGCTCCCTTGCTGAGAATCAGAGATTGGTGGAGAGGCATACAAGCGTCACAACCGTGCCTCCGCTTCATACATGCTCCCAAAGCACAAGGAGAGTGCGAGAGAGAGTTAGAGAGAAGAAGGCAGGGAACAAGAGCGAGCGCTCGACTTCTCTGTTTTACGAGGCTCCACACTTGTCATTGTTTCTTTTTTTTTCTTTTTTTTTTCTTTTTTTTTGGGTGGAGGGCAGGACTGGGAAAAGAGGTATTAATGCTTTCTCTTTCTCTGTGCCGCTGTTTCACAGGGGTGGTCCAGGCCAAGAGGAGTCCAAAAGTGGTGGTGAGTAACATCCTCAGTCTTCTGTCTCCCTTCTCTGTAGCGTACTTCCTCCCAGTTTTGTGTCCTGTTCACTTTCGCTTTAATGAGTGTTATTTTTATGCCAATAATTCTGTAAAACCTTTTACAAGGTGATGCAATAATAATGAGAATAATAAAACCTGTAGCAAAAAATAATTATGTTCACAGATGATTAAAGTATGTTACATATAAGACATGTAGCATTGAGTTCTGTAGTAAAAAATGTAGAGTTTAAGGTCATTGGTTTTCTCTCCTCTCCCCTCCTCTCCTCTCCTCTCCCCTCCTCTTCTCTCCTCTTTTCTCCCCTTCTCTCCTCTCCCCCCCCTTCTCTCCTCCCCCTCCCCTTCTCTCCCCCCCTTCTCTCCTCCCCTCTTCTCTCCTCTCTTCTCTCCTCTTCTCTCCTCTCCCCTCCTCTTCTCTCCTCTTTTCTCCCCTCCTCTCCTCCCCCCCTCCCCTTCTCTCCTCCCCTCTTCTCTCCTCTTCTCTCCCCTTCTCTCCTCTCCCCTTCTCTCCCCTTCTCTCATCTCCTCTTCTCTCCTGTGTTCTCCTTCTCTTCTCTCCCCTCCTCTCCTCTCCTCTCCTCTCCTCTCCACTTCTGTCCTCTCCCCTCCCATCCTCTCCTCTCCCCTCCTCTTCTCTCCTCACCTCTCCTCACCCCTCCTCTCCTCTTCTCTTTTCTTCCCTCCTCTCCCCCCTCCTCTCCTCCCCTCTCCTCTTCTCTTTTCTCCCCTCCTCTCCTCCCCCCCTCCCCTTCTCTCCTCTCCCCTTCTCTCCCCTTCTCTCATCTCCTGTGCTCTCCTTCTCTTCTCTCCCCTCCTCTCCTCTCCTCTCGTCTCCTCTCCTCTCCTCTCCTCTCCACTTCTGTCCCTCCCCTCCTCTCCTCTCCTCTCCTCTCCTCTCCCCTCCTCTCCTCTCCACTCCCATCCTCTCCTCTCCCCTCCTCTTCTCTCCTCACCTCTCCTCACCCCTCCTCTCCTCTTCTCTTTTCTTCCCTCCTCTCCCCTCCTCTCCCCCTCCTCTCCTCCCCTCTTCTCTTTTCTCCCCTCCTCTCCTCTAACCCTCCCCTCAACTCCCCTCCTCTCTTGTCCTCTCCCCTCCCCTCCTCTCCTCTCTTCTCCCCCCTTATCCTCTCCTCTCCCCCCCTCAACTCCTCTCCGCTCTTCTCCCCTCCTCCCCCTCCCCTCCCCTCCTCTCCTTTCCTCTCCCCTACTGTCCTCTCCTCTTCTCTTTTCTCCCCCCCTCCTCTCCTCTCTCCCCTCCCATCCCTTCCTCTCCTCTCCTCTGTATATATTTGCAGAGTTACTGTAGTTTCTTGAACAAGACAAGATAAGACTCATTTTAATCTGTACTACTCTCACTGTCATTACTCGGCACCTTGCCTCCTCTCCCTGTTCTTATCTCTAATATCAGCAAAATAACATGAAAGTGTGCTTGTGAATACATTGATGTGGAGGAAAAGGTGATAGTTTTGTAATCATTCAAATAAAAAGTCTCAGGTCTGTTTAGGGTTTTATTTGTTGTATGTTGGATTGTTAGTTTGCTTCACACGCCACAACCAACCAAACACATATGTGCTGAATCATGCTTCTGTTCCAAAGTGACCACATGCTGCACTATTTAACATGTCACTTTTGTCTACCGATACACAAGTCTTTATTAGCTCCGTTTCCCACCTTCACCTGCACAAACCCATGTACTGTATTAAATTACAGGTTCAGGGGAAGTTGGATAGTTCAGAACAAAGGGATTAAGTTTGCATAATTGGACTAATTCTATTCTGGGTAATTGGTGAATTTCTAAAAAGGCTCCGATCATCAGTGGTAGAGATGATTAGACATATCAGATGACTAAAAGCTCACTAAAATTTAACAGAACTGAAACACTTTTAGAATTCAGGAGGTACAGACGTACAGATTGTACACTATATACTGTAATGTAGCTCACATGTTATGAATGAATAAGGTTTGAGGTTTGTGTTTGAAAAAGGGTGAAATAAAAGGAGTCAGAGAAGGAAGAGAGAAAGTAATGGTGTGCTGTAGTGCTTTTAGTTTCTCACCAGAGGGATTGCTAGGCTTGATTATTTTTGTTTTAGCCTCAGCCCTGTGTATGTGTTTGTGGTGAGATTTTGTGTCCCACAAGAACAGCAAAATATGGACCTTATAATATAAGGATTTTATTTTTACAGGATCTGAGCTGTTATCTTTTGCTTTGGTAATATTCATTCAACTAGATGGAGGTCAGGAGGGAGGGAGGTATGGGAGGGGTTGGGGTTGGAGGGGTAGATTTCTCTGAAGAACAGAATGACGTGTGTGGGTTTCAAAGCAACAAGCATATATCCACATACACAATAGGATGACCTTGCTTTCTCTTCATTCATGTCCTCTTCTCCTTCTTCTCTCCTCTCTCCTTTGATTCGTGCTGTTGTCTATTTCCAAACCCAAGCTCAGTGTCCCATTATCACCTGATCTTTCTTGTTCCATCAGTCACCCATCATCAGTCTGCATTTCTCTGTTTCCCCTGTGCTTGTGGTTTTCACTCATGTCCATGTCAGATGCTGTTTCTTGCTCGCTGTCTGACGTTGTGGGTCAGTTCTAAAGAGCTTTGTTTAGATGGGAAGTGAGTTCAGTGATGAGTGCTGGCGAAGCAACTCCTCTTTCTCTCTCTCTCTCTCTCTCTCTCTCTCTCTCTCTCTCTCTCTCTCTCTCTCTCTCTCTCTCTCTCTCTCTCTCGCTGTTTCTCTCTCTCATCCTCCACCCTCCACTCCAGGGTCACTTGATGATTTGCATTCAGTTGCATCAGTGAAATGTAGACAGGAGCTGACTGTATTGCAAACCCACGTTTTTCTCTAACTCGTCTCTCTCTCCCTTTGCCCTACTCCTCCAACTTTCTGTCTCTTTCCCACCTCTCTTTTTGTCTGTCAGCAGTTGGAAAGGAAGGACAGCCAGGGAAGCTCACAACACAGTGTGTGCAGCCACCGGAGCACCCACACAGATTCACCGGCCCGCGCCGTACCCGCCGTGCCCCCTGTGCCGAGTGAGACGCTGGCAGCTCCACCCCCAGTGCCCCCTCCTCCGACCCAGCCTCTCCCAAGCTTGCCACCATTGGAGCCACCCACTAATGGCACTCTTCAGAAGAAACCAGATCCTTTCAAGATCTGGGCGCAGTCCAGGAGCATGTACGAGAGCCGAAGTGAGTGAAGTTTTTTTTTTTTCCATTCTTATTTACTACAATTACTTTATTACAATTAATTCTTTACAAACAGAAGTGAAGAAATGAAAACAAAAGCATGTAAAGTATTTCCACCTTCACTGATCTCCGAGCTTCTGTTAGGCTGAAGAACATGCAGCCTTGTTTGGTTATCACTCAGTGTTGTTTAGTTCCCACTCAGACATGAAGGATGGAGTAGGGTAGAAGGATCACACAAAGTGAGTCTTATCTCACTTTTAGAACAATAGCTGCACTTAAAGTCTAGTTTGATTTATTTATTTATTTGTTTGTTTATTTATTATTTTTAATTTTGGCTTAATGATACCCCTGGCATGTTTCTGTGTGATACAAGGTGGAATGAGATATTCGATTAGATTTTCTTGCCATTCAAGTAGTGAAAACACTCCAAACTGGAACACAGGAGCATTCTAATAATGACTAAGGCCAACAATTTAGGTAGTTAGCTTTGATGCCTTTTTACATGGACCAGGTAGAGGCAGGGGAAACAAATAAAGTTACTGGAAATATGAAAACATCCCTCAAATGTGATGGTAAGTAACTAAGCAAAGTGCTCTTGTGAGTAAAATTACACTGTAATTAAACCTTGCTTTAAGTGCAAATTAAACAACTTCCCTATCACACAACAACCAACTCTGAAGAAAGAAGTTTAACATTATCTATCTATCTATCTGTCTGTCTCTGTCTTTCCGTCTGTCTGTCTATCAATAGAGAGAGAGAGAGAGAGTGTGTGTGTGTGTGTGTGTCTTTACAGATGGTCGTAATTAGATGAGTAGTGCTGACAGTTGTGTCTCATGGTTAATACACACTTGTGCAATTCTCTCAGTTTTCTGTGTTGCCACCCAATAGACCAGGTTTTCCTTATTAAAAAGGTGCTGTGTTACAATTTGTGGAATCTGAGATAAAATTTTAATCACAAGCATGAAATCCCCAACAGTGGGACTTTTATAATTTTGAAAGATTTTAAAGTATTAAAAGTCATATGGCACATTAACCCACAGGATAATTCTCCCTTGTGTTTTGTGTGTTGTACGAGTAATAACATGTATCCTGTAGCCGAGTAGTAAATGTAATGCGTCGGGCAAGAGATGTGAACAGGGATGTAGGTATTATTTTGGGTAGAAATTAATATTCTCTTTGTGTGCTTGTTTGTATAAGATCCATTTTTAAGTAGAAAATCTTACTACTAATGAGGTCTCATAACTGCCCCCCCCTTCTCTCTCTCTCTCTTTCTGTAACTCTTTTATACATTATGTATGACCCTTTCATGTCCTCCCACACGTTAGTAGAGACGATATGAAAAGCAAGGTTTAACTCTGAAGATGTGGTGAAATCTTGAGGCTTATGAGTGGCTGTTCATTACACACAAGTAGATAAACACAGAGCAGGAACGTCAAAAGGAAAAGGATAAAGACGAGGATTCGTTTACTAATTGTGGTCAGTTGAAAAGGTAGTGTTTAGGTGGAGATATTTTTCATTGTATGTGCCATTCATGCTGTTTGCAAGAGATATGAAAATTTAAAATGTGCACGCTGTCATCTATAATTCATCTGGAACTGTATTGTAGTTCTTGTATTGTAGGTCAGAATAAGTTCAGCTAGGTAGGCGTGTATGTGTGTGTGTGTGTGTGTGCATGTATGTATGTTTTGCATGGCAGATTGTTCATTAATAGCAGCATTTGGTACCTTCCGAGAGTCCACTGATGCTGCCAGCACCCAGTCAGGCCTGTTAAACGATCCGCAAGGAGCAGCTAGGACAGCTAAACGATCTGCGCTGGGTTTTGGGGTGTCGGCCAGGCGCTTTAGACAAGCTTTTTAAACGACTCATGCTGAGCTTCCTGTGGGGGGCATTTTGCTGTTTGTCTGTGTGGAAATTTGTGCCTCGCATTCTGATTGGTGTAGATTGCTTAGTGTGACACCTGATTGGGCCAGATAAAGGCCAGGGGCAGGCTAATGAGACGTGGGAATCGGGACCCATCTGCTGAACCTTTGTCCAACTCACAGTCATTCACACACGTGTTCTTGAATCAGTGCCAGTTTAATTCCCTACCAGCCTGGCATTCTTACACTTTTGGACTGAAATCTATGAGAGTCTCGTTCTCACACTCCCAATCTGCCCAGTCATGCTCACAAGTGTATTTGCGTCTTTCTTATTAATAATGATTGAAATACATGATCATTTTGCTTTTATTAAAAAAAAAATAAAATTGAAATAGCCAAACTATGTTCTGGTTGCAGATACAACAATTAGTCATTGCGATATTTAGATACACAATTAGATAAATACCCCCATAACGACCCATAAAGCAACATTGTGTGTGCGTGCATGCTTGTTAATGAACTCTATGATTTCTTTTTTTAATATTTTAAGTATGTTTATAGTTTCTTCGATTTTATTCTTTGGACAAGTTCAAATGAACACCTACACATTTGTGTAATTATTTACTCAGCCAGTTGTGTGTCAGTAGTTCAGTGCATATAATCATGCAGATATAGGTCAGCAGCTTCAGGTAACATTTACATCAACCATCAGGAAGCGGATAAAATATCTCTGTTACATTCACTGTGGCAGACAGGACGGTTTGAGAGTTTCTCTAACTGTAGATCTCCAGGGATTTTTATACTCGGCAGTCTCTAGAATCTATATGAATGATGCAATAAAGAAAAAACATCAACCGAGATAAGGAGCTTGTACAATTGTTGCGAGCCGAAAAGCATCTCAGAATGCACAACATGTCAAACCTTAAGGAATGTTAACTATAATAGTAGGTTCCACTTCCACTGTTAGCCAAGAACAGAAAGCTGAGGCTGTAGTGGAACACCATCGAACGCAACAGTCCAGGCTGCTAGAGGTGGTGTAATGGTGTAGGGAATGTTTCCTTGGCACACTTTAGGACTGTTAATACCAATCAGTCATTGCTTGAATGCCACAGATTATTTGAGTATTGTTGCTGATCATGTCCATCACTTTATAGCCACAATTTACCATCTTCTACTCATTAGCATAATAATACACCATGTCACACAGCAACAGTCGTCTCAAGCTGCTTTCATGAACATGACAACGACTTCAGTCGTCTTCCTAGTAACCGGATCTGAATCCAGTAGAACACCTTTGGGATGTGGTAGAACAGGAGATTCACAACATGAAAGTTCACTTGAAAAATCTGCCGCAACCGCGTGATGTAATCATGTCAACATGGACCAGAATCTCAAAGGAACAACATCTTGTGAAGATTTGAGGCTGTTTTGAGAGCAAAGGGAGGTTCTACCCAGTTTTAGTAGTATAGTGTTCCTAATAATGTGTTCAGTTAATGATTTTTTGTTGTTATATATCTGTGAAATGTGGTTAGTTAGCTAGGATAACAGAAAGAAAAGCTTTCTATTTTAGCTTTGTTTTTGACTTCTCCTTTTTCTCTGTATTTCTTTCTGACCCCATTTAAAGTTCTCTAGAGAGACAGAGAGCATATGCATTAGGGTATGTGTTCGAGAATGAGAGCAAAAAATAGCAATGAAGGGAACAAGAAGTGTGTATGTGTGTCTGCAAGACTGGAAATCCTTTTCTGTGATCTTGTATATTATTTTGTTGGCTTTAGACCTGTTGATTTGTTTACTTCCCTTTTGAATTTGAGCACATATTGCATAATGGTTGATGTTGCATTGTTATGTTAATAATGGCAAATAATGCCTTTAATTCTTTCATTAATTACTGATCATCATTTCAGTGCCAGATTCTCAAGAACAAGACATCTTCCTCTGGAGAAAAGACACTGGATTCGGCTTCAGGATCCTTGGCGGGAACGAACCTGGAGAACCGGTCAGACTCTCAAACGCTTTGATGTTGTAGAAGAAGAAGAAGACGACTTCTTTATTTTTCACATATACTTTCTTAGCATTTCTTAGCCATGATATGGCTGCCCTGGATCAGAGAGGATTATGGGTCTTGCTTTAGAGTCCCTAGTGCTGGGGCTTGAACCCTCAACACTCTGAGCCGTAGTCTAACACAGACATGAGCTATATGTTTCTGGCATGTTTATGTTTCTATATGTTTATGTTACCTAGCTAATGATTAACATAGCAAACTTATTTGGTTATACACTAGACACTTTAAGATGCTAATAGTGTGTGTGTGTGTGTTATTAACTTATTAGATCTACATTGGCCACATAGTAAAGTATGGTGCGGCGGATGAGGATGGACGCCTGCGCTCCGGGGATGAGCTGATATGTGTGGACGGCACAGCCGTGGTGGGCAAATCCCACCAGCTGGTGGTGCAGCTCATGCAGCAGGCGGCTAAACAGGGCCACGTCAATCTCACAGTCCGCCGCAAAACAAGCTACGGAGGTACACACAAAAATTCACACACTAGCCTCCAGGTAGATCTGTCACACTGTGAAATAATGGGGGGAAAATTAGTGGAAAGCCTATTTTAAGAAAGATTTATGCACTCAATATTATGAAAGATTCATACATATACAAAGTACATGCCAGTTCATTCTCAGCTCAGTTTATATGTGAGGTCTCTACTGGACCTCATCCATCAGGACCAGTCAGATATCATTAATGGGCTAAACCATTTTCAGGATAGCAGTTGTTTTTACATAAATTATTATTATTTTACATACAATTCTTAATAGTGCCATAGGACATGCTGAATGCTTGAGTCTGATTGGTCAGAAAGTATCAATTCATTTTCTATGACAGTTAATGCTCTTGGTCCAATACGTGACCCTTTCACAGGCCTCACACAGGGGTTTAGCAGACATTTCACACAATCTGATTAAAATGTGTAGTTGTTGATATGGAGAGGATTTGTGTGTAGACGTTTATTATACGCCGTTTACGAAATTGTCAGATGAAAGTGATGCTATAAAGAAAGTGGTGATAGAAATCTTTTTGTGGATTTTTCCATAAGATGAAATAAAACTATTGATAATGTTAATTAAAAATAAAAAATGTTCATGTTGGAATGTTGCTGTGATGTAAGATGTATAACAAAATGAGACAGGCTTTTTATCGAAAAATAACCAACGCCTGGGTGCTAGGGATTAATCTGCTTTGTGTCAGCGTGGCATCACCCCACCTTGTTGTTGATTATTTTCCTAGAACAGCATGATCTGTCGTGATTTATATTTTACTTACATGATATCATTCCTTTGCTGCTTCTCTGTTGTGTAATACATAATTACATGTCAATTCTTACGTCTGTATTTTTCAGCAGAATAATTTTTTTTTGCATTTTGTGTGCAGTGTGTAAGGGTGAGGGAGACGTGCCGCCTTCCCCTGCCTCGTCTCACCACAGCAGCACTCAGGCACCATCTCTGACTGAGGAGAAGCGCACACCGCAGGGCAGCCAGAACTCCTTGAACACAGTCAGCTCAGGCTCAGGCTCCACCAGTGGCATTGGCAGCGGTGGTGGAGGAGGGAGCGGCAGTGCTGTGGTCCCCGCCGTGGTGCCCGCAGTGCCCACTGCCCTACAGCCGTACGACGTAGAAATCCAGAGGGGCGAGAATGAAGGCTTCGGCTTCGTCATCGTCTCATCCGTGTCACGGCCTGATGCCGGCACTACATTTGGTAAGAGCACGTTGAGTGTGTGTAAACTTTTATATATACATAGTCTATCAGCATCTCACATTCAGCTTTTTGAGCGAGTGCAGAATTACTGTTTACCAAGTGGAGTTCATAGCTGGCCTCGGCACTTAGGTAAACCTGTGGGTGATGAAATGACAATTAGAGAGTGGGAGATGGATAATCGGATTGGTAGATGGAGAGCAGATGAGTGTGTGTATGAGTGCATGATCTACCACCACAAAGTGCCACCACAAGGTCTTGCTGATAGCCCAGCTACCATCACACTTGTGTGGAGAACGATAATTATCTCATTATCGTGGGCTAAATCAAAGGTAATTGATGAGTGTTTAAATGGGCTGCAGAACAGATGCTGTGTTTCTGCAGGGTCTGTGCTTTGGGACTGCTAGGGGTGTGTGTGCGTGTGTGTGTGTGTGTACAAGCACCCGCATGTGGGTGTAAAAGATGTCCTGAAATGCGGCTCTCACAGGTGATATTGTGTTGAGTTGTTTTACATGACAGTTATTTCTAAGTCTTCCACCACACATATGCACACACACACACCAGTAGTCATGATTCACGCCTCTATACCTCCTTTCTCTCTTCTATACATCAGCCAGCTCTTTGATTTGAAGGTATGCATGCACAGAGCATGAAATTAAACACGCACACCTCTCACCACTCGAGAGCCGTGTTCCACCTGAATAATAACTTGCAGTGATTTGCCTTTTGCTACCAGCTAATTTACATGTCCAATTAGCTGGAGCCTGATTTGATTAGATTATCTGATTGGATGATGAGTGTTATGAGAGGATTTGGCCTGGTTGCTTGGTAAATTAATTCTGTTCTTCTATTTTTCTCCACTTTCCCCTCTTTTCTCTGCTTCATCATCCTTGGGAAACAAATCATGGTCTCTGTCACAAACCACCAAACATCTTTCTATTTATTGCTTTGTCTTATCACTGTGTGCCTTCCCGTCCTCTCTCACATGCTTACACACACACACACACACACACACACACACACACACACACACACACACACACACACTGCTTTTGATGCAGCAGCTGGAAACGCATGTGTGGCCATGCCCCATAAAATAGGACGGATCATCGAGGCCAGTCCGGCGGACCGCTGTGGGAAACTAAAGGTGGGCGATCGCATCCTCGCTGTCAATGGCTGCTCTATAACCAACAAATCCCACTCAGACATTGTCAACCTGATCAAAGAGGCTGGGAACACGGTCACACTGCGCATAATCCCAGGAGATGGTGAGTTATAAACCATGCATTATCACATTTATGGACCTACTAAAGCACATTGCCACTGGTTTAAGAGCTGTACCATTACCTCACCATATATGAAAGTTTATCGCATGGGATAAATGTAACAACATCTTTACCTCTGACAAATAGGACAGACGATCCTTTAAAGCCTTCAGGGTCAGTTCAAAGCACAAAGATATTATCGTAGATGATAACATCAGGATCTCAGATCGCATTTGTTTGATGGCTTTCTCTCTGTATGTAGAGCAGCTCTAGATCATTCATCTCATCAGTATTCACAGAAATGACACTATTCAACAGTATAAAATCAGTTATTTTGAGCTATTATTATCAATTATAAATCAGGCAGCAGTTGTGTCTGTGTCTTGAACCTTCTCAAGTCTGCTTCAGTTTCAGTGCGGTGTCTTGTTATAAAGGAGAGCAATAAAAAGAGTTGGAGAAAACTGGATGTACCTTGTCATTCAAGCAGCACAACAGTGCAGATTCTGGAGTCTACTGATTAGCTGAGTGTAGTAAGTCTAGTAAGAGTGTGTGTGCGCTGTGTTTCAACTGTCCAGCTCATAAACATCTCTGTGTGAATGAGAGAATAAGGCATACTGCACTGAGAGAATGAGGTTTAGCTGTAGGATTGTTGACTGCACACACAAACACAGACAAGGAGGATGGCAGTTTGTGTTCGATACGTTGACAGGAGCAGCTATTTTTATCACTGTCACCACTGGGGTATACAGAGGGAGAGACCGCGAGAGAACTTATTGCAGGCTACCAGAGCAAGCGAAGACTGAGTGCGTGTAGGGAATAATAGAGATGGAGGGAAGTGGAGTAGGAGAAAGTCAAGGCATCGATGGTACTAGCTGTAATTCTGAGCTCAGTGTATGAGTAATCAATCATCCTCCAAAATCGGAAAAAGTATTCACTCATCTTTTTAAACTCGATTTATTTTTCCATGGACGTCTTGTTTGTTTTATCTTTTGGGAAATCAGTTCATCATTTAATTTGTTTATATAGTCTATAAATCTTCTGAAACCATTTAAGAACTTGTTTGTTCCTCACGTATCATGAATCTTTCTCACTCTTCAAAAGAATCTTCGAATGCCGCCCTGCTAACCAACGCTGAGAAGATTGCCACGATCACCACTACACACACACCTCAAAGCAGCAGTGAGTCCAGGTCAGTGAGAGGCACAAGCATTACCTCACAAGTACACAAATAAAAATATGTTTACACAACACTGACCGTAAACATTTTACTTTGCTGTTTTTGACAACTTTCTGAATACAATCACGATCATTGCTACGAAACACACACACACACACCATACTCTATATATTCTACAGTCTTCTTTGATACACTGACGGAGTAATTTTGTTCGATTTTTGACAAGCTGACTGATTGGCTGCTTTAGAGTTGTGTATGTAGTCATCCATCTTTATTTCCCCACAGAAACAACAAATCGAAACAGGCTCCACCCCAACCTGGAACACAAATGTCTCATCAGGTAAATTCTCTCCCAGGTGCTGATCTGAACTGTCACTGTGTTTTGTAGTGTAGTATTAATGCTGAGGCTGGCAGGAAAACCCAAACATAGGGAGTATCTCTAGGAAGAATGGTGTACAATTCCACAGACTTGTGTGGGATGTCCGAGATGAGAGTATATTAGAATATCAGCAGTGTTGTTGTAGTGTTCTCACAAAACTTATCAATAAAGTTGGGCTTTATTGTCAACAAAATGGTGGTTTTTGGGGACGTCGTGCAAAACGTAATACGGTAGAATTTTATTTACTGTACCTGAAGAGCAAACACTAAGTCTGAGATCACTGCAAAATATAGAGTAATTACACAGGACAGTAATTATACAAGGAAATAAATACATGGGATAGTACTGTACATGCTAGACAAGAGAACGACATGGAAGATATATGGCAAATAATTGTCTGGAAATGTAGACTAGGCGTCAGCTCGTGTCAGACGTGTCCGATGAAGGTTCTGTCCCACCAAATACATTTGCCGTAATTTATTTATTTATTTCTTTTTGGTAGTGAACTACAGCCTGTTCATATGTTTTGTAGGTGCTGCATGTCAGATAAATTTACTGTACGAGTTTAGCCCAAAATTAGTTCATGCGTCCTCTTGATTAGTTCAGGTACATATTGGGGGACATGCTGACATGATACAGAACATCCAAGGACAAACATAATGTTTGATACTTTAATCATATCTACACTAACTTTCCCTGGCTCAATTAAAGTAAAAATCTGAAATAAACTTGATTTGAATTCAATTTGCTCTGTGCCCTTCCTACAGGGAGGATGTACTTCTTGTCCTTGCTTGCAGGATGTAATATTGAGGCAGTCATATAGCCTTGATGCTGCTTCGAGCTTAATTTCTCTTTTGTGTGTGTGTGTGTGGGTGGGTGTGTGTGTGGGTGTGGGTGTGTGGGTAAATGCAGGATGCTGAGTATTACTCTGTGGACCTTGAGAGAGACAATAAAGGCTTTGGCTTCAGCCTGAGAGGAGGGAAGGAATATAACATGGACTTATATGTGTTGAGACTTGCAGAAGACGGAGCTGCGGTGAGAAACGGCAAGATGAGGGTGAGACTGAATTTTATATTTATTCAAAGGTCAAGGGTTACCACATCCTGCTAGACATTCTTGACTTGGCATAACTTCAACATGTATTAGCTACACAGACATACCTTTATATTGAGTCATTACATTACATTAGCCTTTATTTGGGGAAAGCTGCCAAACACGGGACACTCCAGATTTATTGGTACCCGTTGCGAGCATTACAATAAAAACATACAGGGACATGGTTTCAGTGGGGTTCCAATACAGAGAAAGTGATGGTCATTACGGTCATTTTTTATTCATAAGAGTGTTTCAATGAGAATTTAAAAAAATATATATATTTAGCTCATCATCTTTTTGATAGCTCAGTCTAAACCTCCTGGGAGGTGGAACCAGCTTTTACGTCCTTGTACTTTACACAGTTGTTGATGCCATCAACATTCACAAGAATTTTTAAAACATCAAAACACATTCCTTGTCTGCAGTCTCCTTTTTTAAAGCCATTTTGGTTTAATCTGATCACAACATTTGATGAAGTTCCAGCGCTAAACGCTGTAATTTTAAATCTAGAACATTCACTCCTTCACAATGCTGAGTGTATGGAGTGAGAGTGCGCTCATGGGTCCAATTCTAGGGACATTTCCATACATGTGACACGTTTTGCCTGTCCTTGGTTATGCTTATTTCTACTTATTTAACACTCCATGTGTTTTTATGTCCATCACCTGCTTTTGTGGAGGTAGACAACCTTCTGTCTCTTTTTTGTGTTGAAAGTTCTGTGTTTAACCTCATGTTTATACTGCAGAGAAATAGAACCTGGTTAGAGTCACCTGTAACAGAATCCCTGAACACTCACAGCAAAATATTTTTATGAAAAATGACAATTTGTTTGTATTAATGTAACAGAATTTGCCGATTTATGCCATAACAGTTCCTTTGTTTAAAATGTACATATGATTATATATAATGTCATGTATGTCACATATATATAATGATTATATATAAATATATATTTATCTTATGGAATAATTTGTGTGACTTTGCTGGTAGACAGCTTCTTCTTCTTACTGCTTCTTCTTACTTTTTTCTTCTTTTTCTTTCTTCTTCTTCTTCTTCTTTACAGGATTTGACGCAATGGAGAAGTAATATTCTATGTTTACAATCCTCTGTTTTTCAGGTAGGAGATGAGATTTTGGAGATTAATGGAGAGAGCACTAAAAACATGAAACATTCTCGTGCCATCGAGCTCATCAAGAACGGCGGTCGGCGAGCGAGACTGGTCTTGAAGAGAGGTGATGGCTCTGTGCCTGAGTATGGTGGGTACATATCATATATACATAAAATCTCGCGTCCTTTTAAAATACCTCTAGAGTCTTCTAATCCAATCTAATTTAGTTGTCTATTTTACCGTCTTGTAATTTATCCTCTTTGGACTTTTTTGAACGTTTACATTCATTGTCTGTTATCAAGTTTGTTTTAAAATTCAAAATTCTTTTGAACAAAACATGTTTATTGACAGAATATTTCATTAGTTTAAAATCTTGACCAGGTTTTTACTTCTACAGAAACTGATTTCCTGATTCAGTTAATCAAGCCTGCAGGAATACCTTCATCTGAGCTTTAATTGTGCAACACATTGCAAAATGCACAATACAAAAACGAATAAAGAATCGGTCATTTTGCATTCTTACAAGTAATCTTGTAATAAAAATTGTACAAATGTACAATGTGCAAGTTTAATTTTGCCTGCAGTGTAAATGTCATTAAAACCTTCTGCTTGTACCATTAGGCTATTTTAAGAGAACGGTGTTCACCTGGTATCAGAGGTGTGCATGGGACTGTTTTCTTCACTCCCACAGTAATGTTGTGGATATCTTCAGGATTCAAACTCGCATCTCGATCTCCCAAACGTAGCAACGCTTTTTTGCTGTGGCGAATCTGCGACCTTAAGGCCAGTTTATTTTTAGAGCACGATTTGCACGTGCAGAAGCGGCAGCAACACGAGAACAGTATTGTAATTAAAGGCGATAGATATTAGAGCCAAAACATTCCTCTCCGTCTGACTCTTAAGACACAATGGTGATCTAAACTAAGTATGATCTAGCTAATAAATAAGTCTGTTTTCCAGCATATAGTCAAATCAGTAATTCCAGCTACAGATGAGGAGACCAATTTTTTTTTTTACCAGACAGTTTTACACAATACACAGTGAGCCACTTCTATGTTAATCAACGTGACCTTTCTTTCTCCCACAAGCTTCATATCTGACTGTATTCTTTTTTTTTTTAATTCTGGTCCCGATGCACACCTGGTGTAACTCATAAAATCCAAATTAAACAGCACTCTGTTTGCTCTGTCGTTACTGAAAATCTAAAGATTTCTACTCTGTATCTTCTCTTCTTTGTCTATCTCTGCTCTTTCTCATTTTTTGCTGGGCTCTCTGTCTTTCTCTGCCTCAGCGATGATGGCCCCCCATCTCGCTTCATGTCTAAGGAATGATAAACTAGGAGAGCCCTGCTTCTACCTAATGGGCCAAAACCAGACCACGGTTTGTAGTGCGCCATTCGTATTTGTGAATCCTCCTTGTCATGCTCGTTATAAAGCCTGTGGATTTTGCTTACACCATCCCAGTCCCTCACCAATGCCACACCACCAAACCCCTTGCTGCGCTGTCATCTTGCTCTTTTACCTTTAATACACTGCACTGACCGCTGACTCATTGCTGGAATCCATAAACCAGTATGGATTCATGCTGTTGCATTTCAGCTCACAGGTGCATGCCGACATAATGCTTGTGAAGACGATGTTGATATTGATGTTTATGGTGATGATGTTTATGCTAGTTTATTACCAAACTCTTTCCTGAGATGCGTGTAGTTGATGCATCTTTTACAAGGGTAACCAAAAGCCTAACTGGTGTGTAGATATTCTTATTGTTTTTTATTGTTGCCACATGTTCGCTAGAACATTCACACACGAGTGAATGTTAAAACCACATTTCATGTATTTATAAAGCATCATAGAAGTGCTACTTTTTGTTATAAAGCATTTTTAAGAAAGATCCTGCAAATGTGCTTCTAATGTACAGCTTTAAGCTATGAGTATATGTCTATGATTCTAGCCCAAGCATTAGAAACTCCAAGAAAGTCGTCACTATGAAAAATTTAAGACAAAAGAATTAGTGATAGTAACACTTTACAATACCAGGTCTTAATAAACTATTATTTGGGAAAGATTTACTATGATTATTAATAAATAATTTAGTAAGGTTTAGCAAATATTTGAAAAAAAAAAAATAAAATCCTGAGCTACAATGTTGTAATTAGCAACTGAATTATAGATCATTGGATAGGTGTCCGTTTATTTTCTGATCATATATAACGTAAACTATAAATGTAAATTGGCTTTTTTATTTATATATAATAAAATGACTTAATATATAGAACGGACTATTTAATAATCTACTAAATATTGCTGTCTGAAGGTTTAATAGTAATGTTATGTAATAATGTAATAATATGGTAATTATTAGTGGTCATAAAGCAAAAGAATATTATTATTTAAGATTAATAAGCATATAGGTCCTGTTTCTATAGTGTTACCCAGTGAGTTAGTGTACATGGTCATTAAGAGCATGTTTGCCTGCTGGTGTATTTTGGTAAACATATATTGGATTTTATCTCTTCAGGTTCCTCTGCTTATGCCATTCCTCTGTGTATATCCGAAACCTATATATCTTTTTGAGACACAAGAAGGCTTTACACAGTGTGTTTTCCCACATTGCATGAATGTTGTGTTATTTGTCTGTTCTGATGGGTCTGTGAAAGATTTGTGTCTTTTTTCATTTTTATTTTCTTCACTCTCAAGAATAACATCACATTGTTACTGGAGCACAAGCAACCAGCATGAGCTTATGTCTATTCCATTTTAGAATGGAAATATGACAGACAAGACATTTGTCTGATTTGAATACTGTCAGTGATTAAAACATGAGATATACATGTTTCATTTCAGTGATTTACTGCAATTGGTGTCTTAAGTAATTTAAATGTAAAATATGCTCCTTCACAGACGGGCCCAATGACGGGTACCCTGCCCCACCCGGGCCACAAAATATTCCGGAAGTGAGAACGCTGCAGCCTAATGGCCGCTTTCACCTCCCATTGGAGAACAGCTACACATCAGAACACCAAACAAACCCCTGGTCCCAGGAGCAGTGGCAGAGAGGTAGAGGGCGTGAACGAGAGAAGGATCTGGGTAGGGAGGAGTACAGAGACCACACCCATCACCCCAAACACCCTCAGAACCACACCTGGAGCAACAATCGTGCTAATACCCGAGGTGCCCACTCACCTTTGCATTCCCCTTCACGTTCCCCTGAAAACAACAAGAAGAACTCTGGCCGGAAAGTTAAAAAATCCGAGTCAGAAAGCGGCATCGCTAAGCTCTTCAAGACGCTGAGGAAAGAGAGTGGCTTCGGGAAAAAGTCCACAGACCGGGAAGCTCGAGGCCGCCACCGTTCCCCGGAAAGAAGGAAAGGCACAAAAACACGCCGCGGCTCTTTGGATCGCTCCCCATCACGTAAAAATGCCTCCTCTCCAGACCGGCTTAGGGCTAAATCTATGGACCGACGAGCAGAACGCTCCCAACGTGATTATTCTCCAGAACAAGTCTCTCGTGGTTCTAATCACATTCTCAACCGACAGATCGGAACACCAGAAAGGCATTTCCAGCCCCAGCAGAAATGGCAGCCACAGACACCCAGCCGGAGCTACCAAGAAGAGGGCTACCTCACCTCCACTCCAGAGAGACCCAACAACAGCCTAAAGAATGGGCTTTCTTCCTGCGAGCGCGAGGAGAGATTTTGGAGCAATGGCACACCGCAGAGACACTACCGGAGGGAATCGGACAGCAGCAGCAATAGCAGTTACCTTGAAGAGGCGGCCGCTCCCAGGCTGAAGGATTACTACAACGCCATGAAAGCCAACAGCACGATCTCAATTCCCCAGTCCAAGAGACGGCTTTACAAAGAGAACCAAGCCGACCTCAGCATCTGAGCACGGGAAACCCCATAACCATAAACACTCACACAGCTGAATAGCTGATAACATCATACTGGTTTTAAAGGACCCAAGGAGGTGACTGAGTGATTGAATGAATGGTAAATGGAATGATAGATTCTTCGATCGGTGAATGGATAAATTGATTAATTGATTGCACAGTCGACTTATTTTTGTCTGCACATTTTATCCCAGGACTAGAAAATTCTGCAGACCAGCCACAAACACAGCAACAGAACAGTCTTATGTCTACTTTCTTCATTTGGTTTGTTTGTTTGTTTTAAATCTCTACAGTATTGTGTTGATCAGAAAGTGGGGTTTTGTGCAAATTGGTATCAGATCGGTCAAGAGAGCATGTTCTTCCCCCCCTCTGTTTCTTTGGAACTTTCATTCCATATTTTTAAGTAATGTTTTTTATTATTTTTTTAATGCTGTGTCCTATATATTCCTCATACCTGCAATTTTAGCAGACCAGAGCACAAGGGTGTTTGTACATTTTATGGATGAATACATGTGTTTACATGTGCGTGATCAGCTCAAGTGAAGGCAAATTTAAAATATATATAAATATATATATATATATAATTATATATATACAAACCACGATGCTACTGAATTCTAATGAATTAATATATTTAATATCTATTTATTATTATTATTTTTTTTAATTTGGCACATAAATGAAGTGAATAAGGCTTTTTTTCCACCCTAAGTGAAATTCTGTTGCTTGATCTACTGTGTGAGATTTCTCCATTTCTCCATTGCTATGGACTGCTGCACAGTGCCAGAGTGCTGCTCTACCCATAATTCCCCTTTGACCTGAACAAGCCAAATTTCTAATCCACTACGTTATTCAGAAAATGTCAAACTGGCTGTCATTCATCAGCAATGGGTGAAGGAACAATATGATTAGATTGTGTCTATCTTGAAGCCAGTCAAAAATAAATAAAAAAAAATCCCACATTGAACTTACAAGACATGACCCTAACAAATATGGAAATAATTTTTTTGTAGGTTTTCAGGGCTTAGCAAAGATATCTTAGCATCTATAGATGACGTTCTCGGTTTGAAATCAGAGAACAAGCCTTGAAATAACAATCATAAACCATAAGGAAGTCCTGAACAAGGGCAGCCGTGCTACAGTCTGTCCACCTGAGCCATTCCATGTCTTCGCACTGGAGTATGATTAACGCTGAGCTATGCGTGTCTGTATGAATGCATTTTTTTGTGCCTGTGTATATAAACGTTTCAGATTTGACAAGCCAACATGAAGTCTCTAAACATGACGACAAAAAACACAGCAAGTTGCATTGCTGCCATCTTCATAGTACTGTAAGGAACCACTAACCTGTCAGCCACTGTCGTGTGTACAGACGTTTACTACTGTATGTAAGTAATAGCAACCTGTGGAAAAGATGAGACCGTTGCCTTTTTCTTGTACAAAAGAGAATTTATGAGAGCCCTCCATCTTGAGGAACACGATATGGTATGTTTATACTCCTCATGCAGAGGCAATGAGTTATAGATAGTATGTGTAATTTATACTCTAAATCAGGCATGTTTCCAAAATCCAGAGACGATTGACCGACGATCTGTTTTTTTTTCCAGGGTGGGAAAAGATTTGGGGTTGATCAGGCGTTATTTGAGAATGAGATGGGGCTGACTATCTCTTGTGATGCATAGCCTGCCTTTTTATTGTATAGCACTTGTATACTGTCTGTGGTCTCTCTGCAATGTTCTCTGGACTTCGATGCTTTTTCCGTGTAAATGAAAGCAGTACATGTATATGGGCCAATCTTTTTTATGAAACACTATGCATATATAGATACTACATTGTCCATAGCTTTATTTGACTCATGAAGCTATACATAATGTTAGTCTAAGTACAAGTAGATGTTGAACTATCCAGTAAAGCTTTTTTTCTTTCCTCCTTCAAATGGATCGCAATGTATATGTAGCTATCAAAAAGAAGTCTGTGAATGCTATTTTTATTATCAAATAAAGTTTTCCATACAAATTCATAAAAATTCCTCTCTTTTATATGAATCCATATAAAATGTGATGTGATATTTTTCTGCACTCTTTATTTTATACGCTAGGGAGTAATAAGTACAGATGCTTATTAGGGGATATGTGTTTATAGACTAGACTAATTATATAGATTTGTTAAATAAAAAAAAAATAATTTTTGCAGCTTGCTTTCTGTATTTCTGTCCTATTTGTCTATAGGTTTGGGGAATCACTCTGCCAGTGAATAGTCTGTAACATTTTGTATAATAATAAACTTCAAATAATTGTAGCAGTAGAAATTTTAATATCCTATCATTGACACTTAGGCTTCCACTTGAATTACAGATTTATTCAGACCCCTGCAGTGTAATGGACTTCATTTAAAAGGGATTAAGTGTTACTTTGTAATGCAAATAACAACAGATAATGTTAGATATCCCTGAAACCCAATGCACTCTAGTAGATGTCTCTCCATGGCTATAAAAATTCCTTAAGCTTTGAATGGAGCAAATTGGGCTCCATCATTGTGATAGGAACATCCTACAAATCTCAATAATGGGGCTAGAAGGTCAGGGAGGTGACCAGAAATCCAGTTGCTGCTCTAACAGAGCTTCAAAAATCAACTAGGTCTTTATTGTACAATAGTTAGAGGGAAGTCACTCCTGTGTCAATGCCAGTTTTGTCTTATGAGAGGTAAATTTAATGAGCTAAACTTCAGGCTATAAGTGTAGCATAAACCAGGCACTGTGATAGATCATCAGTGAGCTAATACAGCCTCATGGGGAAGAATGCTGTTGGTAGCATCATGCTATGTGTGCGGGACAGGGAGATATGTTGGAACTGAGGAAAGGATGAATGGAGCCTAATTGTTTCATTAGACCGAGTGGCCAAATTCACCGAAATTACAGCCAAGACAATGCTGGAGTGGCCTTTGGACAAATCACTGAATGCCCTTGTGTGGCCCAGCCAGCACCTACACTTGAACACCTTAGAACATATGTGGATAGATCTGAAGAAGGCAGATTAGAGACACCACTCATCTGGTCTAATTGAGCTTAAGAGGATTTGCCAGGAAGAATGGAAGAAACTGGCCAAATCCAGGTGTGCTAAATTGTACAGGCTGACACAAGAAAAAAAGGCACAAAAATAAAAATACTAAATTAATTCACATACATATTCACATACTTGGCTAATATATCTACATAGTTCTAGTGTGTAGACTGCTGACAAAAAAAGAAAATTTAATCCATTTTAATTTATAACACATATATAAGTGTACAAACACTGAAGGGATGAACCTGCTGTAATTAGCTGGCAGGTTGCAGCATCGTCTGGATAATTAGATAATTAGTTCTCTCTCTCTCTGTCTCTCTCTCTCTCTCTCTCTCTCTCTGTATTTGTGTGTCACCCATATAATCACATTGCCGTCTGTGAGCATGACATCATCATTAGCCAAACCCTCCCATGAGAATCTGATGC
Organism: Tachysurus vachellii; assembly: GCF_030014155.1. Lineage (NCBI taxonomy): Eukaryota > Metazoa > Chordata > Actinopteri > Siluriformes > Bagridae > Tachysurus > Tachysurus vachellii. The sequence goes on from NC_083470.1 coordinate 19,402,993, forward strand.
GGCCAGTGGACCTTGATGAGCAGTTGCTATGGAGACTGAGTGTGATGGTTTCTTGAACACCTCGGTGGAATGTGAAAGTAGGCGAGGATACTGACAAAATAATATTCATGTTACACAGTGTCATCACATCACTACATATGAGGATGCGGTTCCTTTTGGGTCTGGTTCCGTTCAAATATTTTTTCTCCTGTTGAGCTCGGATATAAATCTACATCCATATTGTAGTAAAGCTGATCTGTGATGATGTCTGTTTCAAAACATGTCCTGAGGAACCAGTGAAATAGCAACAATAGCAAACTCCATATCCACATTGAAAATATCATTGATACATACATTATTTATGACTGATTCTAAAATATTTTGTAACAGATTCTTATATAATATTTACATCAAACATCAGAAAGGAGGAAAATGGGTTCACTACTGTTTTGACCTTGGCATGGCTGTTTGTGCCAGACATGCTGGTACTGTTTGAGAAGAATGGCAAGGATGTTATGACGTGTTCTGAGATCCTTTTCACCACAGTTGCAATGCATGCTTATTTAAGTTACTCTAGACTACTAGAGTAAGTAGGTGAGTAAGTAAGTGTAGCCAACTACTGTAGGCGAGTACATTTTATGCTACAATTTTGTACTACGTAAAATGTGTGCTGCTTATTATTTAAATAATATCTACATCTGTTGTGATGCCAAACACACAGATAACAGGTCTAAGATTCAGGGCTGCATCACATCTTTACATTAGTAACCCATGGTATTTGTGTAATATTGTCATTTCTCTCTTTCTTTTTTGGCCTAGATTCTTTCTTTATGCCTGGATATTTAAGCAACAGTAAAGACATGTCCCGCCACATGAACTTTTTTCTTTTCTTTCTTTTTTATTTTTTACAAATTTTCAAGATCAACCAAGACTAGTGAAATTACCTCCATAAATATATTACAGAGACAAAAAAGCAAAAAAGCAGATTTTACACAAACATCCTCTAATTAACAAAATCACTGAACATGGTATTTCTAATAAAAGATTGTCAACAAAACACAGGAAACAAGAAGCCAAGATTTTAATGACATGTTGAGAACTCTAATTCTAACTGCGAAACTTTATAACAGGGTATGCAAATGCTCTGAATTGTGTGACTGCAGTTCTGGAACTTAGCAACATAATTAGAAAATAATTGAAAGTTATATAACTGAGGGCTTTTTCTACAGCAGTAACCTTCTATGCTATTTAATTTATTTTCATGCTTATGTCACATCTACCAAATCTGAAGGTTCACTGATTCATTTGACTAAATATTCAGGACCTATAATCACTGGTACTAAATGATCGATGTGCTCAATGTTTAATTGCTGTTTAGATGCCTTGCTAATGCTGTTGTTCATAGTGTATTAATGTTGCTTGGTTCTTCCTATCTATGCACAAGCTGCCTTGATGAGCATGTGTGTGTGTGTGTGTGTGTGTGTGTGTGTGTGTGTGTGTGTGTGTGTGTGTATTCTGCACTGTATATAAGGTGAGCAGGATATACATAATCATAATCTGCTAATGTTTCCAAGGCCATGCTGACATTGGGAAAAACTAAACATAGCTTATCATGTCATAGCCTATATTTGTGATTTAATACCACAATAAGCTTTTAGCTCTTAATCCAAGGTGACAATGGGCCTTGATTCCAGCATAGACTTTAACTAGCGTAAACCTACAAGTAAGATATTGAATATTATCATGAATAAACTTCTAGTTACTGGTTACAGTTTCTATTTACTTCTCTACACTTACTTGAATTTATGTAATTACAATTTATGATTAATAATCCTCAAATGTACTTTTCATCTGTGCAGACATCCCTGAAAGCAGATATTATGGTAAAGTATATATTGAACAAGTTCTTTATATCCTTGAGGTGAAATCATTATTCGCTGAGATCCAGTAAGAAGGACAAAATAAACCACATTGAATCTCTCATTTCAGATATGTCTGTTTTATTTATTTCAAAATGCTAGTGTAACATGTTTGGTTAACAATGCAGCTTAATTAAAACATGAAAAGGGTTACTCATTTGCAATGTGCATTTTATTTTTATATTGCCTTGATTACATGCCTCTACAATCACGACAAAGCCAGTAACATTAGGAGTCCAACATTAAGAGTGCTAAGATATTATTATTTCCTTTTGCCATATTTAAAAACAAAAAACATGCACATCTATGCTGGACCTTAGTAATTTATAGAAACAACATGGACGTGGCTCGTCCTTTCTGTCAACTGTCTTTAGTTGAACCAATTGGGTTGTATAACCATACAAAAGGGTGAAAAGACTTTACTTCTGCGAGTTGCTGTGGTCACTTGATTCTCTGGGCTGAAGTCTTCGTCTCCGTGGCCGTTGTTGGGGTGCCCAGTAAATCTTGCTACAGTGAGTAAGTTGGCTTGTGTCTTTATGCCGGGGACACAGAGCTGGAGGAGACGGATGAGGCTTCGGTCTTGGAGGCAGTGGTGGAAGCGCCCTCCTCTTCCTCGAAGGGGTTCTTGCCACAGCACAGGGTGGTAATCATGCATTGGCGGAACTGCTTGTTCATGCAGACATAGATGATAGGGTTGAAGCATGAGGAGCTTTTGGCAAAGAAGGCTGGGAGGGTCATGAAGACAGGCCCAAATTCACTGCCCTGATGGGTGAAGATGTACCAAGCCACACTGGCATAGGGCGACCAAGCAACCAAGTAGCCGATGAACATGATGATGACCATGCGAGTGACCTCACGCTCAGCTCTCTGGGTGGTTTCAGACTCCTGCTGTGCAGCTGCAGCCTCCTTGACAGTGCAGACCAGACGGCCATAGCAGAAGGTGATGATGAAGAGTGGGGTCAAGAAGTGGACCGTGAACATGTAGATGACAAAGGACTCATTGTTGAACCCCTCTGCACGAGTGTAGTAGTCAATTCCACATGAGCACTGCATGCCCTCAGGGATATAACGGGACCAGCCAACCAGGGGGGGCACAGTACAGGCCAACGCCATGACCCAGGTGAATGCTACTCCCATGATGGCATGGTTCTCTCCAAATCTGAAGTTGCTCATGGGTTTGCAAACAACTACCCATCTCTCAATGGAGAGCACGACCAGGCACCAGAGTGAGTTGATACCACCAAAAGTTGCAAAGAAGCCTTCCAGGTTGCAGCCAAGGCGCCCAAAGACGAAGTAGCCATGCATAGATGTGTATACCGTGGTTGTGAAGCCTCCAAACACCATTAACAAGTCAGCAACAGCCAAGTTCAAGAGGATGTAGTTTAGAGGTGTGCGCAGCTTCTTGTGCTCAATGGTGACGTACAGCGTAAGGAAGTTGATTGGGAAGCCGACGATAATGAGGAAGAACATGTAAGCTCCCAGCATGGCGTAAGCCCATGGTGCCACTAGGTAGTACTGAGGATAATCGTATGGACTCTTCACAATGCCAGTGGCATTGGACATGGGCACGTAAAAGAACGGGCCCTCTGTTCCATTCATGGCTGTGGTTGAGTGGTGTGCTGGCCCCTCTGTGCTGGACTTTGGCTACGTCTGAGGGACGATGGTGGAATGAGTCAGGTCTGTGCTACAAATGGACCCTGGGTGTATCCCCATTGCTTTATATTGTACCTGGGATTACCAGTGCGTTCCAAGATGTCAGCAGAATATGATTTAGGACACAGATAATGAAATAATCCTTTCCACTGCTGCATTGCATTTCTGGGAACTCATCAAGTTATTAAGGCTACCTGTTACTCCAGCAGAGACCCACACCTGCTGACTGGTTAAGTCCAAGTATAATTATCAGCAATAATTCTCTAATATAATGTAATGTAATAAAATATAATATATTCTACAGTATTGTATAATCAACTATATTCCACATAACTTACGAGGGTGAATCTTTTGGGACATGTCAAAAATTTGGGCATGTTTGAGAGATGCAATTTTACATTCATGATCTAGCCACCAGAGGCATCAATGTATTAGATTTATTTTAGAAGAAAGCAGCACTTACTCATATCTGGTTCTGTATCTACAGTAGCATGGCCTAAGATGTCAGTTCTATAACAGAGACTACTGAATACATTCAGTAAGCATTAAGTTTCTTTGAGTCAGCTTAAAACATGTTATTGCGGAGATATTATTTTCTCTGAGTAAGACCACTAGGTTTCTAGGTTGTTATAATTATATAGGTCTGGGCAATGCACTGTATGATATGTACTTTTGTCTCATCAAATAAACACACACCCACCTAAGCTTATTAAATTAAATCTCACTTGAAAGGAGGAATGTCTTCCTTCAACAAAGAGTATATATTTAAAACAAATTTTTTAAGCAGTTTGAATGTTTTTTTAAAGCCTGAATGCACCCAGACTACCCTTTAGATGTAAAAAGAGCTGGACTGTGGCTTTGAGAGAGAGTGTGCTGGGCTTAGCATCCTTCCAGTGGTGCGTTGCATGGAGAGGATTTAAAGATTAGAAGAATTTTTGCACACTTAAGGGCATTAAGCAGCTTCCTAGGATGTCTCACATTCACCCTTCAGGTCCTTAGAGGATCTGTGCAGGTCTATAGATGCAGAACAGCTATTCTGGAAAGTGATTTCTGCATTTAAACTGTAATGAGTTCAGTTGATAAATTAGAAATTGCTAAGTAATTATTATAAATAAAACTTGTTGAGGTTTTGTTTAATTTGTAAGGTTGAAGTGCAATTGTTACAAAACAGGTTTTTAAGTGATTGTGTATACAATCTTGAAAATGAAATGGCTAAACCCAGAAATTTTAAATAAATGCATGACAACATTGGTTGAAAGTATATGCTTTTTATAAACACCTCTTTTTAATAAGAGGCCTAATACCACTAGTGGCCACTATTAGGTCAGTTGCAATTACTACAGAGAAGAAAATTAATAAAAGAAAAATAAAATAGTGAAGAAGTCAACATGTAGGATTTATTAAGGCTTTTTTACATTTATTACGGATACATTTAAATGCAAGTTCTCATCGTATTCGTGTTACATTTGTAATTATGAGTTATTCCACAAGTGAGGAGCCATTTTTGTCCCACTGATTTTACATGTAGGCAAAAGACACAACCATGTTTCTGACAAATAACCTTAAACATATACATTTTTAAATGAAAATTTTATTATTATTATTATTATTATTATTATTATTATTATTATTATTATTATTATTATTATTATTGCTTTAATTCAGTACCATTAAAGGCTTGATTCATCCATTATAGATTCTGACAAAATTACATTGTGTCTCACAACATTAATCAACACTAATCACATTCATCTGTAATATTTGGAAGTCACACGTTTAATGTTTAGTTGCATCATCTGAATATCCTGATAATCTTTATTTTTTTAATGATGTTGTAATATAGACTGATACCCAGTACAGGTACTGATTTAAGGTAGAGTCCTGTTATGAAGTTGATATACTGAAAGTAAATTATGAACTTAAATCAATGATATCTGGAAATAAATCATTGCAGGCTGTAAAATCCCTAATACAATCCATTAGCATGGATGACAGTGGTTATTTTAATAGATGTATGCTGAAAGCTTATTTAAAATACATTTTTAACTGTGTTAATAATTTAAGAGAAGAATGTAGCCATAATGAGCAAAGAAACCTGGTTGAAAAAATTTATTATTGAAGAAATACATTATAAGGACAAAAGTATAGACACCTGAGTGTTGATCATCTCATTCAAAAATCATGGGCATTAATATCGAGTTGATCTTACTTTGCCATTATAACATCCTCCACTCGTGTCAGAAGGTTTTGTGATTTGTGTTCATTCACACACAAGGTCATAAGTGGACAGGCGCTGAGATTGGGTGAGGAGGCCTTTTGTGCAGCTGTCATTCCAATTCATCCCAAGACTGTTCACTGGGGATAAAATTGAGTTTCTGTACAGACCAGTAAACCAGTTCTTCTTCACCAAAGAAGACCAGCTCTTCTTCACCAAACTGGCTAAACCATGTCTTCATGGATCTTGCTTTGTGCACAGGGACAGGTTTGAGCCTTTAGTTGAGGTATTAGGAACTCTACAGCAATCACTCTGGGCTTCCAGCTTGGTGGCAAAACCTTGAGGAAGGCTGTGAGGGTAAAATTTTTTGACCATATTGTTTAGATTAATTATTGATTTTTAAAGATTTGTTTAAAGTATTAAAGTGGCTAAATGCCACTCAGAGGTCGCTATGTATTTTACTGTAATAAAGCAGGTTATCCATACAGTCTTTCATACAGTTGCTGTGCACATTAAGTTGAAAATTAGGTAATGGTGAATTAAATAAATAAATAAATAAATAATACTAAAACTGACACTTAAACAGTTACATAACTAATGCCCCTGTACAAGCACTGAAAATGTTAAATAAAAGTAAAAAAAAAAAAACTCTTCCTTACTAAAGGTATTTATCATATTTTATTCATTTTATATTGTTATGTTCTAAAACAGTTCTACATATTAAATTATATATAATTAAGCAGATTGGAATTTTGTAAAATAAAATGTGAAGAAAAGAAGAAAAAAAAATCACAATATTTTTAATTGGTCCATGATGTTATCATCTTCATAATGTGAAACATTTAAACGCTTTTCAATAGACACAGTTGGGGAATTTGTGCTTATTATGCATACTATCCTTTCTCAGTAATAGGCGACTACACCAGCTAAATTTCCCAAAGGAATGAGACACCTCACTGTCTGACTGTCCATAAGAATAATGTGTGTCTGTCTGTGTTTCTCCCTGCATGCCACAGCAACCTGATAATCACTGTTATACCGAGAAGACAAGCACCAGTTGTGATATACTTGCTGTTCTTTCTTTATCAGCAGATTTTATTTTAAAATGTTTTTTTTATTTATATGTTATTTATTTGTTTAATTTTTTTGCAAAACAGCTTCTCTTCTCAGCTTGAATTCCCGGTTAATATTTAATATTGTTTCATATTTTCACAGATTCACTAAGCAGCTTAAAGAGCAAAATTCCCCTCTACATGAAAAGCTCTCAGTATCAGTATCCTTACTGACATACTGTGTGGCAATTTATTCAGACACCAGCAGAGGTCTCTGTTGGCTGCATAGAGCCAAAGGGTAATAAGGATCAGATATTCAAGCTCACATAACCAATAGAAAGCTGTACTATTTATATTTAAATGTATGGATGTTAAACATATCATTTTTAATATCAAATGGTTTATATTCCTTATTTTATGCACCATATTCCGTTTTTGTTATCGTTATTCTGACAATTACTAATAATGATCTGCAACAGCAGTGCCCAATCACAAGATGTGGCACCTGCTGCTTTGCACAGCTTAATGTTTTCCTTCATTCAACGCACCTGATTTGACTTGTGAAGCATTTGGTAATTAGCTGATGAGCTGAATCAGATACATTTGTTTGAGTATAGAAAATATCAAACTAAACAACCCAGTGGGTGAAACCACAGAGATCTCTTATTAATGTTTACTTCCTTTTTTTTTTCATTTCCTGCATAACCTTTGCCTTGTCCTTGCCATCTGATCGTTGTAACAAGCTGTGGCTGGCTTGTTCATGCTAGAGGTTAGCACTGGCACTGGGATCCCTCTGATTCTACTTCTGTTTAATTCCAAAGAAAATACTACCAGTTTGTGCAGATTCCTTTGTGTAAAAACTGATTTTTTCTTACATATTTCTCTGCAGAAATCTCTTATAAATATCACACTACTGTGAAAATGACGCTTATGAAAAGATTTCATTGTCTGATATCACCTTTATCCAAACATGCTGCCAGTGTTTATTTATATTCGTGTTCCAGTCTGTTACTGTAACCTGCACTAGCCCACACATTTGCGCACATGCATTGGTTCATAAGACCACGTGATCTTGAATGTGAATGCTCAAGCTCGCTATTCCTGTGCCACAATTTGCATTTTGGTTGAATCATTTACATACTGCAGTATCAGTGCACCTGCGTGGTGACACTAATAACCCCTGTGTCTGGTTTCCATGGCTCTGAGGGGAGGCCGAGCTTTGTTCTAAGGTGTACTAAGGAGGCTTCCTCTTGTGCTGAGACAGGGCTGGGGTTTAATCGCTCCCCTCTTCCGTCCCTAAACACACACTATAAGAAAGAGCCTGACCCCTTTACTTCCTTCCCAATCAGCACCTTAAGGTCGAGCAGCTGTAGAATCAGACTATAACCCTCTAATAATGGACAAAGTAAGGCAGTGTTCTGTCAAGGCTCAGCATGCTGCAGAAAATTAATCACGCAGGCAATGTTCCTGAAGGGTCTGACTCACTGCTGAAAAATGGTGTTATTTTGTTCCTGGAGGTTTGATTATGATATGTGTATGTGTGTGTTCATAAATTCATACTGGGGGCTGTGTATATGTGCTACTTCTTGTTGGTGGTAGTGCTGCAGTGGGTGTCTTACCCTCTTGTGCACCAGAATTTGGGCTAATGGTGAACGGTGAACAAAGATTTGTGTCATTGTAAGTTGAATTCTCTCTCTCTCTCTCTCTCTCTCTCTCTCTCTCTCTCTCTCTCTCTCTCCAGTCATGGATAAAAAAGTTCAATTCCTTCAATTCTGTTCTTCCTTAAATATATAGGAGGTCATCATCAACAAGTGAAAAAACTGGGCACTATAGTAAAATTACCAAGAACCGAATGTTCCTCTAAAATTCACAAAAGGACAAGATAAAATCTTGTCTCTCACAAGGAATCTCTCATAGTCTACAGTGAAGTTCATGCCCAAACTATAGTCACAAGTACCTCAATTTTAATGTGAAAGCATTTGTTATGTTAAAAAATGAATTGACAAATACTAGAGAACCCTCAGTGAACAAACAATAGGTCAAAGCTCACAGGCAGACACAGAGAATAACTTTTAAACACAAAAGTACCGCATCACAAAAACAAGGAAACTAAACCAGTAACTGCATGTCTTGAATAAACTTGTAGCCTGTAGGGTGACATAGAGTATATAAACCTGGAATTTGTGGCAGGTCTACCGTATTTTAAATCCTTCTTGTTATTTTCAAGGTGAGAAGAGATTTGTTGATTTCACAAGTTCTTATATTCAGTGAATACAGTAAATAATTCATCATCCTCTACATAATGGCACCTCTGCTGTAAAGCCAACTTTGACAGTCTGCTTCCTGTCTGTCATTGTGGGTTTCAGAAAAAGAAAGTTATGGCATGTACAGTAGTGTCCATCAAAATATGGACAGTGACACAGTTTTTGTAATTTTGTGCACCAACAGGGCAGATCTAATTGAATTTAATTAAACTTTAATCTTTAATTTGAGGGGTTTAACAATAATATTTCATTAACTATTTAGGAATTACTGGATATTTTACACAGTCGATCCATATTCACAGATTCACTAGGTGTGAATCATTTGCAGTAAATGCCTAAAGTATGGAACCCATGGACATCAACAAATGCTGAATTTCCTCCATTTTGCCATGCTTTTACTACAACTGCCATCATTTGCTGGTTGTTTGTAGGTGTTTTTGCTTTCAGTAAGTGAAAAACATACTCAGTCAGGTTAAGGTCATGACTGACTTGACCATTTAAGAACATTCGATTTCTTTGCCTTAAGAAGCTCTTAGGTTGCTTTCATGGTATGTTTTGGGTCATTATCTATCTGTACTAGGAAGCATAATCCTATTAGTTTTGCAGAATTTGACTGAATTTGGGCAGAAAGTAAAGCTCTATACACTTCAGAATTTATCCTGTTACTTCAGCAGTCACATCATCAATGACCCAGTTCCATTGGCAGCCATTCATGTCCATGCCACTGCTCCATTATGACTGACAGATGACGTGGTATTCTTTGAATCATGAGCCGTTCTATTCTTTCTCTGTACTCTTCTGTTCCCATCATTTTGGTATCATTCTGGTAAGTTAATCTTGGTTTCATCTGTTCCTCAATCTTGTCACAAAACAATTTATTTTTATGTTTTCTAGCAAAGCTTAGTCTGGTCTTTCTGTTCTGTTCTTTCTGTTTCTGTCACAGGTGGTTCGAATTTTGAGGTGAACTCTCTGTATTTACAATAATGAAGGCATCTGTTGATAGTAGACTTTGATAATGATCTGCACACCTCTTCAAAAGTGGCCTTCGAATTGATTACATGTTGTGAGAAAACAATTCTATGATCAATCACTTTATTTGTCATCCGTGGTCTTCCTTTCATTGATGCTAATCACACTAGAGCATTATTGATTTGGCCACGTCTAAACTTTTAGTTATCTCTCTAAGAAGTCTGTTTTGTTTTTCAGACTAATAATGACCTCATTCACTTGCATTGACACATATTTGGACCGCGAATCAAGAATTACCCTGGACAGCTAACAAATGCAAATTCAACACATGGAATCAACTCCAGAACATCTATTTCTTTAATTTGTCATGAAATAACAAGGGATACAGGCCACACCTTGCTATGAAACTGCATTCAATTAAACAATTACTTTGAGTTTTTAACAATACTTATTTACAATGAATTGTGGTGGTGTACAGAGGTGAAATTATGAATATTGTGTCTCTGTCCAATTACTCAATGGCTATATATCTCTAGAAAACTATAATGTTGTAAGTGAGTATAATGTAAAGCGAGTAGTATACTGTACATCAGTTGAACACCCTTTTCTACTGATGTATGTTAAGGACACTCAAGACGAACTCACCTAGGAGTTTGTTTTGCAATGTAAAGCATAAGTCATTTATATACGTACAGTATATGTATCATAGATGTGTCTAACATGCCACAGTCACCCTGCTTTATGAAAGCTTGGACCATTATCAAGTATTCATAGTGTATAGAAGTCACGCTAAAAGCATCTTTATCTGTAGATCTCTGATTTTAATGAGGTTATAAGTGGAGTTTTGTGATCCTAGATGTTTTGTTTAGGACACAATAATCCATACTCTTTTGGGAGGTATTCCAGTGCTGGGGTGTTAAACCACACTTTGCACATATTTGGAGTCACTGGTTATAATGGGATGTGTAATAAAAATGTCATGACACCAAGAGGACTATGCTATAATTCCTTTTTCAAAACAGAAAATCTGGAGCCATATCAACAAGAGAGATGTATTGTTTTAACTATGTAGGGTGCTTGTGATTATGTGTAGGGGAATCATTTGATGCTTGCTGAATTTCATGCCATCTTATTTACCATCTAGAGCTTGAATGGATGTGGAGTCTAAGAAGTTTCTAGATTCTTGCATATCAATGAGAATGTAGTCTGTGATAGGGAAGTATGACTATTATATAAAATGGTTTAACTGAGATGGTACAGAGCATACTAACTGCAACATCAAACACTGTCCTGAATGAAGAGCTTTTCAGCAGGTCAGATGAATCATTGAGCATGTGATGTAATGCCTTTTCACAGTAGAAACACTATTTTGCAGGCTTTTCTGACGTTCTTGGCCAGCGAGCTTAGTGTGACTGATCTGCATGGGTGTGCAAGTGTGTGAAATTCCAGGGTGAATTTGGCTGCAGTGCAAAATTCTTGTCTTTAAGCACTCTATCTTTTCTGACAGGCAGGTGATCAAACACTTTGCAGAACAACTCAAAAAAAACAGTCCAAAAGAACTGTACAATTTACCTACATTTATTGGTGGCCCAGTGTAGCAGTTTTGCAGTCAGCACCATTTTGTCTTTGTCTTCCATCTGATGAGCGAAAAAGCTTCACGTTTGGTTGGGTTCCTATCATATTTGAGAGGCTATTAGAGGTCTGAAGTGGGAAGCTGGCAAAGTTGTAACAGGGTTTACTCAGCACTGAGCTGTGATGACTTGGTATAGATAATTGAAACCTACTGAATCCATGTTTGCATTAATGTCATTAAGGGACATACAGACGAACACAAGTACATGCTTAGGGTTTTATTAAAATGTCTTCTGGAAAAACAGACTAGAGTAGCATGCCAAAATATTCCACCATAAGCATGCAGTAGGTCAAGTGATCAGCAAAGAAGTCGAAAATAGGTTACAAGCTGAAATCAAGAAGACATCTGAACACACATAAAACCAGAGAAACGATCCAGCTGTGCTCAGTAATGTCAGATAGAGTAATGTCACAAAGTGTGATCAGGAAGAGGTCTTCACACTGATTGCTTGTCAGCTTATCTCAAGGTGTGGGTTAATGAGAAACAGGCATTCACAATCAAAAGCCTGGTGATTAGAAACAAGAATCAGAGACTTGTAAGCCTTGCTTCAGCTGACATAGGCAAAGGATTTTGTGAAATTGTGTTTGTTAGTGCAGGCACTGGTTTATTTTTACAGGTCCTTTTAGACTGATATGATGGTTTCGGATGCCACAAAAAATCCCAGAGATACAGTGGTAATAATGACAATAATAACTAGTGCCATTTAAATGATTTAAGATTCATATAAGATGATTTGTTTTTATATGTCCTGCACTGAGTTTTACATTGAGGAGTCCAATAAGTAAACAGTAAGACATAGCATGTGCAATTCTACTTGTTTCTACAGGAGTATAATGAAGTGATAAAGAAAGAGCTCCTCTCATTGCATGCCCTGTTGATTTTAAATATCAACTGGTTGTTCTGGAGGGATGCATGGGGCTTAGCACATTTGCTTTGTACCACTGTGATTGTTTGTTTCATTCCCACCTCGACTTTATGTGTTTGTAGATATTGCATGTTCTCCATGGTGCTTCAGGGTTTCCTCTGAGTACTCCAGTTTCCTCTCCAGTCTAAAGGCATGCATTGTAGGCTGACTGGCTTCTCTACATATACTATTGTGTGAATTGGTGTGTAAGTGTGTGATTATGCTCTGTGATGGGTTGGCACCCCATCCAGGGTGTCCCCTGCCTTATGCCCCAAGGCAAAGCCATGAGTAAATCTTGCCTTAATCATGGGTGTGCAAGAATTTGTAGTTAAAATGTAACCCAATGATTTCAAATATGTGTATTTAAAATGTAACCCAACATGCAGACTTTGTAAAGATGGCACTGAGTCAATTATGAGACGTAGCATATACTGAGAAACTAAGTGTCATATACAGTTTGTATACATGTGCATCTCCGAGGTATACTTTGTTCACTTCTTGTCCTCATGAGAAGGACCAAAACATTTATAAAAAAAAGCCAAGCCAGGATCTTGTGTGTCGTCCTGACATATAATCAAGTAATATTTATAGATATGGAACAGCAGTGCTGACATAAGTGGCTATCACAAGAAAAGGTAACATAAAAGAAGGGATTCATATTAGTAGCCAGAGAAATATCAGCGTCCAAATGAGCATGTGGAGGAATTAAAAACAAATTCACACCATTGGCGAAAGGAAAGACTCAGGACTGTGACAAGCTAGAAAAGTGTCTCCGTCTAAAACCTTGAGGCCTCTGGAAGGAGGTTTAAGTGTCACAAAATGCTGTGAGCTGTGCATATAAGCAGAAAGACCAGGAATCAACTCTTTTCTAAAACCCTGCATTTATCCAAAACTAAATTTTATCTTAATGTAAAATCCAACCCAAGCATAGAGCCGTGACTAGCACAGATACCTTGATAGCAGAGTTCCAAGTATTTGTGAAAACCAGTTGAAAGGAGCTTTATCTATTAGAGTCTGGTAATAATATATGACTTCAACATTGGAAACCGCTATTGAAAGAAGAAGAAGGAGAAGTTTGGTCTATCAGGGAGCTTTTGCATAGAGAACCATTCTTCTCATTCAGGCCTGCTGCTTTTCTAAAGTGAACTTTAACTGAGATTGATTCTTTTCATTAATAATTTATGGATTTTAAATGATGGTGATGAATTCGCCATTTTTTATCTACAGCTTCAGGCTCTCCCCTGGCTCATTTAAAGAATTGAGTTTTAATTGTTCCTGTGGATATGAAGGAGCCTTTCTAATTCACCACCTTGCTCCTCTCTTTTAAAAAAGAATCTGGGAATATGGACTGAAATTGAGCAGCGCAATAAAAAAAAAAAAAGATTTAGGATTCTTCTTCCTAATGTTACATGTATCTATATTTCCTTATTCGCGTGCATATTGGAACTGGCTGGTAGTATGAACAGTGGATCTGAAATGACAAAGCAGACTTTTTTGGTTTAGGATGCTTCATGAAATATAACATTTAATAAGCACATTTGGACATTTCAAGTTATATTTCTAGTGCTTTGCATTAGAAGTGTGAGTGTTTTATCATATAACGACATAAGATATTAAAATGTAGTACTGTGGTGAATCTATAATGTTTCAATAAAAAAGAAATCAACACATACTAGAAGACTATGAAGTAGTCTTGGATAAAAAAGCAATATGCCTATAAGCCAAATCATGCAGCCAACAAAGTGTGTGTGTGTTTCAGAGAGTCAGAGAAACTACAACCAACAGATTATCATCTCAAACTCCTATTCTCTTGGGATACTGCCAAACTACAGAAAGAGAGTGCTTGTACAAGCACACACACATACACAAGGAGCAGAGGGACAGCTTTTGGGCACAGAAGGCGACACTGTTGCTGGATCACAGGGATTTAGTGGATTTGCTGCAATTGTCACAACCCTGTTCAAACAAATCCATAATACTAAACAAAGCTCAACTCATATCCCCTACAGAAACTCTTACAAACACTTCTGACAAATGGTCTGCATTATTGTTTCACTTATTTGTAGTCCAGATTTGATTTTTTTTATTCCACAGTGTCAAACCCAGAATTTACACGGATGAAGTTGCAGCTTTTTAGCTTCTGCTGTATAGTACTACACCATACAGATCCCTTCTTTGTTTCCTTATAAGTCTTTTATATTTTATAATAACTGTAGAACACAATAATATTTTACAATTTTCACATAAGGCAACAGGAACGGCACTAATTGATATTCTCAGGAAAGCTGTGAGGATTTTTGTGGGGAGAAGGAACTGTCAAGAAGATTGCTTAGCCTAGTGCAGAGACACTTATTCCTCAGATTATCACCAGATGTTTTTTTCTCGAAGTAGACTAAACTGTTTTTTTAAAAAACCTGCAATATTACATTGCATGCATCACACCTGAAACAGATTTGAGAAGATTTATTAAAATAACTCGAAGGCTGAGGACGGAAAAGGGAAAGCAGAACTCAGAAGTATTTTGGCTTGGAGTTCTTGGTGCTGCAGCTTGATGCCTGAAACCCCTTGAGGCTTAAAATAAACAGAAAACATGGAGGTGACAGAGAGATGGAGGAAGAGTGTAAACAACACAGAAACAGATAGAGAGTCTGTGTATGCATACTGGTGAAGAGGGAGAAGTGTAGGCAATGTCCTTTCCCCCGACTTCAGCTGTTATGTAACTCTACTGATTGCCAGCGTGACAGCGTCTGCAGCTGTGTGTGGATGTAGTGAGATAAAAAGTCATATCTTCTATTTAGTTGAAGTTAAACGAATAAAAGTCAGAATAGAGCAGTGTTAACTCAGCATGCACCTTATAAAGCCTCAGAGTAATGCCTTAATGCCTAGGCGACGTTTGAAAGTGTTCTTCAAACCATCTTCATGAGCTTAGAAGTTTACATACTGTACTCTGTTTACCCTGTTGCCATGTGCACATCACAGCCAGCGGAAGCCTCAACACCATCGCTGTTTGCTCCACAATTACATCATGATGTTCATGAAAGCCAGCCGAACTCCATCTTAACATGAAGCATGCTGAGGCTTTTGAACTTGCAGGACCTTTTAACAGTTACCGACTTGCATGAGTTTCAATGTAGTTATTGAATAATTCATACTAAATGAGGCATTAATGCATGCTTTACGAAAAAATAACCAAGTACTGAGCAAAAAAATTGAACTGCAAGGGGTTAACGCTGGACAATCATCTATCTAATTTCTCTCACACAGCTAATCTGACACATTTCTACTTTACAACATCAAAATGATTCATTCATTTCTATCCACATAGGTCACTCATTCAGTCCCTTGTCATTTTTAAACTGGACTACTGCATCTCGCTTGTGCCAGGTCTACCGCTGTGCTCTATATAACCTCTGTAATAGATCCAGAATACAGCTGCATAACTTTCTTTCAACCTTCCTACTTTCTCCCACACCATCCCATTGCTACAGTCCCTCCACTGGCTTCCTCTATGCTATACCGATGACCTGATAACAATATGTTCCTCCAGCACTGCTCAGCTGGCCCTACAATCTCTAATAAAAAAAAAAAGGAATGCATTATGATTCTGCTTTGATCTTACACCTGGATATGATCTTCACCTATATGTCCAAACATCTGAAACATCCGGTGTCTCTGTGCTTTTCTTGCTATATTAACTCCCAACATATTTTGTGGACTGATCTTGGTCTGTGACAGTTAAGTATCAGGGTATATTTATTAATAAAGACTATCGCTTCTCTAAGAATCTTCAACAATCTCAAATGCTTAGCTCTGGGCATGGAGGTACTGCTGGCAAAAGCACTAATAGACTTACTTAAAAATATGTTATGTAAAAATACGCAAGTACATTAGCTGTTCTGTACAATATTATGGTGCATAGTGTTATAGCCTTGAACAATAAACTATACTGATGCCATTAGCTATTTTTCTTGTTCTGTAATAAGAAATGGGTAGCCATTTGCACAGCAGTCTATATGTTTATGTAATGTATGGGCTGAGTGTGACTAAGCAGGTGACTAAGTTATACCAGGGGAACTTGACTGCTTGTATTTTATTCATGAATATAGTTTCTAAGTAGATTATCTAGGGAAATCATTTACATTTACATTTACATTTACAGCATTTGGCAGACGCCCTTATCCAGAGCGACGTACATAAGTGCTTAAATCTCTAACATTGAATACATTAATGCTGGATCACTAAGTTACATACTTAAGATACCATGAGTTTAAAACATTTGTTCAAAGTTACAATGAAAGTGTCAAAGGTGTGTTTTTTTTTTTTTTGTTTTTTTTTTTTTTTTTTTAAATGCAAAAGATAATGAAAGAAGTGCTAGTTGAAGTGTTTCCTGAATAAGTAGGTCTTCAACCGCCGCTTGAAAATAGCCAGTGACTCAGCTGTCCGGACCTCTAGGGGAAGTTCGTTCCACCACCTTGGTGCCAGTACAGAGAAGAGTCTTGTAGTATACTTGCCTCTTACCCTGAGAGATGGTGGAACCAGTCGAGCAGTGCTGGTAGATCGGAGGGTGAGGGGTGCAGTGCGAGGAGTGATGAGGGCTTTGAGGTAAGAGGGAGCTGGTCCATTTTTGGCTTTGTAGGCCAGCATCAGTGTTTTGAATCTGATGCGTGCAGCTACCGGAAGCCAGTGGAGGGATCGCAGCAGCGGGGTGGTATGAGAGAACTTTGGCAGGTTGAAAACAAGCCGGGCAGCTGCATTTTGGATCATTTGCAGAGGACGGATTGCGTTCATAGGTAGACCTGCCAGCAGTGCATTGCAGTAATCCAGTCTAGAAATGACAAGAGACTGAACAAGTACCTGAGCAGCCTGTGTGGACAGAAATGGTCGAATCCTTCTAATGTTGTAGAGAAGAAACCGACATGAGCGAGTCACATTAGCAACATGAGAGGAAAAGGACAGTTGATTGTCCATGGTTACCCCAAGGTTGCGAGCTGTGGCTGAAGGGGAGATCAGATCGTTGTGCAAGGATATAGCAAGATCATGACCTGGGGATGAATCACCTGGGATGAAGAGCAGCTCAGTTTTGCTAGGATTAAGCTTTAACTGATGAGCAGTCATCCATGATGAAATTTCTGCCAGACATGCAGAGATCCGGTCAGAAGCTGTGGCATCTGCGGGTGGGAAAGAGAAGATAAGTTGTGTATCATCAGCATAGCAGTGGTAAGAGAACCCATGTGAGGAAATAACTTCACCAAGAGAGTGAGTATACAGGGAGAAAAGAAGAGGACCAAGTACTGAGCCTTGTGGGACGCCAGTGGAGAGTCTGCGTGGAGCAGATGTCACTCCCCTCCATGTTACCTGATATGAGCGTCCTTCCAGGTAGGAAGCGAACCATTCCCAAGCTGATCCGCATATCCCAAGACTCCTGAGGGTGGCTAAGAGAGTCTTATGGTTGACCGTATCAAACGCTGCTGAAAGGTCAAGGAGGATAAGGACAGATGAGAGATTGGCTGATCTAGCAGCATGTAGTTTCTCAGAGACATCTAAAAGGGCTGTCTCTGTGGAATGAGCTGCTTTAAAGCCAGACTGGTTGGGGTCTTGGAGGTTGTTCTGTGAGAGATAGACAGACAGTTGATTAAAGACAATGCGTTCAAGAATTTTTGAAAGAAACGAGAGAAGTGATACCGGTCTGTAGTTACTGATGTCTGATGGATCCAGAGCAGGTTTCTTCAGGATGGGAATAACCCTTGCTCTCTTGAAGGTAGTTGGTACCTGACCAGATGCTATGGATCTATTGGTGATAGTTGTAATGAAGGGCAGAAGGTCTTGCGAGATGGTCTGCAGCAAAGTGGAAGGGAGTGGATCCAATGGGCAGGTGGTAGGATTGCAAGACTGGATGAGTTTTAGAATCTCTTCTGCTGTTACAGTTGAGAAATGTGACAACAAAGGTGTAGGGGAGTCCATACTCTGAGATGTAAGTGCAGTCGGGGCTGAAGTGAAGGTCCGGCAGATTTCCTCAATCTTCTCCTGGTAGAAAGAAGCAAAGTCTTCTGCAGTCAGGGAGGATGAAGAAGGTGGAGCCGGGGGGTTGAGCAGAGAAGAGATGATGTTGTGGAATTTCCGAGGGTCATGTGAGGAAGCTTCAAGCTTTTCCTTGTAGAAGGAAGTCTTGGCAGAAGTCACATCTGAGGAGAACTTGGTCATGAGTGTTCGGTAAGAATCAAGATCTGCATGAAGTTGTGATTTCTTCCACTTTCTCTCTGATGATCTTAGCTCTCTTCGATTGTTGCGCAGCACATCTGAAAGCCAAGGAGCAGAACAAGAAGTTTTCTTGGGTTTAGTGGACATAGGGCAGAGGAAGTCCATAGTTGAGGAAAGAGATGAGAGGAAAGTATCTGTGGCCGAGTCCAAGGGCAGTGAGGAAAAAGACTCAGGATCAGGAAGGGAAGAAAGAGTGCCAGAAGCTACAGAAGAAGGGGAGACAGAGTAAAGGTTGCGGCGGGTTAGAGCGAGGGGGTGAGAGGTAGTTTTAGGTAGGGTAGGGAGAGTGATGGTAAAGGATACCAGGTGATGATCAGAGACGTGTAGTGGGGTAGCAGTCACGTCTGTAGCTGGAGAAGGACGGGTGAAAACCAGGTCCAGCACATTGCCTCCTTTGTGTGTGGGGATGTAGCTGTTGAGTGTGAGTGTGAATGAGTCAAGAAGAGACAGGAGGGAAGAAGAATGTAGCTTGTCA
Organism: Tachysurus vachellii; assembly: GCF_030014155.1. Classification (NCBI taxonomy): domain Eukaryota; kingdom Metazoa; phylum Chordata; class Actinopteri; order Siluriformes; family Bagridae; genus Tachysurus; species Tachysurus vachellii. Next base: position 19,422,314 of record NC_083470.1, read on the forward strand.
GAGGGGAGGTTGAAGTCACCAAGCACTGTCAGGGGGGAGCTATCAGAAGGGAAAGCACTAAGCAGTGTGTCCATTTCTTCCAAGAAGTCACCTAGGGGACCAGGAGGGCGGTAAACAACAATGATAACAAGGTTAATTGGAGAGGTAACTGAAATGGCATGGAATTCAAAAGAGGAGATGGTTAAATGAGACAAGAGGAGAGGTGTAAAGCACCATTTCTTTGACAGCAATAAACCTGTACCACCACCCCTGCCTGTTTCTCGTGGTGAGTGAGAGAAAGCATAGGCAGAGGATAAAGCAGCTGGTGTAGCAGTGTTCTGTGGGGATATCCAGGTCTCTGTTAGCGCAAGAAAATCAAAGGAGTAATGGGAAGTTAAAGCAGAGATAAAATCAGCTTTTTTCACAGCAGACTGGCAATTCCAGAGCCCACCTACCACCACTGTTTGAGACTTACACAACAGAGGAGGGTAGATGAGGTTACTGGGATTGTGACCTCTGCTCTGTGGACGAGAGTGTCTGCGAGTGTAGGAATTGAGTACAGAGATGGGTTTAAGGCACATATTTGCAGTCAAGAGTGAGAATTAAGGTATGGTAGAATATAGCAAAATAGTATTAGACACAAAGTTTACAATGAGAGAGAGAGAGAGAGAGAGAGAGATACTTACAAACCGCTACAGACGCTAGCGTCTGTAGCGGAGAACCTTCAATTTAAATAGGTAAGCCCTGCCCCCAATTCACACCTTAAGGTAGACTGAAACTACTCCTGATTAATCAGCTGAGAGAACAACAAGGACCAACACTATAAAAATCAACTTTCATTGCTTTTAATGCAGGCATAGGCCATCTCTGTGGAATTTATGTTTTGTGTACCAGGCTGCATGCCATTTGTGGCAGTCAGATGCAGTTTGACTGGATGTGGCAGTCAATCAGTTGCTCCTGCATTCACTTTGTCAACTTCCCCTCTAAAATTCAGAAGGACCTGTTAACTATATCTTACAAGTGGCTAGTTCAGCAGAAGAGGAGGAGGTTTTACAGTGTTCTTTCTTTCTTTCTTTCTTTCTTTCTTTCTTTCTTTCTTTCTTTCTTTCTTTCTAGAACATCTAATTTGGAATATGTTGGGGCATAAAGACACTATGTGAGCTGTATATTTGGATTGATTTGGTATATAAAGCACCGTAAACATATTTATGAATTATTAGGCATTTTATGGCACATGGATTGTTAATAATTTAGATTTCTAACCAGATTTCTGAGGTTTATTACAGTTCATTTATCATATCAACTATATATGTTATCATATAAACTATATATAAGACTCTAATAAATTCATATAATATGCTATAATGTCAAAGCAGAAGTATATTAGTAGTATAAAATTTATTATTGACTTTTGTTCTTTTTATATCTTTGATAATTTTTTCTAAAGTGGTACATTTTTAGCTGCTGTCATTGCAATAAGAGCAGGCTCATTAGAGAGCAAAGTAGCATGTGTTCATGCTCTGTGTATTTTAAAATACAGCATAGAAAATAAATATAAAACAGTACAATTCGACATTTGGAGAAAATACTAAGAACTAAGAACTGCTCTTTATTTAGTTACTGAATGAAGTTTCACTTTCTTTAAAAAAAGTGTGTGTGTGTGTGTGTGTGTGTGTGTGTGTGTGTGTGGGTGTGTGTGTGTGCGTGTGTGTGTCTGTCCTCACTGCTGAAGATTTGCACCGAATGATTGAAGCCCTTAAACTTAACGCAACTCACTGTGAAATTGTGAATGAGGTCTTGAAATAAAAAGCATTCATTTTTATGGAAAAAAGATATTTATACTTTTATTTGACTTCATGACTGGTAGAAAGTGAGCCACCAAAACATGCAAATTACTTTGATCCCCCTAAACCCATAAATCACCTCTTCAAAGTCTATTTTCTGTTTCATTTTCCATCTCTTCACATACTTTTATCGTGATTTGAAAAAAACATTCTTTCAAAACAATATGTATGTGACAGAAACAAATAATTGACAGGAACTACTAGGAACAAATAGCTATTCTTAAATAACCTTCTTTTTTTATTAGTTCTCTATCAATTTAACAGGGGTGTGTAAACTTTTTACATCCATTATATGTCACCTCACAGTATAAATTACACACACACACACATACACACACACACACACACACACACACACACACATATATATATATATATATATATATATATATATTTAAAAAAAACACCCAGCGTAATCGTAATTCTTACAACATCCAGTAAGAATTACAATGCAAATGCTTATTTATAAATCAGATATGTGTATTGTTGTTGGTCTATGCCAGAAAATATGTCTGTTGGTAGTCATTGTGAACCATCTGATATATGATCACAGGGATGACTGCACTGTGCAGTGTGTGAACACTGCGCAAACACTGTGAAATCAAAAAATACAAATGTCAGAAGAAAGAAATGTTCAAGAAGAAAGAAATCTGTAACCTTAAAAACAGCATGGTTCATACTTTTGCCATTTATTGGAAATTCACTAAATTCACCAGAAGGTAATTGTGAAAAGATGGGCGGCTTGTGACTGTCTCATCTGATTAGGAGCAAGGTTCTTTATGTTCACTTTCCCATTCTTTCTTGACATTGACATCACTCACTCACTCATTTTCTACCGCTTATCCGAACTACCTCGGGTCACGAGGAGCCTGTCCCTATCTCAGGTGTCATCGGGCATCAAGGCAGGATACACCCTGGACGGAGTGCCAACCCATCACAGGGAACACACACACTCTCATTCACTCGTGCACTCACACACTGCGGACAATTTTTCCAGAGATGCCAATCAACCTACCATGCATGTCTTTGGACCGGGGGAGGAAACCGGAGTACAGGGAGAAAACCCCAGAGGCACGGGGAGAACATGCAAACTCCACACACACAACGCGGAGGCGGGAATCGAACCCCCAACCCTGGAGGTGTGAGGCGAAAGTGCTAACCACTAAGCCACCGTGACCCCTGACATCAGAAAATATTAAATAGTCCAAAACAACCATGAGCTTGAACACCATAAGCAGAAAAATATGAACACACACTGATGCACAAAGAGCTTATTTCTCATCAAATGCCTGTTTTGAACTAGAAAGATTATGTTCCTGGACTGAATGCAAGTGTGACATTTCTTTATTAATCCCCACCATCCTTTACTCCATCCGGACTGTCTTGGCTTACCCCATATAGCTTTTGATAAGATTTTTGTAGAAGCCAGATAGACACACAGAACAGCATTAATATCAAAGCTCTCCAAGAGTTCAGATTAATCATAGCCACAGAGCTACAAATCAGACAAGAAGATGCCATGTGTGATTGGGAAACCAGTACTCCACCAGCTAGTAGAAAGAGATTATATTTTATCATCTCTATTTTGTTAGCATATAACAATAGGACAGTTTTTTTCAGCTGTCACATGAATTTTATGAATTTAATTCACGCACCTGAGAAGGCATCCCATCCAGAATGTATTCCCAATGATCCAAAGAGTACTTCATCGCTGGTTCAACTGTAACCTTGACCAACAGAAAGTACTAAATGAATGAATGAATGAATGAATGAATGAATGAATATTAGAAGTGTGTGTAAAGAAAATATATTAAAAAAAAAACAACAACCAAATGAATGGAGCCATATTCATCTACTTTGGTTTTTTCATTCAATCTTCTTTGAAATAGAAGCCTATTGTAAATGCACAGCCATTATTGTACAGTTAAGCAATGTGTCAGGGAAGAAAAGAAACCATGTAAGTGCTTTATTTTCAGTCCTGTACTCACAATGTGCTTTGTTTTTGAGGCATTTACTGTTCCTTCCAGCATCAGCCTTGAGACACTCTTTGTGACGTACGTGAATGTGTGTGCTCTTGTGCGTGTGTGTGCATTCGCATGTGTGTATACCCACGCTTGTGTGCTTTGCAGCTGAGTTCCCAGCAGTACTTGTTGATAACAGGCAATATGTAGGATGACACTTTCTTTCATCTCATCCTGTTGAAGACAGGAGCCTGGCTGAAAACACGACCGAGACAGATTAAAATCAGGATTGAATCATAGGACTGATAATGCTACAATCGTTAAGGGCATGAAAAAAAGTGTGATAACCTGCGATTCTGAAATGATTAAGACGATGATTAAGAAACGATTACGAATTTTCACTCTGTAGATGACTAATACGCTAGTAGGTAATTAGGTCTAAACAGTAGTTAGCAAGATAGAACTTCTTAAAACTAGCACTAGATGACTAAATATTATGAAGCCCACTGTGACACATACTGTACATGAATATGGCCGGTATATTATGCATATAACTAAGATTTGAACACATTTGCACAATGTATTCATTTGTTCAATAAATCATCCTGCTACCTCTTGTATTGTAGTGGATTATTAGTCCCTGTGCATTTGCTATGGCAGGAAAGTTTCAAACTTTATTAATAATCATTTAATAATGAAACCATGTTAACGTGTAAAGTTCCGACTCCACAGTAGTTGTAATCTACACATCAAAATAAGCAGCAGAACAATCAGACCACCATGTCACACAGATCAAACGAACATCTTGGAACAGAATTTTCAATGAAAGAGTTGTTTCTCATTTAAGAAGAAAAAGTCACTAATAGTACAAAATCTGTTCCATATTGTAAAGTAGAGTTTTAGTTACCACTCTTTAGAAGATAGTGGTGGAGTGGGTAGCATTTCCATATCACAGCTTTGCGGTCCTGTGCTTGAGATTCCGTCTGGATGGAGTTTGATACATCCTCACTGTGTTTGTGTGGGTTTCCTCTGGGTTTTCTATCCACAATCCAAGAACATGCAGATAGGCATGGTGCTCTACAATGGACTGGCATCCCAACTGGAGTGATTTTTCCCACATTGCGCCCACCGCTGATCCACCGCTTCCTTCAGATAACTGTAGATTTCTGCAGATAAATAAATAATAATTAGAACCTGAAAACCACTCAACAGATTATTTTATTAGTTGAAATTTCTTGCAATTGAATTCCTGCTTCACTCCATAAAAAAGCAGTAATGTTAGTAATGTTCTTTAGTGCATTTAATTAGCGTTAACTAAAATATAATTTACAACATAGGAAACATATTGCAATGTTTGTGACTTCAGAAGGCCAGAACTTAAATGTTCTAGCTGTTCCCCGTGACCCGAGAATAGTTTGGATAAGCGGTAGAAAATGAATGAATGAATGTTCTAGCTGTAAGTTCAGAAGATCTTTTAACATTTATCTATAACACATCTATAACATTTTGCCAATTTTACTCTTGTAAGATGCTTATTAATGTAGATTGCCCCTAGGTGTAGATGATTCATTCATCCCTGCTAATTTGCATAATAATTATAGCTCACCACCTATCCAACCTAATAATGCATTTATTAATCATTTTAACATGACGTATCCCCAATTTATGCTCTGTTGAACAAATAACCAAACAAAGACCTTAATTGACACACAATATGTGTTCCTTAAAATAAAATGTTACCAGACTGTGCTTCCAAATTAAAACCTTTTTTTTTTAGAAACAGCAGTTATCCAATGTAGGCTAGAGCAACTTAAGGGAAATATATTTTAGCAAATCAAGATATAAAACATTTCACTGCAATGTTAAACTGCCCATTTTGCCTGTGACATTGTACATATATACATCTGTGGACACACCTCTGATAAAGCTCAATTGCTGCACAACAAGCAATAAAGGAAACAGAAAGTTTTTGTCAGAAAGCATGTTCTGAATATGTTCCACCTGAATGCACAGCTTCACTGGTGGTTAATGAGTGCTTCAGGGGATGGCTTTTACAGAAAAAAGTATGTCGGTGATTACTGGAGACAGCACTCCTCATAAATGCATTTTTGTCTTGCCCAGATGCAGAGCCTCTCCATATGATGATTGTGAGACCTCCTAATGGGCCGAAAACCTTGACAAGTCTTACAGCATTACAAACTTAAACATATCGACACCAGTCAAACTCACAAAGTATCTGAATCTGCAGGTTTCAGTCAGTTGGCTAGCATAATCCACAGCTTTATATCTCTTCTATTTGTAAATATTGTAAATTACAGGGTCTTTCTTTAGTTTTCCTAAATAATCCTTTTTCCTGATTCTATCTATTTTCAGAGGTATACCAGTCTCTATTGCTGAAAAATGTCCTCCGAAGCATGGTGCTGCCACCACCATGCTTCAACATTGGGATGGTGTTTATCATTATGGTCACTATGGTACACTCCTCCAAAAGGTTGGTGATCACCAGCAAAATGTTATCTTTTTGGCTTGTTTATGCCCTCTCCTTGAACCAACACCTTATCATGGTGGAGGGGTTTGAGTGCCTGAATGATCCTAGGAGCTATGTTGTCTGGGGCTCTCTGCCCCTGGTAGGGTCTCCCAAGGCGAGCCAGGCCCAGGGTTGGGGCTTGCATGCGAGCACCTGGTGGCCGGGTCTTACCCCACGGTGCCCGGCCGGGCTCAGCCCGAACGAGTGACGTGGGGCCGATCTCCTGTGGGCCCACCACCTGCAGGAGGAACTGTAAGGGGCCAGTGCTATGCGGTGGCAGTCGAAGGCTGGGGTCTCGGCGACCCAATCCCCGGACAAGGAATCTGGTTCTAGAGACATGGAATGTCACCTCGCTGGGGGGAGGAGCCTGAGCTGGTGCGGGAGGTTGAGAGATACCGACTAGAGATAGTTGGGCTCGCCTCCACGCACAGCTTGGGCTCTGGAACCCAACTCCTTGAGAGAGTGGACTCTCTACTACTCTGGCGTTGCCCACGGTGAGAGGCGGCGGTCTGGTGTGGGCTTGCTCATAGCCCCCCAGCTCAGCAGCCATGTGTTGGAATTCACCCCGGTGAACGAGAGGGTCGTTTCCCTACGCCTTCGGGTCGGGGATTGGTCACTCACTGTTATTTGCGCTTATGGGTCAAATGGCAGTGTAGAGTACCCGACCTTCTTGGCGTCTCTGGGAGGGATGCTGGAAAGTGCTCCGACCAGGGACTCCATCGTTCTACTGGGGGACTTCAACGCTCACGTCGGCAGTGACAGTGACACCTGGAGGGGCGTGATTGGGAGGAAGGGCCCCCCCAACCTGAACCCGAGTGGTGTTCTGTTATAAGACTTCTGTGGTAGTCACAATTTGTCCATAATGAACACCATGTTCAAGCATAAGGGTGTCCATCAGTACACGTGGCACCAGGACACCCTAGGTCGAAAGTCGATGATCGACTTTGTGGTTGTTTCATCTGACCTCCGGCCGTATGTCTTGGACACTCGGGTAAAGAGAGGGGCAGAGCTGTCAACTGATCACCACCTGGTGGTGAGTTGGATCCGATGTCGGGGGAGGAAGTTGGACAGACTTGGCAGACCCAAACGTACTGTGAGGGTCTGCTGCGAACGTTTGGCAGAGTCTCCGGTCAGAGAGATCTTCAACTCCCACCTCCAGCAGAGCTTTAACTAGATCCCGGGGGAGGTTGGAGACATTGAGTCCGAGTGTACCATGTTCTCCACTTCCATTGTCGACACGGCCACTCGGAGCTGTTGCCGTAAGGTCTCCGGTGCCTGTTGTGGCGGCAATCCCCGAACCCAGTGGTGGACCCCGGAAGTAAGGGATGCCGTCAAGCTGAAGAAAGAGTTCTATCCAGCCTAATTGGCTCGGGAGACTCTGATAGGTACCGGAGGGCAAAGCGAGCTTCAGCCTGGGTGGTTGCGGAGGCAAAAACCTGGGTCTGGGAGGAGTTCGGTGAGGCCATGGAGAAGGACTATCGGTCGGCCTCAAAGAAATTCTGGCAAACCGTCCGGCGCCTCAGGAGGGGGAAGCAGTGCCCTGCACACACTGCTTACAGTGGGAGTGGGAATCTGCTCAGTTCGACTGGGGACATCCTCGGACAGTGGAAGGAGTACTTTGAGGTTCTCCTCAACCTCACTGACATGTCTTCCACTGAGGAAGCAGAGGCTGAGGGCTCAGTTGTGGACTCGTCGATCCCCCAAGCTGAGGTCAATGAGGTAGTTGAGAAGCTCCTTGGTGGCAAGGCACCGGGGGTGGATGAGATCTGCCCTGAGTACCTCAAGTCTCTGGATGTTGTTGGGCTGTCTTGGTTGACACGCCTCTGCAACATCGTGTGGCGGCTGGGGACAGTGCCTCTGTACTGGCAGACGGGGGTGGTGGTCCCTCTGTTTAAGAAGGGGGACCGGAGGATGTGTTCCAACTACAGGGGGAATCACACTCCTCAGCCTCCCCGGAAAAGTCTATGCCAGGGTACTGGAGAGGAGATTTCGGCCGATAGTCGAACCTCGGATTCAGGAGGAACAATGCGGTTTTCGTCCCGGTCATGGAACACTGGACCATCTCTATACCCTAGCCAGGTAGCTGGAGGGTTCACTGGAGTTTGCCCAACCAGTCCACATGTGCTTTTTGGATCTGGAGAAGGCATTCGACTGTGTCCCTCGTGGCGACCTTTGGGGGGTGTTCTGGGAGTACGGGGTCCAGGGCCCTCTGCTAAGGGCTGTCCGGTCCCTATATGACCGGAGCAGGAGTTTGGTTCGCATTGCCGGCAGTAAGTCAAACTTGTTCCCGGTGCATGTTGGACTCTGGCAGGGCTGCCCTTTGTCACCGGTCCTGTTCAATATTTATATGGACAGGATTTCTAGGCGCAGTCGGGGGATGGAGGGAGTCCGGTTTGGGGACCACAGGATTTCGTCTCTGCTTTTTGCAGATGATGTTGTCCTGTTGGCTTCATCAAATCAGGACCTTCATTGTGCACTGGGATGGTTTGCAGCCAAGTGTGAAGCGGCGGAGATGAGAATCAGCACCTCCAAGTCCGAGGCCATGGTTCTCAGCCGGAAAAGGGTGGCTTGCCCCCTTCGGGTTGGTGGAGAGCTCCTGCCTCAAGTGGAAGAGTTTAAGTATCTTGTGGTCTTGTTCACGAGTGAGGGAAGGACAGAGCGGGAGATCGACGGATCGGTGTATCCTCTGCATTGATGCAGTCGATATACCGGTCTGCTGTGGTGAAGAGAGAGCTGAGCCGCAAGGTGAAGCTCTCTATTTACCAGTCGATCTACGTTCCTACCCTAACCTATGGTCATGAGCTTTGGGTCATGACCGAAAGGACAAGATCCCGGATACAGGTGGCCAAAATGAGTTTCCTCTGTAGGGTGGCTGGGCACTCCCTTAGAGATAGGGTGAGAAGCTCAGTCACTCGGGAGGAGCTCAGAGTAGAGCCGCTGCTCCTCCACATTGAGAGGAGTCAGCTGAGGTGGCTCGGGCATCTGTTCCGGATGCCTCCTGGACGCCTCCCTGGGGAGGTGTTCCGGGCATGTCCAACCGGGAGGAGGCCCCGGGGAAGACCTAGGACACGCTGGAGGGACTAAGTCTCTCGGCTGGGCTGGGAACACAGTATTCCCCCGGAAGAGCTGGAGGAAGTGTCTGGGGAGAGGGAAGTCTGGGCATTTTTTTGTATCTGATGCCTCCAAGTCTTTCACCAGCTCATTTGCTGTTGTCTTGGGGCTCAGACAGGTAATTTCTTCATCTTGTAAGGGAAACTGGCATTGGCATTTGATCTTGTCATAATTTTAAGTCATAATGAAAGTGAAATGACGATGCACTTATTCTTATTGGTGCATGGCCTAACAACAGCTTCAATGGCAAACACTATAAAACTTTAACCTTCTGGATCGACAGATCTAGAGACTTCATCGCTGCATCACTACCAGACAAACTGGATCCACTACAGTTCACATACCGCCAGAACCGCTCTACTGAGGACACCATTGTTCAACTTCTCCACACTACGATGAGCCACCTGGACACCAGAAATGGAAATTATGCAAAAATGCTGTTTGTGGACTACAGTTCAGCGTTCAACACCATAATTCCCTCCACACTCACCTCTAAGTTGGAGATCCTGGGTCTCAGGCTGCTGCTGTGTCAATTGATCTCCAACTTCCTGACAGACAGACCACAAGCCGTACGGGTGGGCAAACACACCTCATCCACCCTCACCCTCAGCACTGGAGCTCCCCAGGGTTGTGTTCTGAACCCCCTGCTGTACTCACTGTACACATATGACTGTGTGGTGACTTCCAACTTCACCACCATCAAGTTTGCTGACGACACTGTTGTGTTGGGCCTGATCTCCAACAGCAATGAGATGGCCTACCTACAGGAGACTAAAAACCTGGAGAGATGGTGCCAGGAAAACAATCTTCTCCTGAACGTCAGCAAGACTAAGGAGTTGATAGTGGATCCCAGTGGAGAGAGTGGCCTGTTTCCGGTACCTAGGTATTCACATCACAGAGGACCTGTCTTGGTCCTGTCACATCAACACCCTGGTGAAGAAGGCCCTGGCGAAGAAGGCATCTGTACCATTTAAGGGACATTTAAGGGACTACAATCTACCCTCTCAGGTGCTAAAGACTTTCTACACCTGCACCATTAAGAGCGTCCTGACGGGTAGCATCACTTCCTGTTTCGGGAACAACACCATGCAGGACAGACGAGCGCTCTAGTGGGTGGTGGGGTCAGCTGAACGTACCATCCACACCGAGCTCCCTGACCTGCAGGACATCTACAGCACGCAGTGCCGGACCAGGGCCAGGAAGATTGTAAAGGACCTCAGCCATCCCAACAATGGACTCTTTTCTTTGTTGCATTCAGGGAAACGCTTCCGCTCCTTGAAAGCAAACACAGAGAGAATGAGGAGAAGCTTCTTCCCGCAGGCCATTCGGAGTTTAAGCCAGGAAACACCCAGGATCTAGTACTGGGCCTTTACCTCCATCTTCACTTTTTTTCCTGCACAACCATTTTTTGCACTATGACACTTTAACTCTGGACTTGCACAGCACAGTGCCACTTTATACACTTTATACACACCATACTGCACATGGACACTTTAAGGACAATCAATAAAACAATACGCATTTATGTATATACATAAATTTTACACATATATTTTCATATTTTATATAGTTTTATATAGTTTATACTTTTTATTTATCTACCTCCTTTTAGCTTTATTTTTATCCTTAATTCCATACCTTTTTAAGCTTGAATACCGGACAGGCGTAAAAAGCATTTCACTGTATGTCGTACTCTGTATGTATGTGTATGTGACAAATAAAATTTAATTTGATTTGATCTAATATATCTGAGCAATAATGGAAGACTATCTCCCCCCAAATCATTTTGATGGATATATACCAGAATATTTGCTTCAAACCATATCCAGTTCTTAAATGTCCAAGAGACTTGTTGATGTGATTTAGGATACAGAGTGTATCCTAATGGCCCAGGATCCACACCAAGAGTGACTACATTTTCTAGAGAGGACATCTAAGTAATATTTGAGGAATATCATATAAATTGAATCCATGCTTATGGTTTAGGGCCTCAGTGACAAAAATAAAGAAGTTAGCATCTGCCTGACTTTACATTCTCAGAAGCATACTCAAAGAATATGAGCACTGGGCTTCAAGAGTAAGGATGCCCAAGCACCAAAAGACAAACAGAAGCACAAATAAATTGCCCTTACTAAAAATGTTGTGAAGGAAATCAGGCAACATCTGTCACTGTCTCAGTCCTACATTGGAGTGGTCTCTAATGGGTCCAAAATACTGTGAAAAAATCTCTGTGTACCTATGACAAGTTCAGCTCCAATGGTTGGGCCCGGCCTGGCCATATAAAGAGGTGCTATATAGCAGGTGGTCTAGCACACAGCCTTTTAAACAAGATTCATCTGTTACTGACAGGAAGGTGGCTGGGCAGTGAAAAAGTAGTAAAAGGTTGAAAACGGAGGACCAGTATAATAGATACCTTCCCTGGAATAGTAGTAAAAGGATACTGTTTTTCTAGTTACATTATTTAGAGAGTCTTTCTTCCACAAGTGTCTATGACACATTGAACTGGAATTAACTCATAACAGCAAAAAGAATGAAGATTCCCTACCTCAAACATGCATTCTTGGATTTCGCATTGATGGGAGTTCACATGTCCTGTAAGGAAGTCATAATAAGTTTATAGATGAGTTTATAGGTGGGTTTCAAAGGGCACATAAAGGAATCATGATTGTTAGTGCTAATTGTTGGAAAGTGTTCCTTCAAAGTGGACCTGCTGAAATTAATCCCATTAAGGTCACAGTGTCTCATAATGCCAGAATGGGGCTTTTTTGACTCCTTGCTCTGGTATTGAATAAAATGAGACATCTGATGGAAAAATGGTTGTAACCAGGCAGAATTGCCCCCTAGATGATTCTTTTGTATCATATCCTAGAAATTCAAAACTATTCAAAATTGAAGGTCTTGATGATGATCAAGATGAGGATGGAGGACGTTTAAAACATTAATCCCTACCACATTTCAAAGTGACCTCTGGCAAGTGTATTTTAAGCACACCCCTGACATATCAATGGAGAATGAGAGCTGAACTTTAGAGTTGAAGATCTGGGGACTATTGGGGTAGAGTGTACGGAGTGCTGCAGATTAGCACCTACTCTGTATCCTCCAAGGTGATGTGCTGATGGAGAAACCTAGTCCATCATTTTTTCTTAAATTTACAAGCTTTTCTAGAGGACTAGTGAGAGAAAACTCCTATTGGTCTTTTTAGAAAGAAAGATAAGAGATCCCATACCTGTACTCCACTATAAACCTGTCTAATAAGTTTTAGCAGGTACTAGTTGTCCCAAGAGACTATGAGTAAATGGATTTTTTTACACCACTGGGTCTCTGTGAATTTGAGAGAATGTTTGTACATTCTACTTGCAAACCTTTGGTGCCTGATGCAGTGCTGCTTTGGTGCCGTGGTAAATATAATTCCCTGTTGATTTGCTTGCATGAGGTAATAGTTTATCTCTCTGACTTTGATAACCATCTGCATCATATAATACAATAAATGATACAGTAATGGACTACAATACCATTCTTCCTCCTAATGAGTACAATGTTTTATTGTTGTTCACTTTTTGAATGATTGTTTTTCTGATTCTTTGTTCTGTTGTTTTAATATTTCATTTTCTTTTTTTCAATTATTCACAAAATAATTTTGATTTTTTTTACCTTATATATGGACTGTGTTGTGGCCCATAACATTTTTAAATCAGTTTATGCTGATTTGAAAGATGGATGCTGGATACACCTGTAACATCTCCATTAAAAAACAAACCAATATAAACAAGTGCCAGGAGATGCTGAGCAGGTTTCAAGTGTCTAGGCTTTAGGAAGCACAATCCGGGGATGCTGACACATGAAAACACAGGCAAAAATGCTTTTCAGAACAGATTATGTTTCTGAACATTAAAGTTGATGATTTATTGCTGAACACCATAATTTACACAGTATAGTTTACTGACCTTGAATCTAGCATATAAACCTTATCGTAATTTGTCACAAAATGTCTTTCTGTATTTTGTCCTTTATCACATCTGATAAGAAACAAATTGGTATGACCTTTAACAGTTTAATAAAAGGATTCTAAATGCACATTTCCACTTAATATAAAGTCTATAAACTGAAGAGTATTTTTTTCCACAGAAGAGTGGCTAGATGCTCTCACTTAAGGCTAGATGCTCTCACTTATGTTCCAGCTATATACTGTATGTATCTCTGTCAATGACAACATTAATTCTTAGTCCATGTCCCTGGCTAGTGAATGGTTGTGAGGTTAAGGTTATTAAATAAACAGCTTAATCTTAAAGATGAACAGCAATTCAGCATTTCCTCATGGAGAACATCTTAGGTGATGATTTGGTCTAAACAATATTTTATGTATAGTCTTTCCTCTTGTTCTCTTTCTAATCTTCAGCTTCTGTTGTTTGTTGTGCTTTTTGTCTTTTGCTAGCTTCTTTTTCCCCCTTGGCGTGAAAGTGATTATGATTTATTGAGCTTGCTACAGTGTAAGTAGTGGCCTTCTGGAGCTGTGCATGCAGTAAGAGTTATTGAATTACTGTCCAGCTCATTCGGTCTACATGCATGGTGAACATTCTGATCTGATGATCAGATCTCCTGTATATCAACAGTTATATTAAAGACACATTGAGGCCCACTAGAATGAATAATTACCAGTCAACATTCCTACTTTTCTTATCTTGGTTATTCAACCTGTTCTTCTGTTGCTGTGTTTTATACAGGCTCCCTGAGATTATTCTGAGTGTTTGCGCATACTGAATTTTAGGTTTGATGTATTTGTTGCTGACATTAAAATCTACTTAGTTCAAGCTGCAATAGAATATGCGCTTTCCATTTGTGAAAATGGAAATTCTAGCATTAATACATTTGTGTTGCCATGCATGGTTGTGTTTGACAGGAAAGATAATGCTGTTACACACAGGGGGCATGTTGACATTAAAACACTCATTTAAATTACCTCAAGCTATCAAATTCACAAAGGTTACTTGTCATTTAGCTTGAAATGTGCAGAATGGCATAAGTACAGCATTACTGTAAGGGATTTCTCTCTCTCCCCCCTTTCTCTTAATCTTCTTCTGTGCGTGTGTGCATGAGTTTGTCTGCAGTCCCTTCTTCCCTTTCTTCCCTTTTACCTAATGTCCATCTCCTTTATGTTCTTTCCTGTACTTGATTATACTCCTTCATCTGCCACTTGATCTCTATGTGTCTCTCTCTCTTTCTCTCTATCTCTCTCTCTTTCTCATTCTGAGCCCCCTTGTGATTCTAATTAAAGTCAGTCATCTCAATTGTGATTGGCTGAGAGCAGATGACTCACATCTACAGGGGTTTTAGAGATGGGGGGGGCTGCTCTATCTCTCTTAGAGGAGAGAATGCATGCTTGCTTCACATGCACTGTTCGTACAAATACACACACAGACGCACACACACGCACACACACGTTCTCTCCACAGTCAGACGCAAGCTGAGCTGAGCGAAGCATAACAGAAGAAAAGATCCCTAAAGAAAATCCTCTGCATCTCCCAGGAGGCTGAGAGAAGAGGAAGAGTTCAGCCATCTCTCTTTTTCCATCTCCCTCTTTCCAACTCCTCCCTGAATCCTTCCTGAGCCTGACAGTCAGATAGGCAGAGAAAGAGTGGTGGGAAACAGGAAGAGAACAAGAAAGAGAAAAAGAAGAGGTGAGTCTATCTGCATGCCTTCAGCTGATAAAATCCCATTCATAGATCATGTGCATTTATATATTCAATGAGCTCTCTATATAGCCATAGAAATCATTTGAATGGATGTGCTGCTGCTTGGATTTGGTTGTAGAATTTTAACTTTTTCATTGTTATGATGGGTGTCTAGAAAGCTGCAGAAAGTTTTCGGGAAAGCAGTTGTGGCGCAGTTACAGTTCAGCCACTATGTGATTTGGTGTGTGTGTGTATGTATGTGTGTTTGTGTGTGTGTGTGTGTGTGTGTGTGTGTGTGTGTGTGTGTGTGTGTGTGTATGTGTGTGTGTGGCACATCTGTATGTTTGGGGGGGTGAAAGTATGCCCATGGTTTTTGGGGGTGGGCGGTTACTGGGAGTGGGGAGGGGTTGTTGGGGAAGAACATTGTGTAGGAATGCATTGGTGAAGTGTTTGTAAGAGGTCTCTGGCTATTGGTGGTTAGATGTATACACGTTTTGATGGGGTTGCTCAGGGAGGTGCGAGATTGTGTACTTTTTGGTCTGTGTATTGTGAGAGTGTGTTCATCTCAGTATGCTTGTGTGAGTGTGAAGCTTGTTTAAAGCCTTCCCTGCTCTGTCAGAGTGTGGGTGGAAACTGAGATCTTTCTGCCTGTGATTTTGTGTGCGTGCGCATGTGTGTGAGAGAAAGCAAGAGAGTGTGTGAAAGAAAGAGGGAGTGATGGAGTGAGAAAAAAAACGGCAGTTGCAGAGGAGTGAGAGATCTCTGACAGAACAGTTGAGAGGGATGACTGGCAAACCAGCTTCCTCTTCACCCCTTCACTTTGTTCCTTTTCTCTGCATTTTCCTCTCTTTCAACCCAAGAGTCCTTTAACATCTCTAATGCTTATCTCTAACATTCCTAAAGCCAAAATACAGAACTGTTGGTATGTATAGATACCATGCACTGTGGAAATATGTGTTTCTGTATGTACATGTACATACACCTTACATCTACATATACATATGCATTGTATATGTATCTCACATCTTTACATACCCATTCCTCCAACTGTTTGAGATATACATTATGATATACATTAGTCACCCAATCCCTGATAATAAATATTTATATGGTAATATATTGCTTTCTGGGGCCACTTACCATTACACTTACACACACACACACACACACACACACACACACACACACACACATGTATTATTATAAAACAGTAAAGCCATTCAGGTTCCAAGTTTCAGTTTGGATGTAATTCAGTACCGCTCCTCTGCATAATGGCAGTACATGAAAATAAACTGAAATGCATTTTGATGACAAACACAATCCATTATGCACATATTTGTTTGTTCGTGAGTGTGTGGTTGCATAAGGACACATCAGCAACTAAAGCAGATTTCTGGTATCTGTTGGCCAGAACCACATCGCCAAAATAAAATGGTGCCATTTCTCTCATTATTTTGTCTTTTTTCCCCCATGCCAAATTATTATGTGGCTCATGGGCTATTTCCAATCCCACTGCCGATTCTCTTCTGTCATTCTTCCTCCTCATTTTGACCTGATCTCTCCCTGCTGACAAACAGAGCCCTCAAAGCCTATCTGAGCTTGTTCAGCTTCTGCTTAGGTGGGGGGGTGGGGGTGGCGGTTGGGGTTATGGCGTTATTGCGACAAAAAAATCAGACGCATTGTTCTATTTCTCTCCTACTCGCCCCCTCGTTCTGCCTTTTGAAATTTTGATGTTGGATGGTAACCCACTGTGAAATTGCGTCATGCTTGGGTGGGTTGTGTGGAGCCAGAAGTGGCAGCTATATCTGGCCATCACTAGATTTTGATTTCTAGGCTATGTATATGTTTATAGGCAAAGATGTCGCGCATATGGGATGGATGCTTGACTTTTATTACAACCTGTACACTTTAGCCATGACTGAATTTCTGTGTGGTATTAAACCTGAAATAATTATTTGAATGATGGTAAAAAAAAAATTGATGGTTAAAAAAAATAGCACTGGTAAATGGAAAGCCATCAGCATCATTTCATACTGAGGAGCAAGTTTAGCTTATCAACTTTGTAGGCACACAGAAACACCTTAGTATTCATGCAATACAACACAATTTGTTTGTATTCGTTTGTTTAATAAGCTAGTTTGTTCTAAGTATTTCTGTATTGTATAGTCTCGGATATTTACTTGTGTTGTTTAAATGCTGTACTGAAATATTTACTTAATATGTACACAACCGTAACATGGCCTGACACCACAGATACAAAATAATTAGTAGATTACTTGTACATCTTGCTTCAGTTCGTCTCAACAGCCAGCATGTTTTCAATGATTGCTAGTCTGCTGACAAAGAAAAAAGCAGCTGTATTGTATTTGCTCCAAATAACATACATACACATGTGTTAAACAGGGCTTAGATGCGACATACAGTAGTTGCATAGGCTGGGTAAAACAAATCTAACCAAAAAAAGACAATACAGCAATGATGTCACTGATGTTACTTACATAACATGTGAGAAGGTGGGGGAGTTTGGCCTGTGCTGTCTTCCCAAGCTTTGGCTTAGCAGTAATATTTCTGTATATTATTATAACACTTTGTATTTTCTTTAGTTTCACTTGTTGTATCTGCTTTGCTTAAGAAGCGCATAAATGAAATCGAAGAGATGTTTTAGAAGTTATAGAATAAAGAAATCTTCAGGGCACATAAGATGCCAATGGAATCCCAGGTGCATTTCAAAATGGCAGGAAATTCCCTGAGGGGAAGACAGGAAGAAGATATCAGGCACAGTTGATGAGCCGAATTAGTAGAGGGGTATAGGGACACACAAACACACACACACACACACACACGCACAAACACACACGCACACACACACACACACACACACACACACACACACACACACACACACACACACACACAAACAAAAAAAAGGGCATGCAATGCAAATGCAGAAACATACAGCAAATGAAGTCGGATTTTTTTCCCCAACATCTTGGATGGCTCACAGCTGCAAGGAGCATTGGACAGAAAGATAAAGGGAAAGACAGAACAAGCATGGGGGAGACGTCTTGCCAAGACTCCCCACTGGTGGTAAATTAGAGTATAATGAACGCTGTTCATCTCTTTTTTTCTTACTTTCTTATATTCTCTTTTGTTAATTCTAGTGCATCCTAAGTCTTGTCAGTATCGTATACAGTACATACAAACATGTTTTTGAAACCATGTTACACAATTATGTATTATATTTAGGAATTATTCAGAGAACTTCCTTTTGATACCCAACATGCGTCACAACAGGGTATAGTCTGGCACCCAATCTGGTCATAGTGTCTGGGTGTCAATTCCAATGGCTGATTATGTAAAATGGCCTTCTGGCATGTCTAAGGTCACATGGAGCAACACTGGCTGTCTTAAGAAATATACCAGCTGTGAAGTGGGTGTATAATTTTTTTTTTTTTAATAATTGTTTGCTCATGGTTTGTGTTTGTGTATATGCTCATGTGTCATCAGGTTGCCCTTTGAGTTTGTTTTCTGTAGTTTGCTGATTGATGCCAGGGCATAATATGCAGTGCTTTTTTTTATCACTGGATGACATTTACAGTGTAGTGTTCATATAGGCCCTGCCTGACCTTTGGAGCTCACAGATAAAGCCCTGTCAGATTGGTTTTGATACATAATACATGACACAGTTCAGATGGTTCAGCCTCAGTACCGGAAAACTTGCTTCAGGTCAGCAACTGCAGACGGAGCTTGGTGTGTGTTGAATGTCCATTCTCCTGTCTCTCAGAGTTCCACATCCTGTGGCGCTAAGCGAGAGGTGTGACAGTAACACGCTAACCTTCCTGTTCTCGCCTACATTTCCCATCTGTCCCTCCTCTCCAGCCATCTGGCCCTTCCTGGACTAATTAGCCAATCAGCTGCTCTGGCGAGAAGGGCTTGTAATAGGTTGTATGTATTATGTGTCGTCTTATGTTAATTTTTTATTTTTATTTATTTTTTTACTTTGGAAGAATATCATTCAGAGTGTGTCAGTTTTTTTAAATAAATACTAGAATTTTCATATATTATAAAAAAAAATCACAGAGAATTACATTAGCAATATACACAAAACTGTCTATTTAGTCCATTAAATAAATAATTAAAAACATATATAAATATAGAGGACTGTTTCCATGTGTCATTATGCAGTGTGCATGTTCTACTTTCTCTCTGGAACACAGACATGATGTTCTTGAAATAATTATCAAGCTTGGGTCACTTGTCACTTGTAAATACAGAGTTATATGCTCATGACTACAGAGGTGGTAACAGCAACAACACCTTTACCCTTGATAAAAATCTTCAAGTACTATGGACTTCTTTCCCCGCATGTAGTTTACTTTGAATGTGTTTCAATGCTGATTAGATCTTTCCGGTAAAAAAAAAATAAATCTAAATTTAGACTGTTGCTATAAAAAGAAATAGTCTTTTATGGACTTTGGGAATAATAATAAGGATTTCCATTGAAATTCCTAGCAGAGACAAGACATTTCATCTGCCATTTTCGATAAAAATATCAGATTAAATGGGACAAACAGCAGAAAACCAAAAAGCTGGGTCAAGCTGCAATGGCAAATATCACACACTTGTGAGTAGAATTATCATTCGATCTGTCATCTAAAAGCATTAGAGAACTTGCTGGAAAACATTACTGAATTTGTGACCATAAAAAATTCTGATTATGACTGTTATACATTTTAGTAGGTCCACAGTAAGCCATTGAAAGCCATTGTTTTTGCAGTCCTCAAAATACACCAGCTGTTTCTCATTGAGGCTTTCCAACTTTCTGTGATCAAGCCTGCAGCATGCTGAATAATACTGCAGTTCCAAAGTTTATAGTGTGCTGTAAGATGTGGGTCAAGACATCTTTCCAATAGTCTAAATGGGATCTGTTGTTTAGAGAGTACCACTGAAACACTTGGAATTCTCTGTTTGTTCCGCTCTGGGAATTCCAAAAAGAGCTTGTAAATGTCACCTTTTGAAGTATAAAAGAATTAAAGGCCCCCTAATCCATGGAATATCTAATTGTTGACCCAAATCTTGCTAAGAATAGCACTAAAGTTTTTTCTGACACGGGACAGATAAACCTAAAGGTCTGGATATGGAGCCAGAGTTTATCTGTCTGGTCTTTGTGCGTTTGGATTGATAACAAGGTTTGGTTACTGGACATGAAATCAGTGCATGTCTATGGTATGCAAGTGTTTGTGGGCATGAACTGATCTGTTGCGTTGTGTTTGTGATATTTTATTGATCTGAGGCTCAGAGCTTCACTAGACCTCTGACAGATGATTTTTTGGCTTTTGTATGTAGGATTTAATGGGTATATGTGGTATCGATACAGCATCTGCTCTGCAGGGAAGTGGCAGCAGATGTTACATAACCTGTATCAATCTGTAGTGAGATTGATATTATTGTGCAAATATGTTTATGGAGTGTTCATACAGAGGCTTTTTTTTATTCCACATTTAGTCCTGGTGATATTCTTCATGCTGAGTTCAGTACTCATGATGCTCTGCTTGTGGCCTACCCTGGAATCCCACAAACATGCCGTTAACGAGGAGCAGATTTATTCATTAATTAATCCTCTTCATCATCACAATCCAGGAGACCAAACCCTGACATTTAGGGTCATTAATAATTCGCAACACTGAAGTCACATCATGGTAAGCCACACACTAAATATAGCCAGCCTTCGTTAAAATAAATACAATTTGGTCTTAGGTTGAGCTTGCACTTTTTGTATATTAAAGTCTGGGGTTACTTTGCTTGTTTTCAGTGGGGATTTTATTAGTAAACTGCTTCCATTTGAAAGAGTCTGCGGTTTTGCAGACCTGATTGCTTTTGTGAGCTTCAAGTCTCCAAAGGCTGCATTATACAGAAACTTAGACACTGATGTGTGTCATAACAGCCTCCAGTTGCCATGACAACTAGCGCAACCTGTCATCAGTCTTCTAAATGCATATTCTGCTGCTGTCTGAATAAATACTTTGGCATTTTAGTATATCATAGTGCTCGGTGGAGGTGCTCCTGTGGATCGTGCATCTTAGCAATGAAAGTGGTGACTATATAAGTTAACCTAAATCCCTACATGCATGGCTACAGCATGCCGGTGTACGGGTTCATATTGCAGCTGACTTTACATGAAAAGTGCATGCGACTGTGTGTAAAAAGAACAAGTGACACTTTGAGATGACAGGCCATTGTGTTACAGGAAGATGCCGCAGCTCATTATTAAAAGCGCTTTTGTTAATCAGGCGTTTGTTGAAAGCATAAAAGCAAAGAAAATTAAAAGGCAGGAAAGTGAGTCATGTTTGTTAAATCATTTTACTTGTGTCTGTATCATGCATAGGGCTTTTTCATGCATAGGGCTTTTTCTGTGGATGGATGGATGGATGGATGGATGGATGGATGGATGGATGGATGGATACATGGATGGATGGATACATGGATGGATGGATACATGGATGGATGGATACATGGATGGATGGATACATGGATGGATGGATGGAATTCAGTGGAACAACAGGCACAGCAGCTGTTGTGGTGTAAAAAGTCTTGCATGCATTTTCTTTTTTTTATAACATATCATTGGTCAGGAACCAAACCATCTGTTTGCAATATCAGCCACTATAAAAAAAAATACAAAGCTAGACATATTCCTTATTATCCCCAAAGAAAGCATTCTTTTTTTAACAAAACATAACTAATATATCTAAAATGAACATTCATAATAATACTATGCAAACTATCACTGTACTTTGTCTTTACAATAGATCTGCAGCTGCCATGATCATAAATATAACCATGCTGTCATCCCAAAAAAAAAAAACCCTAAGGATGACGATGGGAGGTCTAGTCAAGATTTGCATTGGCCCCTTTCTTTTGCTTAATGATGTGCACACGCAGCTAATAAATTGTTCACATATGGGGGAATAAACACACATTTGCTGATATTGGACCTCAGAAGATGTGTTTACAGCCAAATAGGCCTAGACTAGCAAAAGACGTATTTTTATTAATGACATTCTTCCAAATTGTGAAGAGCACATGCAGGCACACATTAGTCAAATAGGATAATGTGTGATTTCAAATGTGATTTCATGTCAATAATCAACCTCCTTGGAGCATTGTTGCAGTACTTTTTTTTCCTGTAGATATTATTTTAGTATAGTATATAAGGGGCATATGATCAGTATAAAAGGCTACACATGGAGTTGGGAGAAAGTTCTGGAAAAGTGATCGTAACCAAGTGCAGCGTTGCAGCTTGTTTCTGCTTGTAACTAACCTGCCCCGTTAAGTAGGTAGTAGGAGGGAGAGAGAAATAGATGGAAGGAGAGCTTTAAAAAGCATAGCAACAAGAGAGCTTTTTTCTTTGGCTGTGCAGGAATAACGAAGCCTCATTGCACAATGCCTGCAAGCAAACAAGCATGTGTGTGCATCTGTGCAGGTTCCTGATGTCCCTTAGTGTCATTGGCTGAATCGTCATATGCCAAGTAAAAGCATATCTCAATGTCAAGCATGTAGGAGTGACCTGGTTCTTCTAGCTCTATCCAAAGGCATTTCACATGACTCATGCATGCCACCTGTCATAGCAGCACTATAGGGAACAAGTTTGGCCTGCATTATGGATTCGGCATCACACCTAGCATCAGAAGAACAGACAAACAAATGGAAACTATTCTGCTTTTTCCCGGTCTCTTCATTTCTGCACTGCATGGGTGCAATTTGCCTGTTGAAATGCTGCGTTCCTATTTCAGGCCATCCCACACACTTACGGCGTCACACACACACACACACACACACACACATACACACACAAAGTCATTGTGTGCGTTTCCCACACATGTAAAGAAAGAGAACTGAAATTTGTCACTGCCTAATTACAGTGTTCTGCTGCCCAAGGAGATGGTTCTTTTCTCCTTTATTTTTATTTATATCTATTTTTTACATGGTAGAGAGGGAGAGAGGATGATGGAAAACCTCCTGCATTAGTGTTCAGTCTCGTGGCAATTAGTACATCAAGGATCCGGACAGTTCAAAAGTAAATGAACTGCAATTGTGCCTGTGTGTGCGGACATGTGTGTGTGCGGACATGTGTGTGTGTGTGTGTGTGTGTGTGTGTGTGTGTGTGTGTCTGTGTGTGTGCGTGTGTGTGTGTGAGAGGTGAAAATCTGGATGGTTACATTCCATCTAATAGACTAAAAAAACTAATAAAAATCTCCCGCTATGTTACACAAAGTCTGTTTCTTGTAATTTGTTTACAAGGCAGCAATGAACATTTGGGATTCATTACAAGGCCCAAATAAACGTCACAATATCCCTATTAACACATCAGTATGGAGCAGTAACAGTAAACTATAATGAAAAAAGCTCATAATGGGTAAAAGAAGTCATTTGCTTTGGTGAAATGCTTCTTGTTTTTTATTTATCACTTTACCATTTATTCATTTCTTTATCCAGTTCATGTCCTTAACTTTGTAGTCTCCTATAAAGAATATGGCTAAAAAGTGCTAGTGTGAAATATGGAGACTAAGGAAATATCTGAACTCTTTTTTTCCCCATGTACTCTTTTTTAACACAAAAAATTGGATCTTTGTAGTCAGCGGAAACCATGGCAACGCAAAGGTGTATTGAGAGAGGTTTTAAAATAGCCTGGAGCGCCACAAATGATACACAATCAGTAGCATTACCTACTAACCATAGTATTTCTGAAACCCTGTCCATTGACCTGTATGTCAGATAAAAGATAAAACCCCAAATTCTCCTCCTATTCACTATCCTGCCAATTGTGCATTTATAAAAACACATTTACGGCAAAGATAAGAGAAAAACTCAGTGGTTCGTCTTTATGTTCATGTGGGCTGCTGTAGAAGAGGTCAAGCAAAAGAGTGGATAAGTATGATTTAATAGAAAAGAACTCATAATGGTCTCTCCGTTTTGAGTATTTACAGTGCTAATGAGTCTGAAGGCTGCTTTTAAATGTCAGCCGTCTTTTAGTGCCAGGGGGGGTGTGTGTGTGTGTGTGTGTGTGTGTGTGTGTGTGTGTGTGTGTGTGTGTGTGTGTGTGTTGGGGTAAGTTTACATATTTGGCACTGAATTTTTTTCCTTGATACTGCAAGGAAAGTGTGTGTGTCTACATGTGAGTGAGTGTGTGTGTGTTAGAGGGATTACTAACCCCAGTGGTTCATTCCCTTTTAGTATGGATGGCAGCACACAGCTTTCAATAACAAAAAGTGCTGAGCTTCTGTTCTGCTGAAGGGAGCAACACAGCCGTATCTCTAATCAGATTCCATATTAACCATGTTTCACTACACTAAAGCACAGCAAACTTTAATACCTCGATCCTTACTTTACGTAGACTCCTGTAGACTAGTCTTTTCACACAGGTCACGAATAAAACTCAGCGGTGTGTGCTGATGTCAGAAAATAAACCAAGACGAATGGAGTAGTGTGGTATTATTTTTCTACAGCAACGTTTACCAAAGGTTTTTTTATTCTTCTTATACCACAGATACATCAGCACTAAGATCCTGATATCACTAATGTTAAAGCAGCTGTAAACAATCATTGATTCATCTTAAAATTAAAACACTGTTGTATTAGAGATGATAGTGTAGTGCAGACAATAGAAGAGATAACATGCTGTATTAGATTGTGTAATTTAACATATAGGACCTAAGATTAGAAAATGTATGATCTTTCTGGCCAATCAGAATCAAGCAAGTATCAGTATCAAGGTTATGATTCAAAACGGAAACATGTTTTAACAGAAAATTAGCTAACTAGCAGTCATACAAGATAACATAACGATGACCCTAAGAACAAAACCCAAGCAGATGGGTTGAATGATGTCTGGACTGTGTTTCCAAGGTGCTTTTAATGATTTAATGTCAGTCCTGATGGTCCAGAATTAGCACAATGGAGAATTGTGGTGTTTTTTTTCTCTCTTTGGATTGTTTTGTACTATAATTATTGCTTGTTCTATACAGTGTATGCTGATTCCTTCCAGTTTTCAGACACAATGTACAGTATATAACAGCTTTACTGGATGACCCATTAGTTGATACATCATGACAACGTGCCTACATCGTTAGACAATCGATGTTATATTCATCAGACGTTCATTCTATATGCTGTAGAAATATCTGCATGCTCGATCTTTCCATGGAAATGTTTTGATTTTAAATTTATCTTCAGATATGCTAGAAATCAAAATATGTCTAAAATGTCTTAGAAAACGTAGAAGACCACAGAAATTGTCCACACGTAGATTATTTATCCATTTTTCAGCATTTTGTGTGATATTTAATCTTCTGTGACACACAATTTGAGTGTTGCTCTCCTTAGTCCCTAGTTGTGTTAGAAGATTTGTTCAGTGTCTCATTCTGGGTCATTGAAAAGAATTAATTATTTTTAGATTGTTAAGAACTGTATTTGGTTTTGAACTCAGTTATGTAATCAGTTTTGAAAGCATCTGATCATTTGTAAATCGACTGTAAAATTGCATAGATTAGCAGGTGGAAGAGCTCAGATAAATAACAACTGAAAGAAATTTGAAAATCATGTTAAATGATTGTGTTATCTGTCCAGTAGTCCACATAGCATGCTGATGTTTTGAAAGTGTGAAGAGATTTGAAAATCTGAGCTCTGAAAGGCACACGTTAAAAAATGGTGGTAAAAGAATGCAAAATAACTCACCATCATTGATTACTTGATAATGTTTTAAAATGTAAAGATACTGGACAATTATTTATATTTATATAAATCAAGACCAAATCAAGAAATTTGCCATAAATGTAGATGAGCACACACACACACACACACACACACACACACACACAATATAATATTCATGTTAATTCTATGAATTTGTGATTATAAATGATTCTCTCTCTCTCTCTCTCTCTCTCTCTCTCTCTCTCTCTCACACACACACACACACTCACACACACAGACACACACACAATACACACACACATAATACACACACACACTATAATATTCATGTTACTTCTATGAATTTGTGATAAATGATTTTCTCTCTCTCTCTCTCTCTCTCACACACACACACACACACACACACACAATACACACACACATAATACACACACACACACACACACACACACACACTATAATATTCATGTTAATTCTATGAATTTGTGATAAATGATTTTCTCTCTCTCTCTCTCTCTCTCTCTCTCACACACACACACACACACATAATACACACACACACACACACACACACACTATAATATTCATGTTAATTCTATGAATTTGTGATAAATGATTTTCTCTCTCTCTCTCTCTCTCTCTCTCTCTCTCTCTCTCTCTCACACACACACACACACACACACACACACACATACATGCACACACACACACACACACACACACACACACACATGCTGTCAGAGGTCATGCATTTTCAATCATTGCCTTGTTTTTTATGATCCAGATAAGCTGTGAAATGGCTGTGATTGGATTACACTGTGCAAGATTTGTTCATTCTTTTCTCTGTGGAACGAAATGACAGCATCATAATCTAGTGAATAATATCTCACTAACATAGACTTATATCAGTAACAAAGTAACGTATTTGATACACTTATGTCATTTGTCCCACACCTTTTTTTAAGGTGCAGGGCAAAATTTTACATTCAGAAAATGATGAATTACATTCAAAGATGACCTGGGGTGGTGCTGTCTAAAGCAAATCAAATAAAGACCTTCCTGCAGCCAGAGATGTAAACAGGGTCAAAGTTTTACTGAGATCCACTTTGCAGAATTTTGAGTCACTTTATATTTAATATACCACAATACCAAATTGGTAATGTTGTACTTACATTTACATCATTTAGCAGACCTTATCCAGAACGACTTACATTTTATAGCATTTTTATACAACTGCTTTTCTCAGGGTTCCAGCAGTGGCAAATTGGTGGACGTAGGAATCGAACTCACAACCTTCCAATTGGTAGTCCAACACCTTAACCACTAGGCTACCACATCCCTAAATATCTTTAAATTATCATCCTGCTTCTCTCTCTCTCTTGCTTCTCCTCACCGATCACTGAAAAATGCATGCAATAAAAATACCATGTACCCTGCAGCTTAGACCTAAACATTACTGCAATCAGCAGTCAGCTAACATTACTGTGATCAGACAATGTTACAGCAATCAACTAACGTTACAGCAATCAGCTAACATTACTGTGATCAGACAATGTTACAGCAATCAACTAACGTTACAGCAATCAGCTAACGTTACTGTGATCAGATAAAGTTACAGCAATCAACTAACGTTACAGCAATCAGCTAACGTTACTGTGATCAGATAAAGTCACAGCAATCAGGTAACATTTCAGTAATAAGCTAATGTTACAGCAATCAGCTAACATTACAGAAATCAGCTAACGTTACTATTCTCAGATAACATTACAACTATCAGCTAACATTACAGCAATCAGCTAATGTTATTATGATCAGATAACAACACATCAAATAATGTTACAGCAAACAGACATTACAGAAATCAGCTAACTACTATGATCAGATAACATTACAGCAATCAGCTAACATTACAGCAATCAGCTAACGTTACTATGATCAGATAACATTACAACAATCAGCTAATGTTACAGCAACAGCTAACATTACAGCAATCAGATAACATCGCAGTAACTGGCTAAAGTTTCAGTGATACAAATCGCTGTGAATTAGCTAATTCTATAGATATGATAGGGTGTCAGAATGAGAATATTAAAGTATAAACCTGTGATTGTCTTGCGACTGGCACTGGCAAGTTTGGTGTGACCTGACCATTACAGGCATATGCGGTTCTTCCCCAACCTGTTGTGACAATGTTTGAAGCACACAATTGTACATGATTCCAGCATGACAATAAGTTCCATTAAGACATGGTTTGCCAAGGCTGGTGTGGAAGAACCCAAGCGTCCTACACAGAGCCCTGACCTTGGCTTAAATGTACGCCTTTAAGAAAAACTGAAACACTTACTGCACCCCAAGCCTTTTCACCTGAGATCATTCCCTGACCTCACTAATGCTCTTCTGGTTGAATGAACAAATCCCTACAGCCATGTTCCTAAATCTGTTGGAAAGCCTTCACAGAAGAGTGGACAATATTAAATATTAGAACAGCAAAGAGGACACCCATAATGGACAGACAGACAAACATTTGGAATGTGATCGGTAAAACAATACAATAACCTTCACTAATAGACCATTAATAAATATACAACATTAACTGATAATTAACAAATGTCCAAGTGATTATTCATATAAAATAATATACACTTTTAACCAATTCTTTTGAACAAAAACTGGTCTGGCTATAAAAAAAAAAAGACAAATTATATGTATCAGTGACATTTATATACACTATTGTTCTATTATTGGCTCATTTATAACTATGACCAAAAAGAGTTTACACAAGAGAGGCTTGTATTATGTATAGTCATAGATGTATCTCCATTCACTTTTAACATGTTTATGAGGTACATAAACAAAATCTGGGAGTATAAATAGTAATCTTCTGTGTTTTGTTGTTTATAGCACAGTGTTAGATAAATGTCATGCACATTATTAAGATATTTCTTATCAGATATGCATTTAAAGGTTAAGCCTTACAAACAGACTGAATAACACTAAAAATGGCCCTTGCCCAATTGCACAAAATTTCTTATGTCTTTGAATTATAGACACAAGTAGACACAGTGTGAAACACTGTGTTTAAAGCGATGGGACTGGTTTGAAGCAGTACTGCACACGTATATTGATATGATTTCCTATGACCTGTCATTTGAGACCATTTCATACCAGTATTGAAAGACACTTCTTTCTTACTGCAAAAATTCCCTGTAGTTTTCAAGAAGAGAGTATGACTTAAGAGTATGTAAGTGAAATGAGGTATCAAATTGCCATGTGCCATGAGAAGATGAGTCTGGGTGTCCAAATTCAATCCGGATTTCGGTGGGAGATAGATTGAGAAAGGCAAGCAGGGCCTCCTTGGGTTGTGTTTGGTTTTATTTGGGGAGCTATTTGCCAGAGTAAGCTCCCTCTGTCTTCATTACTCTCCCACTGTGTGGCGGATTTAATGACACATCGGCTCCGGCAAGCTTGTTTCCTTGCGCGAGGCTCGCAGCTGCGCAACGTTTCCACGGAGACCTGAAAGCTCCATGGCGACCGGTATGAATGTCTGACAGCCTTTAAGGATGGACGATGCTACTGATTTTCTTTGAGATCTGGTATATAGAATACAAAGGTTGATATACTGATAGTGATACCTGTGTAAAGGGGGAAAAAATAGATAGATTTTTAGTTTCATTTACATTTACATTTACAGCATTTGGCAGACGCCCTTATCCAGAGCGACGTACATAAGTGCTTAAATCTCTAACATTGAATACATTAATGCTGGCTCACTAAGTTACATACTTAAGATACCATGAGTTTAAAACATTTGTTCAAAGTTACAATGAAAGTGTCAAAGGTGTTTTTTTTTTTTTTTTTTTTTTTTAAAAATGCAAACAATAATGAAAGAAGTGCTAGTTGAAGTGTTTCCTGAATAAGTAGGTCTTCAACCGCCGCTTGAAAATAGCCAGTGAGCCAGTGAAAATAGCCAGTTTCCCAACTCATATCTTAACTTTAAAATCTTCAGAGTATCTTAAAGAAAATGATTCCATTGCAGCTTAGCGGAACACCTATGTCTAAATAGTACATATAGTTTAGTCAATACACCACATTTCTAGAATATTCTTTCATTATAACACTGCTTTTATTTTGTCTGTCTTATTTGTATATTGTATTTTTTGTGTGCATTCTAGTCAGGTGAGTCTCAAACTGGCACAAACCTACACTGGGTAGATTATGGTTCAGCAAGGATTTCGCGTCAAAATTGCCTCCAGGGTTTTTAGGCTGTGTCTAAAGTGACATGCTCTGTTAGTCTGCCTACTAATTTGTGGATTTGTTATGAATAAAACCTCATAGATAGATAGATAGATAGATAGATAGATAGATAGATAGATAGATAGATAGATAGATAGATAGATAGACAGACAGACAGACAGATAGATAGTTCTCATTTCATTGGCATGCACTCAAGCAAAATTAAACTACATTGCTCTTGTTTATACTTTATCTTCATGAGATCAGGCTGCCAGATTAAACCTAGTGTAAATCATCACAATCTGTATTGTTCACTAAGTGTAGTAAAAGCAAAATAATAAATAAGCATTCAGATCAGTTATTTTTTAAATGCAATATAACAGATGCAAGCAAATTGAAGGTTTATTTAAAAGGAATGTATGTTTTTTTTTCTCATGGCAGCACATCAAATTTAGGAAGAAGATGACTTTGTATATGCAGCTCCAACAGTCTAAAGGGCATTGATATGTGCCAAAAATAGCTGGACCTCCCAGTTTTGCCAAGAGGACAGCTACTTCGTAGTTGTTCTGTTATTGAGTCCTCTCTGGTGTTCTTCTAAGTCTTCCTCATGACTTGTGGAGGCATATGAAATCTCATTTTCCAAATGCTTATTGCTCTCTCCTCCATGCAGTGTGACCTCTGGTGTGCACTGTCATAAATTCTCTTCGTCTACAGTCTGTGGTTGAGCAGTTGGTGTAAGCGAATAGGCATGGAACTGATCACCGCTATCACCCAGTAGCCAACTATTTCCACAGTCCTCATTCCCTGCTCAGTTGCAGACTTCAAAAACAGCCTTGATGAAGGCAAGATGGGTATTCCAAGTCAGCTTGGCGTCTGTGTCTGCTGTGCAACAGCTGGAGCTGTGATTCAAGAGTAAGGGAAAGAGATGTCTATCCATTTCAACTGGCATAATTTCATTGGCATAAAAACCATGGCATGAATGCATGTTCATGGTACAGTAGTCACTCAATACATGACTTGTCTATGTAAATGTCATTTGCTGACATTTAATTGGCCATAGAGGATCTGAAAAGTAAAAAATACTTTATTATGGAGATCGCTTGACCACATTGAGACTCATAGTTATTTTCTTTTTATACAAACAGCCAGAAATCATTACAAACCTGGCATTACCATTTGGCAAAAAATTATATCATACCAGTCAAGGGAAACGAGGGAAAACGTACTGCTGTGGTGATGTCAGGAGATTTGCACAGTATTTGCCTCATCACTGTGGGGGTAGGTTTAACGCCACGACATGTGAATCACTGACTCTTTGACTGGCTCCCCTCAATAGGCGTCAGAAAAAAGTTTTAAAAGACGTCACAACCGTATAGGTCGATGCCATTTTCAGGGCTATCAGCAATGTCCTTAGCAATTAGAGCAAACAAAACACAGTGTCATATTTCCACACAGTTAATGGTACTGACATTAAAAAAATGACCAGATCTTATTTCTTAATCATAACTGAAGCTAAAATGACACATTATTAAATTAATCATATTTTTGTGGGGGTTTTTTTTTCGTGTGACCACTCTAGAATTATTTAATAATGTATGTTATAGATAGACATTTTACAGATATCTAGTAGAAATCTGTTAAATAATTCAACTTGTGTTTGAATAACAAACTAATTATTGGCTGTAAAAGATCTCAAACAACATGAATATTGGTGTTTGGTGTAAAAGTTCATGGTTATGTAATAACCATATAATCTAATGTCATGAGATTCAGTACAACTTTACATTGTAGAATGATATTAAATACACAGCAATGTAGCACCATTACACCAATTTCATTTATAATGAAATATTTTAAATACTTTTTAATCTGACATAATAATATTCACTGTTATAGCATATGTTAATTGTATACTATTTCCGCCTCATGATATGCTGTTATATTGGCTACACTGCAAAATAAAAACAGAAAAAACGTATTGTAGCAAAAAATAACGTTCTGAATCATTTTACTTGTAGTCCTAGTGTAGTGCCAATGATGAACAACAAATGACGGCTAGATTTTAGTTTCAATTTATCAGATATTATCAGTGAAATCCAGTTTTCTGGAAATACAGTATTTCCAAGCTCATACAAGAATAGTCTTTACAATGTGCATATAAGGTTATTAAACTAGAAAATGTTCCCTAAAAGTTATGATAACTGTTCTTTTGCTGCATTTCTCATCTAGTCAATAAACAGTTCTGTTCACTTGGAGATAATAGGCTTTGTGAATGTTAGTGCTTACTGGCAGAAACTTCTCCAAATGGGAGAGGAAGACACTTTCGCAAACGCGGTCCTCTTAAAACTACATTATGGTCATTAAACATTGGCTTTATCTCCTCTGTTTAATGGCTGTTATTTCATATGAATATTTATGAGCTTTCACTAATCCATGTAGTGCTTGCATCAGCAACTAGCTGCTGGTGTAATTGGAAAAGTATTTTTTCTGATTTCATCGCTTGTTTGTTTGTAAAGTCATATTAGGCTCTTGTTGTGGGGAAAAAACAAAAAAAAACATTTTTGCAAGTCCCAGAAAACTATGGCTAGTGTAGTGAAAAATCAGACAAAGTCATTCTTTTCAGTAAGAAAAGGTTTCCCATGGTGCAATTCTGTATATTCACTGCCAGTAAAAAAACGGAAACCCTTTAAGCAGGTCCTAATGTGTTGTCATTTGTTTACTGCACATGAAAACAGGCTATATCTTCAGCTTTAACAGGGACAACCCAGGCTTTTGCAAAGTGGACTAATTTCTGGAGGATATTTTGCTGAACTTGAATCAAAAGAATTGAATCCACTGCCCTAAACATTTGTTGCCTTGGTGTTTGCAATGCAGTATATAATTTTTATGTTTTTCTACACCTATAAAAAAAATCATATACTATATGGCCAAATGTATGTGGAAACCTGTCCATCACATCCCAAACTGTCAGGAAGAGCACAATTGTAACATTGTGTAGCATTAAAATTTCCATAGCACAAAGGTGCCCAAATATGTTCCATCATGATATTGCCTCTGTGCACAAGCATGGCCCATGAAGACATGGTTTTCCAAAGTTAGGGCTGAAGAACTCAAGTATCCTGCACACACCCCTGACCTCAACTCCACTGAAGACCTTTGAGATAAACGAAAATTCCGACTGCACCCCAGACCTCCTCACCTCACATCAGTACCTGACCTCACTAATGCTCTTGTGGCTAAAAGGTCAAATCCCCACAGCCATACTCCAAAATCTAGTGGAAAGCTTCCCTTAAAATTGGAGGTTGTTATAACGGTAAAGCCAGAATAAATCTGAACTGGGATTTTCAACAAACGCATATGGCTGTCCATAAATTCTTGGCCATATAGTGTATCATTTTAACATCAAATTAAACACATAGTATTTTTATGAAATGGATATGCAATGTTGTGAGTATTTAGTATTTCAGACATCATTTTACAGTTTTCTATACTAGAAACCTATTTAAAAGGCCACCTATGATCACATATTTAAATTTCAACAGATTGGGTTTACTGAGTGATGGAAAAGACTTGTCACTGTTTTTATGCAATAGCAACCCACATTGCAGGCATCAGAGGGGATCTAAAAATGACCAACTGCTCCTTTATACCATGGCTATGGCTATGGCCATGGCTATAATGTTTTTAAGTTAGCCAATATTCAGAATAAGAATAAGATAAAATTACTATACACTTGTACGTCCCTCAGCATTTGCACTTGGTCAGTATTCTCACTTCTGATATATTCACCCTTGCAATGAAATTCTGCATTGTCATTTGTTTACTTTGTGTTGCCATATTATTGCATGGTCGTATGATGTCTGTTGCTTTTCTCACAATAAAAAACTATTGGTATGCTGCGAACACAGCTAAGAAATTAGCTATGCTTTTGGATGAGGGCTCCTTGCAGAAACATTAAACCAGCCTCAAGGGTGTCATTTTAGCACCGATACTATTACATGGTCACATGCAGGCATCACTAAGGGTTAATTATCAGCACACATCCAGTAATTACAGCCGCATTATGCGACATGGAGGGCCCACTTGCAGCTGCTGCTTGACGCTGGAGTGTGTGGAGCTCATCAGTGTTTTCACCATCGTCATCGTTATTGCCAAAAGAATCTTTTTATATTCTTACATGTTTAAAACTGTTTGTCTTTTCACTTGATTTTCAAAATTAGATACCATTTCATCTTTCACACGATGAGTGAGTGCCTCAAAAACGTTAGGTTAATCAGCAAGTGTTTGCGTTTTGTTACTAAAATATTAATGTCGCATTTGGTCGATTCTTTTAGATCTAATTTAGATTCAGTCGTTTTTCTTTAAAGACTGGCCGTGCATCAAAGAGTTAACCTATTAGCAAAACAGCATTCAGCATCAGTGCTTCAGCTGAGAGCCTCCTCTCACATTGCCTTTTACATAAATAAGAGTTCTTTTTTTTCTCCCTCGCTCCCCCTCTCCGCTCTCTCTCGTCTTCCTCTCTCCTGTTCGCTCTCACACACACCCACACAGAAACAGTCAAATCCACTGGCAGAGGGAAAGAGAGAAAGATGAGGCAGGACACGTGAGAGAGAAAATCGTTTCTTTTAGCAAGGGTTTTGCACCTCTCTCTCTCTCTCTCTCTCTCTCTCTCTCTCTCTCTCTCTCTCTCTCTCTCTTTCACTCTCTGGGGTTTGTGGGATGCTGATGAGAAGATAAGATTTAAAGCAGATCCGTGTGAAGTCTTTCCTCTAGTTTTCATTCTGTTTTGTGTGTCACTGATCACCCGCTTTAATGTGTGCATGCATACAGATTCCTCTTGTGTCACACCAAACTACCACAAATCATAGAGTTCAAATTTAAGTGGGTTTGTGGTTGTTTGGTATGTTTATGCACTATTGTTTAGTCTCTCTTCTTGATAAAAAAAAAGGTTGAAACAGTGCCTGGGTGGCCAGGGGCATGAATACATTTCCAAACATAAGTGATATTAAGGCTGTGTTGCTTGTTGCAAATTAGAAATGTGGCCTGTGGCAACACCTATAGCTGCATTGATTGGCTAAAAGAAAGCACATTTACAGGTACAGATGTGCACATACTGTACAAGTTCAACTAAGCACTAGAAAATGGCCAGATGATGTACAACGCATGAAAGAAACAGTAATTTTAATAGAACTTTAAAGATAAATTCAGCATTTTTGCAAAATCAGACATTCGGACATTTTACTGCATATTGCTTTGATAGATACATCGAATGCCTAGTGCTGATGGATCAGTTTTGGTCTGTGTATTTCTTTTTTTCTCACTTCTGCTGTTCTACACCCTACAAGCTATTCCCATCTGATCTGACAGTAGTTTACCTTTTGCTACACCATGTATCAAACCTTTGTCTGACTTTTAGTGAGACTTTGTCACATGTCAGTTGGCAGCTGTATAAAAGATAGCATTGGCTTATACATCCACACATTATATTCACAGTGCATTCATCTTGAATAAAGGGACTTCATCACCATTCTTTTGGTTTAGGAACACTATCTTGAGTCAGCTATGACTCAGAGTGTATTTAAATGTTGTGGGCAGATAAGCAACAAAAGCTGGCAAGCAAACGATTAGTTAACTTGGACCTACAGATTGAGGCCATTAGACTACAAACCATTTTTTTTTTTTTTATCACTGATCACCAAAAAGGTACAAATTTTGGAGTTTGGTAGAATAAAGCAGATACAGGATTCAGTTAATTGTCCTCCCTACATTATATGACTTAGTACTGTTGGCTTGTAAATATAATCAAGATAAGCACCTTCATCTCTACCCAATCCATCAGTAAGAATTGACCATTATTTCTCAGTTACTGCAAAAACAGCAGTACAAATATTCAAAATTATACAAAGGAAGCAAGAATAAAATATCTAAACTCTGTATGTTAAATAATAGGAGATTTTTATTGAAATGATACTTGGCTTGGTTACCCAGGACAGTTAATAATTCAGCATTAAAATTATATGACCCCAAAATATTCGCTGTAAAATAATCCCATAAGAGCTTAATAAGGGTGGTATAGCCTGAGCTACACTGGACAGCCTCAGTTTAACAAAAACACATTACAACAACAAGTTTTTAATTGCCGTCAACACTGTTTAGGCAAGGTGTAAAACTGTCTGTGCTGTGTTACAACATTGCATCCGTAAAAGTAAACACCATTATCACTAATTACCTATGTTCCCTTTTGCCAAGTCAAATCAGACACATTAAAAGTATTAAAACTGTTTATGGTCATTTATTACTCTTAATTCTTGTAGCAGGGCAGCTGAAATGTTGGATTTCTTTACATCACAAAAAATCAGGGACAGAAAATAAGGACTGAAGATTCAAAAAGCAATTTTTTTATTTAATTTGAATGCAATTTAATATGAAAGCAAGGGACAATAAAACAATATAATAACACCAAAACTCGCCTTGATCACATCAAATTAAGTTTAATTTAATAATATGGCTTTCAATTTCCTTATTTGCCAGCATATCATATTATTTGGGGTGGGGCTTTTAACACAAACTTTAATGAAACGAAGTCATGTAATTAAAGAGTGGGCAGGATATAAAATGAAGAAATTTAGATAAAATAAATAAAATAATGATATTATTTTTGTTAATTCAGTGTACTCTCCTGAGACGCTAGGATGTGAAGTTCAGTCTTAGCATAAGTTACCCACAAAAATTTACTTTTAATCAGATATGTACTGTAAAGCAAAGCTGTGTGGTTTCTGTGTACATAACTGTAACAAAAGGCGACTCTACAGTATCTTGTTGTTTCGAATTCTCAGCTGGATGTTCAATTTTATTTCCATTTTATTTGTATAGCGCTTTTAACAACGGATTTTGTCACAAAGCAGCTTTACAGAAATTCAGATGAAGATTTAGAGATCCCAAATGAGGGCTTGTGTGCATTTTTATTAGGATAAAGTCATTTAAATGCAAATGCATTGTTATATTCTTCTGCCTATATGATCAGATTGCTAAAATCAGAGCAGGTTTGATTAGCCATCAGGTTCATTTCAAACCCAGCATTATTTACTTTATTATTTCTCTGTATTAATGAGTGAATTTAAACTTTCATTTTCCTTGGTGTGAATTTTAATCAGAGATCCTTATGTGATGTAGATGTCCACAGATCAGTCATGAAGGCTTGTCTAATCTACATTTTGGTGCTTCATGCACCTGTGGCTTTGTTAATTTGACATGCGACAAAGGCAATAGTGTCATGGAAAGATTTCCTGAGATTTCCAAAGGAAGAAACCTTTAGAGAAACTAGACTTAAAATAGTACGGACAGAGGGATTATAATTCATTACTCTTCAGCAATACTCTACAATACTGTTTGCTGAAAGGATATTTAATATGAGCCTACTGTGAATTAGAGTCCTGGAATAAGCATAGGACAGACATAATGTCAACAGCACAGTATCCATTCTACAGTATCCAGCTGAGATTATCTAAGAAGGTAGGATCTTTTGCAAGTCATCTGCCATCATCTACATTGTACATTTTACTGATTTAAAAAATCTAAAGAAAATGTCTATCCGTCACTTTGGGAATAATGGTAGCTCTAGAGATCCACATTTTCTGAGCTAGTGAACAGATCATATGTTCTGCCTCAGTGCAAGTTACTTTAGACACAGTGTCTGGATGGAAATTAATATTTACATCAAAATATATTTCAGTTTTGCAGCAGAGACTTATATTTCTATATGTTGTACCTAATAACATTGGTGTTACTTGTAGTATTGTGCCACTGGATGATCGTGGTGATGATAATGATGATGAGAACAGTGGCTCAGATGATGAGCATATTTAGAAGTAAGCCAAGCAATTTGTCAATTCTCCACTGGAAGCAATGTGAAGCTCATAAAATGTTGTTGTAAAGTATACACTTTTAGAATATTGAATTGATACATCTAGATTATGGAAAATTATATATATATATATATATATATATATATATATATATATATATATATATATATATATATATATATATATATATATATATATATATTTATATATTGCAATTGCTTATACCACATGTACCTAGAACAGTCCTGACTGTAATAATGCAATACTAGTTCATAGACACCTAAAACCTCAGGCTTCTTATGATTAGCTTTTAATTGGCACCACACTGTGTAGTTTCTTAATTTTCCTCATTTTAGAGAATCATTGTAGTACATAAACATTATCCTCAGGTAATCATGGACTATTTGTGAGTTCATATATTCTCTCTCTCTCTCTCACACACACACACTCACTCTCAGTCACACAGAGATCAATTTTGGCTAAAGTAATTTAAATGCAAATGCATATTCATACATGTCCACCTATATTATCAGATTGCTTAGATCAGAGCACGTTTGATTAACTGTCAGATTCATTCTGCACTATTTACAGTTCTCTATATTACAGAGTAAATTTGAGCTTTCATTGTCCCTGGTGTGAATTTTAATCAGTAAATTATAAGTGATGTTAATCACTCCACAGATCAGTCACGAAGACTCGTCTAATCGAAATATTGGTGTCTAATTCACCTGTGGCCATATTAGTTTGACACGTGCATGTAATATGTTTCTGCTCCAGACCCGCATAATCAAACTAAGCATCATTTACTAGATGGGCCCATAGAGGCCCGTAAAATATTTTAGACAACAAAATGCTGATTGATGGCGTATGGTATATTAACAAACTTGCAGCGAAATCCAGACATAAGGATATTTTTTCGTTTAGAGATATCAATGATGCATTGTTACTCAGCACACCTTCGCTCAATGTGCATCCAGTGAATATTTCATAGGCAGATTGGTCACATCTGTACATGTGTTAGGAGCAGCTTGCTAGGATTTATAGTCCTTTATTAAGGCTCATTCTTTCTGTGTGCGCAGTAGAGAGTGGTATGAGGCGGTGATGATGGCTTTGGACATGGAGAGGACGGTGTCTAAGCTCATGTTTGACTTCCAGAGGAACTCCACCTCCGACGACGACTCCGGCTGCGCTCTGGAGGAATACGCTTGGGTGCCACCAGGCCTCAAACCTGAACAGGTAAAATTCCCCATGTAAACACACAGAGGCACATAAGTGGTTTTTGCAGAGACACACTTTTAGAGGTACAGTATATAGCTAGTGTTGATATATTATGGAATATACAGAATGCTTGTTCACATCTTTGTGTGTTGTTGGGGAACAGATCGACCCATAGGGATACGACCTCGAAGGGACTTTTGGCTGCAACTTTTATTTAAAACAAAAATGAAAGAGATGAAAGGTTTCCTTTTTATTACTGAGCTTAATGTTAGGGTTAGATTTAGGTTTAGTAGTGTAGCATAGTATTAATTAGCTGTAGAGAAAATAGAAAAAACCCCTAAAGATATACTTTGATGTTGTACAGATGGTTTTACAGTTGTAATAATCATATCATTTTAAAATTATCATAGGTGATTCACAATCGTGGCTAGTTTCTTCATTTCAGGCTTACATGTGCTTACACCTCAACATACTGGTATAGTCCTGAATTGATTGAAGATGTAAATCCTCTCTGCTATAATCGGCCCTGATGTAAATAATGTCAAAGTAAAGATGTATTTTGTTTGAGATTTATTTCACACTTCCAGCAAAGCAGCGGTGTGTAGGTTGAATAAATGTTTGGACAAATCACCTTTGCAGAATTTATACCCGGATATAAGTCCAGAGATAATAATCTGCTGCTGTGCCCTTATATGTATATTGTTGTGTAATGATTACATATATAGATCATGGTATTTTGATGGTTTTCTATAGAGCCATGGGAACAGGTCACGGGTGAAGAAGTTTTTCTTCCTGTGTGTGACTGATGTTTTAAAAAGAAACGAAACTAGTGATAAATGTGGCAACTAGTGATATTATGTGGCAAATAAATGTAGGTCGGTGTATGGGTGTGTGTAGAAGAGACCTTGGAATATGAGAATTGCTGACCAGGGCCAGTAAGCTATAGAACATTTCATGGTCAGGCAGATGTGGAATAGAAATGACTCAGGTTAAATAATGACTCTGTATGACACCCTATCTCACATATAATCTCTCTCAAAACACATACAGACACACACAGAGACACACACAGCTAAACCATGGCATCTTCAAACCTCCCAATCTTTTTAACTGGTACAGAAGTGGATGGATATTTTAAATGATTTCTAAAATTTGAATGTGTTTCTTGTTCATGACAAGGGGAGCTTTGGTTCGTCTGATGAGTGCAGTTTATTTCATGTAATAATAAATAATCAGGAATTACATAACAGTAACATAACACTTTAAAAAAGATGCTTGTTACATGTCCCATTTAAATGTTTCATAAGAGACAAAATCAAAAGGTAGGAGGATTTTTTCAAATAATGTGACAAAAGAAAAAATGAAAACAAAAGAAAGCAAAAAAAAAAAAAAGAATAAGTGACTCAGTGACACTATCATTGAGTCAGCCTCAAGCTTTCGTCAGATGGCGAACTGTGAAAAAAAATTTATATACTTCAGGCTGTCGACATGGGAATTAAAAATGTATTAAAATGGAAATTATCCAGATTTTGTAATCTGTTGAGATTATGTTGCAGTTTAGATTTATAAATAAATAAATAAATAAATAAATAAATAAATAAATAAATAAAACGAGATGTGTGCATCTGATCATTATATTCCCTTGGATAAGAAATATTTTTTATTGCCATATTAACAGTTAAAATTAATTCTAGTTCATTTTATTAACATGATGTTTATTTAAATGATGATTCTATGCCTTCAGTTTTACCAAAAAGGATTTCCAGAGGCTTATATGTAATATCATTAGGAGCATCAGTGGCAAGAGTGTTTTTGCAAACACACTGTTTCTTAAAATAGCCTACCTGAGCCCGAGAAATAAAAAAGGTTCACCATTAATCACCTTTAATCACCTTCAATCATGACAGTCACTTTTTAAAAATAAATTATATATATATTTTGTATATATATATATATATATATATATATATATATACATATATATATATATGTATATATATATATATATATATATATATATATATATATATATATACATATATATATATATGTATATATATATATATATATACATATATATATATATATATACAGTATATAAAGAGATGTCTAGCTTATAATCTTACAGCTACAAAAAAAAACTGTCTGACTGACTTTGAATTTTTATTAATGGGATTTATACGATCTATAAAATCTAAAATAGATTATTATTTTAATTATAAAATCTTATAATAAATAACATTTTATGACCTCATCCAGCATGCAGCATTGCCTCCTAACAGCTCCAGGAGGTTCCTGGGCTCATTCCTAAGCACAAGTTACTGGAATTGTATTTATTCTCCATTTGTCTGCATTGGTTTTTCTCCAGGATCTCTGGTTTCTACCCACTTCCTAAAAAATGACAATAGGTGGGATAAGTTGTGTGTGAACGATGTCCTGGGATGCAGGGAGTATTACCTACATTTTTTATTCCCAGTGATCATGAGATAGAATCTGGAGCCATTGCAAGCCTAAGCAGAATAAAGTGTTTGCTGAAAATAAATGAATTAAGGAAAGAATAAACACGTATGTAATCCAAAAGATAGATTAACTGTTGCCACCTTGCAACTCCAAAGTCCCTGGTTCGAACCTTGAGCTTTAGTATACTTTATGTGTGGATTCTTGCATGTTCTCACTGTGTCTGTGTGGGTTTCCTCCCACTGTCATAAAAACATGCAGGTAGGCAGATTGACTACGCTAAAGCACCCTTAGGTGTGAAAGAGTGTGTGAATGTTTGTTTGCATTGTGCTCTGTAATGTTCCTGAGGTAGAATTTATATTTATCTATAACGATATACATATACATACCATACTTACATATACATACATACACATACATACATGCATTCATACATACATACTGTACATATGTGTGCACTTGTGTGTGTGCGTAAGAGAAAGAGAGAGCTGTAGATAGAGATAAAGCTACAGATACTGATCAGCCGAGTCACAGTCATAAGCTAACCCTTGTCTGTCCAAACCAATTACCTCACTCAACCACTAAATAAACCAGTTCTGGTTGCCTAGATACAGCTCTCTGCCGACAACCCACAAGTGAAGAGCAGAGTTGTGAGCTTACGTTGAAACGAAGCTCAAGACTATATCCTGATAGAGTTTGCAAACACGCACAGGCATACACATACACACACACACACACATAAGCAGGAAATGAGTCCTATTGAGGATCATCATCCTGCCACTTATTAAAGGCAGCCACAATATCATTGCAGGTCTCAAAACAGAAATTTCTTGGATACCAGTGCGCATTTGATAACAGAAAACTCAGACGAACAAAGTGATGAGAGATGTATGTGCTTATACTCAATTTCGGTGTGCAATCGTGGCATCTATTTGAGCTAATCATTTCAGCAAATGTGCTTGACCGTGAATACAGGTTACACAAACATTATTGTCATTTTTTATCATATGTAATAGCATTTTCTCAACAAATGAGAAAGGTCTTACTGTGGAGTCTGAGTGAATGCGTGTGTGTGTGTGTGTGTGTGTGTGTGTGTATGTGTGTGTGTAGCATTTGAATCTTGTTTCATCCTTTTTTTCATGGGCAGCAGCTTTAATTTGCAATCAGTTCCTGCAGCAATAACAGGGTTTTGTTTTGTTTTTTTCCTTTCTGTCTCTTATAACCATAGAAATCACTCTGGTCTTTTAAGAACACAAACAGCGATTTGAATTCCTACACAAATCCATGTACGCCAATTGACCTCCTCTGGCTTTATTTTATGGTATTTTTAAGCTATAAGACATTTTGTATTCACACTTACTAAAGGACTTTAGTTTTAATTAGACTCAGCAAACCTTTTTAGTCCCTTTTCAGGAAAATTTGTACTTAAGTTTCACTGCTTAGGAATTTGTTTATCAACAACATTTAAGGCATTATTTTTTCTTTAAAAAAAAAAAGAACAAGCTTCGAATTACATTGTTTATTCTGTAAGTGTGGACACTTGATTTCTCTGACAACTCGATTGCATGTCTCTGCATTAATGACAAATAGGCATCGGGAAACAGAGCAGCTGTAAAAAGAGAAGATGGAGGGATAGAAAAATTAAATGGGTTTCTGATTTCTTTGTTTTTTGGTGAGCTTTTTGCATTATATGGAGCGACTTGGTGAGGAAGTTGATGTGTGATGTGGGTATGTGCTTTGGTTTGTTTACCTGAATATGTAATGTTTGCTATTTATTATGCCAGAACATCTGCTGAGACAGTTATATGATCTATGACGCCACTAGCATGTATGGAAATAAGAATCTAAGGAGATAAAATGCTGCCAGGCTGTATATTAATTTTTTTGTTAACATTTTCAACCCTGGTATATAAAGCTAAATAAGAATAAAAAAAAGGCAAGATTGTATGCCCTAAAAGATTTTTTTTTGTTGTTGTTGAATGAAGATGCAGCTGAAAGCATTGTAATGTTACTATTGTTTATGGTATACTATGTGTAGAGCCTTTTTTTCTGGTAGACATTCATTAAATTCATTTGAAAAAAAAAATACTTTTATGAGTGCCTCAATTAATTTTTCGTGCATGTGTTTGTGTGTGTGTGTGTGTTTGTCTTTATGTGTTTATGTGTGTTTACATGCACAGGTTCACCAGTATTACAGTTTCCTACCTGAAGATAAGGTCCCCTACGTGAACAGCATCGGCGAGAAGCATCGCATTAAGCAGCTCCTAAACCAGCTTCCACCTCATGACAACGAGGTCAGTGCGCAAAGTACTGATGCATTTGTATTATGGTGCAGGAATCTGATTTGCAACCATTATACAAGCGATGAGAGATTTTAAAATTTATTTGAGCAAGCCTTTAATGGCTTTCTAGTAGGGGTGGAAGGAGTACTTAGAAAATCATGCTTTAACTGTTATTTCCCAAAAAGTGTAGCATGAGTAAAGCATAGCTCTTTTAAAAGTACTCAGTAGTGAGTATTTCACTGTACATTTAAAAATGTAATTTACATTTGTGTCATCTTTCCTATTATGTATTTTTCTCAGAACCAAAACACAATGGAATTCTCTTTTTGACTGCTAACTTTGAAAA
Source organism: Tachysurus vachellii (assembly GCF_030014155.1). Classification (NCBI taxonomy): domain Eukaryota; kingdom Metazoa; phylum Chordata; class Actinopteri; order Siluriformes; family Bagridae; genus Tachysurus; species Tachysurus vachellii. Next base: position 19,466,519 of record NC_083470.1, read on the forward strand.
TTTATAATAATCAGTGTTGTGGTATTAATAGAGGTTTTCCTGCAGCTTATTGAATTCTTGCATCCTATTATGAGTAAGGAACGTCGTACCTTAACTTCAGAATTTAACTTCAAAGATTGAGCATGCAGCACAAACTGGAGATTCTACACAAAAGTGAATATACTAACATATACTGTGCATTAACTGATTATGTTCTTAACATGGACATAAAAAAAGATTTGTCACTACTTGAAAATAAGGCTCAAAAATAATGAGCTTACATTTTGATTTTTTTGTTCTTTTTCATTATGAGCTGATTCTTAAAAGGTGTACTGTCCAGCCTGGGATTGATTAGGTGTTGGTGAGGACAAGTAAAAAAGATGCTGGCATGCGGCAGAGACATCCGAGAGTGTGTTCGGTCTGACGTTTAACTTTTTTGCCAAAGGGAATATGAGTGAAGCAGTTCCATCTCCCCTGAGGCATAAGCCATGTATCCATTGGATAATGATATAGAGCAACTATGAGATGGTTATTTTAGAAGTTAGATAAAGCTGTTTCATAAGTGTTGCAGCATTTACTACAAGCACTTCATATGACCTGAATTTTCTAACGTTGTTTCACAGTCTGACTGTACAGTCGGCAAAAAACTAAAGAGGTAGCTTAACTCCACACAAACCCACACAGTAGTAGTAGAACAGTGAAATGCCCCATGACAGCTGACCTTTAAAAAACTTTTTAACAGAACTTGGCATAATATCTATTTTATCAGATTTTAACTGCTTTAATGATGTGGACCTTGACTGTAAATGATATTTAAAAGTGGGAAGAATAATTGCACTAAGGAGTTCTGGAGGTTCAATAAGCTCCCTAAAAGTGCTTTTGTAGACCCTGCTGCAGAGTGTAAATAAGGGCAAGCCAGACCTTGACTGAAACTTACATCTTTCTGAGCTTTGAATCAAGAATTCAGGAGGTGGGATCTCATGTGAGTGTTTGTTTCTAGCTGAAGGATGTTCAAAGTAATGGTTACAAGCTTCATCGCAGAGCAGTATTCAGAGAGAATAGCAACTTCAGCAATATTTATCCTATAGATGAAAATAAAAAAGAATGTTATGATCCATTTCATTCTCTCTACAGCACCGTACACGCAATTACATCTAGGGTTGTTTGGTTGATTGTACTGCAGCTTGCATTCTTGCACAATTTCAGTGTTGTTGGCAGACCATCTGGTTTTATTGTATAATGTTTGCCATAAAATACCCCACATAAATACATGCTGTCCTTTGCATTGGATGCATCCAGAATAGTCACCAAATTAAGGAGGTGGCATGCACAATGCTGATGCTTGGGTAGATTCATCAACCCATTCTTAGTGTTTAAAATAGAACAGCTGTACTGAACCTCAACTGCACTATCTTTATCACTCTCCACAGTCATTGCCTCAGCACCCCAATGTAACTCTGTGGTTATGCTGTCCAACAATCAAGAGTGGTATCTACACTATATAGATGACTACAGTAATCTCAGCAATCATGCTTTCCATGAGCTTTGCAACTAATTTCTAGATTCTCAGCTTCACATTTGGCCTGAACATATCTGGACAGCTTGGTTAAATTGTATGTATTATATTTTTGAATATCCAACTATATTCCAACTATATCCAACTATATTTTTGAATATCCAACTATAGTCCTTTAGTAATGGACTAAAGGCTTTCACAGATGTCCAGATGTATTCATTGTACTGTTTTTCTCTGAAGAAAAAAAATGCAAATCAAAATGATCATCTAACTATCTTACAACTAATATAGCTAGCTTTACTTATATTGATTGCAATTAACAGCTACTTTTCTCACAACAGACCATTAATGCTATTGCTAGCTAGACAGGTACAGTGATTGACAGGGTGAGCTATGCATGCATGTGTTATACCTCAATATGTTCTTTCAAATTAGAGGTAGAGCTCTTGATTGCTGATATTTTGACTGGTTTAGGCATGACATGACATGAAACTTCTTCGTCTTCATCACAAAAAGCTCTTTCAGTCAGTCAGGGATTTTATAATGGCATTATTATAACAGCACTGTTGCCAGCCCTCTGTGTATCCCGTGGGTTAATGTTAAGGATAAATACCTCTAGCAGTGATTTTTAATCAATACTCTCTTTAACCCACAGAACAAATGCAAAGAATAGATACAGTACATTTTTTTTTAAATTGAACGAATTACAGCAAACACAGTAAATACAACTATACATAGGAGTTTTGAAATCAATGGATTTGTTCCAATTATTTGGAACAAATATTTAATTCCAAAAAACAATTACAAAAGTCTTGAAGATGGATAAATGGATTGTGTTGCGGCAATCCATAGTTTTTTTGGTTATGTTTTTTTTAATAGTTTAAAAGAATTTGGTTTAGGTGTTTGAGGTCTGATGCATGTTTTCTAGCACAATTTGATGTGATGGGGCTGATCGTTCTCCTCAGCCAATCAGCACTGCCTGAAATAAAGTGTAATGTATGACATGTAGGACATAAGGAAACAGCTGATTGAGGAAAAATAGTGCGGAAAACTACTGATACAGCACTTAAAATATATACAGTAAGATTATACTATTTGTAAACTATGTACTAAAGAGTATAATTGAGAAAAACTAACCATTACAGTAATGATAGCATTTGTTATGTTACATCCCTGATTTCTAACCCATATGTTTTGTTCAGGTTTGGTTGAACATTTAGTTGAAGACAGTCTCAGTGGAGTCAAAGCACTGGAGAAACCAACATATTTATGTTAGGATTTGATAGTGTATAGAACAATAACTAGTTCTATTTTGAAACAAATTTTGTATATATAGTGATTCCCTCACGGATTTGGGGGTGCTTGGAAGTAACAGGGGTGTGAGTTTGCCTATTTGCAGTTTTAAATTGAGTGGGAGGAGGTACAGGAGGCTCTGTAAAGTGCACTAACATGTTACATGGTCTCTAAGGATATAAGTGCTGTTGTTGCTTGTTAAAAAATGAAACTGTTGAGCTACAGCAACTTTGTTGACAACATAATACTAAAAGGTATTTGATGAAAATGATGATGATGATGATGATGATGATGATGATGATGATGATGATAAATAGGGTTGTTCTTGGATGTCTTTAGGTGCGATATTGTAATTCACTGGATGAAGAAGAGAAGAGAGAACTGATGATCTTTAGCAACCAGAGAAAAAGAGACAACCTGGGCCGAGGCACCGTCCGCCCTCTCCCTCTCACCATAAATGGAGCTGTTTGTGAACAAGTATGACAGTATAGTAGATCAAAAATCCCGATCAGACCTATCCCTGATCTGACTGCTATTTAAAATAATTGTACTTATTTTTACTATTTTAATAATACCCAATAATATGTTGCTTGTTCCTTGTTGGAATTTATTCTTTTTTTTGTATACAATTTTTCTCCTTTTTATGTTTTAGTGTGGAGGCCAAATAAATGGAGGAGATATTGCCGTATTTGCCTCACGTGTGGGTCATGGATTGTGCTGGCACCCGCACTGCTTTGTGTGCTGCATGTGTGCTGAGTTGCTGGTGGATCTAATCTATTTCCATCAGGATGGAAAGATCTACTGTGGCCGCCACCATGCTGAGCGACTCAAACCACGCTGTTCAGCTTGCGATGAGGTCAGTCTGACAGCAACAGCTTTCAAGCAAATAAGTCATGCATGTCTGAGATTTAATCCTCTCAACAGACCCCAAGCTTAATTGAACTTCACACTCCATTACTCTACCACCTTGACCTCCTTTTAATCCCAAAACCATAAGCTCAGTGATAAACAAAAACTTTTAATCCATGAGGCCCTACTGTACTTCTTCAAATATTCACTAACCCAGAACTACTGTTTTAGCCAAAAACACTTTGGGCTATCACTGTTGCAGCAGGGAATGTCAGACTCATGCTAAGTGCTAAAGCTTTGGTTAAATAACAAAAGAAAATCACAAAGACTGTGTTATTAGGTATCAAAGCTTAGCATCAGGGAACAACTTGGGATTTTTCTGATTTTCTTCACAAAACTACTTTGTTGAGGATTTAAATGTTACTGATCTTTATTGCAGGTTTCTCTTTTTCTTTTCTAACATTGTTTCCTACCATGTCTATAGATTATCTTTGCAGATGAGTGCACAGAGGCAGAAGGAAGGCACTGGCACATGAGACATTTCTGCTGTTATGAATGTGAAGCTCCACTAGGTGGCCAGCGATATATCATGCGTGAGGGACGGCCTCACTGCTGCAACTGTTTCGAGTCACTCTATGCTGAGTACTGTGATGCATGTGGAAAACATATAGGTATATTACACAGTAATCTCTGTTGACCTCACCTTTTTTTTTCAAAGTAGGCAAAAACAGATCTGTAGCAGTGAGAGAAATAAATCAAACTGATCAAAAACATGTACAGAACATCATGTAGATAAAGTCACTGTCAGTTAGACAGATGCTTGTGTTTTTTGTCTTTTTATCTTTTGATTGGGTTTTCTGGTGGATCATTGAAAACGGTTCATATGAACATTTGATTGTTTAAAAAGATGAAGTTTAACCATTAGCTGTCTGGAACACACGGCCATAACATTGTCAAAGTAGAATTTTTGACAGTGATAAAGAGTTAGCATGAATTGGCATGGTATTAGCATAAAAGGTTCAGAAAATCTATTTTTATTTAGAGCGAACATTAGCATTAATACTAGAAACAGTATAAAAAAATAGCACACACGTTCTTTGGTAAAAAAATAAATAAATAAATAGCATACATGATCTTTGGTAAAAAAAAAATAAAGGCAGAAATAGCATTATATTATTTTTGAATACTGCATGCACATTTCTCTTTCAGACATGATTTTCTATTACATGCACCTTTACACATAAGAGATATCATATTACATCATATTACAAGATTTGGGACAGGAATTCATATTTATCTGTCCCCCTAGGCATAGACCAAGGACAAATGGCATATGAGGGTCAACACTGGCATGCCACTGAAGAATGTTTCTGCTGTGCTCGCTGCCATCAGTCTCTGCTGGGCCGTCCATTTCTGCCAAAGCAAGGGCTCATCTACTGCTCTCGCCTCTGCAGTCAGGGAGATGAGCCTGATCTGTCAGACTCCTCTGATTCAGCTTTTCAGAGTGCCCGTTCACGCCAGTCACGCCGCAGTGCACGAATTGGCAAGCAGGGAGCAAAAAACAACAAGGCAGAAAGTGTCAGGCAGCCATCAACTGGCTCAGCATCTGCAACAGGTGAGCGGCTTTCAGCAGAGGCAGACTCTTTGGTGGTGCAAATGGACCTGCTAAGTGTGTCCAGCCCGGCTCCAAGTCGTACCCCAAACCGCACACCAACAAGAACCCCAAGTAGGACCCCAAGTCGTTCACCAAGCCTGAACCGCAAGCAGTCTGTCTGGATGAGCAGGGATGAGCCATACTCCTATGAGTCCAATCAAAGAGATCCTTCCCCTTCCCCAAATCCCCATCAGCTACGGAGCCAATGCAGTATCCGGAGCCCATATCCTCCTTCTCCTAGCCAACCGCCCAAAGTGGTGAGCCCTCCAGAGTCCTGGCACAAAGAGCAACCAGGCAATAATCCCAAGAAACCACCTGTTATGGCAGCCCTGAGAGGCCACTCTTTTAATGAAAACTGGATGCACCATGGGCAGGAATCTGAGTTCCATCCACCCAAACTAAAGACACAGATGAGTTTCAATGAAGTATCTAGTCATGGTGCTGGGTTCCTGGACAAGCGCAGTGTCAGTGTGCAAGGATTCCCGAGGGAGATGAGGCCTCCACTTCTAAGGAGTAGACATCACATTGGCCCAAGCTTTGGTGAACTGACACCCCTTGAGCAGACTCCACGGGGGTCTGCAGACTCACTGGCCCTTTCTTATGCCACAGGTATTTTCATTCCTTTTCAATCCTCAAACTATTCTTAATCAAATATATTTCAGTTACTTTTTACTGTGAGTGTTAAAAATTCTATGATGTCACGGTCATTATATGACATATATGTAGCTTTAAAAAGATTTCCAACATTTAATTTTGTCCACATTTAGGAAACTCTTTGGATGGGACTACAAGGCGCCAGGAGCACCTTTCTCGCTTCTCAATGCCTGACTTAAGCAAGGACTCCGGTGTAAATGTGTCTGAGAAAAGTGCAATGGGTACCCTAAACTCATCCATGCAGTTCCGCAGCACTGAATCCCTGTCGTCAGTCCCTAGACCTCTTGCAGATCTGGGAATGCCAGTCAGACTGAGGTACCCACCCCAACTCTACTGGAATTCTTCTAGAGGTCTCAGCTTTGATGAGCCAGCCAAAGGTCGCATGGGACTTGCAGGGAGCATGGGAAACGTTCATTCGGTGACACCACGACCACGACGAGCTAATACGCAAGACTCTCCACGACAACAACGGCCAAGGCAACAACACCATCGCAAAAGTCATAAAAGACACAAAGGCCACCATCGATCCCGCCGCTCACGTTCAGATAATGCCCTTCATTTGGCTGCTGAAAACCAGGGCTATCCTAGTGACCCTGTTCAGAGATTCCATGATGACTTTCAGCGGTTGCCCTCAAGGATGTCACGTGACCCTTTTGGGGGAAATTATGCATGTAGGCAGCAGTTTTTCAGGCCTTGCCCTCGAACCACATCTGACTTGACCTTGCAGGACCCTGGAGGTCCAAGACTAGGACAGTACCTGGGCAGGTACGGAGAGCTTGCAGAAGGTGATGATCACTTTTGCTCGACCTGCTCCTCTTCATCAGAAGCATCCGATGATGAAGGCTACTTTATGGGAGAACCTATTCCACGTCCAGTGCAAGTGCGTTATCTTGACAACGAAGAATTGAGGCAGCGTTATAGTCCCACTATGATGAGTGGTCACTCCCAGCTACATACGCGTAGACGCAGAAAGAGTAAGAATTGCATCATCTCATAAGAGAGAGTTTGTACCTGTGTGAGTGTGGGGTGTGTCTCTTTGTGTCTAGACTGTAACCTTATTGAAGCATGATCAAATTATAAACAAGAAAAACTTAATGATGTCCTCTGGAACTTATCTCCACTGTTTACTGTGACAGAAGATGGCACAAAGAAATGCATTATCTCATAACGCAGGTTGTGTGTCTGTCAGTCGGTATGTCTGAGTATGTAACTTTATTCAAATAACTTACTTAATAGATTGTAATCTTACTTAAGCATGATCAAATCATAATCAACAAAACTTGATCATGTCTTCTGGACATTATATTCTCTGTTTACTGTGACACAAGATGACTTCATGTGTGAACAATTTGAATATTACATTAAACATTGTATATTCAAGAACACTTAAGTTCACTTGTAGAAACGTGCAATAAGGACGTGCAATGTACCGGTGGTTTGATACAAAATAGGAATGAGGCTTGATGTACACTGAGGGAACTGCTTTGAGTCAAGAATTGGTATTGGTGGGTTACCATGATAACTGGCTTTCATAACAATTGTATTCTAATCTTGTTTATTCAGAGATGTCTTAAATTTGTGTAACTGTATGTGTAAGGAGTGCAAGATTGCTAACTCAGTCGTGTGGCTTGATCTGTCAATACTGATTATGAAGTCTGATAACGAAGACTGAGGGGACTTGGTTTTAAATGCAAATCTAATCTGCCCCAGCTTCAAGGTAAAAATTTCTTTTTTCGCTCTTTGAATCTGTCTCTCTATCTTTTATTGTCTATTTGAGAGCCAGTTCATCTGGACCCATATACTAGTTATTGTTTCCATTGTTCTAATTGCTTGCACCCTGTTCTATCAATGACATATTAAAATAACTTACCTTTGCTTTTGAGAATAGCAATGTTTGGTATAGTCCTGTTTTAAATGCAATATACTTTTTTTCCAAAGTCCACATTTTAATAATGTTATCTTTAAATTATATGTATGTACAGTGATTTTCAAAAGTAATATAAGTCATGGCTGTAGTATTGTAAATGTTATGTAAATATAGTCTTAAATATTTCTATATTTTGTATCCTCAGAAGCATTATTTGTATCATATTGTAGAGCGTTAACTGCATGTATCCCCAGTTCATGTCTTGTATCTGAATTAAATAATATTTCAATTATCAATAAACTTAGGTATTTATTTCTTTCCATATGGATGGTTGAATAGAGTTTTATGGATGTTTCATGATCAGGTTCCAATGTTTTGATGGATTTACACAGATGTGATGGAATATTATATAAGTGCTCTGAAAATGAATTAAAGTAAAATACTTTTCAATTTTAATGTTTATTGAAATATAAAAATGAATCATATTATATTTATTCATTTTTACCAACAGCGTGGTTGAATTCTCAAATCTAATTGGTCAGTAAGTGTATGCTAATTTTGCATAACAGCGCTGCTCAAACAGTAGCTCGGTAGTAGCTGTAGGAATAATAAGTTTCTAGTAATATGATAATAATTTTCAAATAGCTTTGGATTTTTTTATTTGCATAGAACATCAGTTAAGGACAACTCTGTGAAATAATGGTAAATGTACATGCTCATTTTTAGTGCACATTTGAATGTTCTGTTTATTTAACTTTTGACTGGAAAGGAAAAATGATCAATTGAAGAACTGCAGTTTAGTGAAATATGTGTTCACATTTCAAACCCAGCAAGCCCTTGATCCACCTGTCGAGCCCACCAAGCCCCAAATAAGAGTAAAAAAGTTCAAATAAAACAAAAATAAGAAGAAGAAAATTTATAAGGGCAGCGATCTTAGAACAAATGCACCTATTTTTCCAAATAGAGAAAATGCGAAAATCCAGTAATAATAAGATGCCAGAGAAGGTAATTACAATGGATTGTGATGCAGAGGACATGACATAAGGCTTAAATATCACGTTCACACTAGGTTGTTTCTTGTCATGTTGCGAACAATATTTTGTCTTCATAGTAAAAAACCTAGTGTCAGACAAAAGGATCTGCATTACATGCATACAAGCTTTATAACATTTATTTACACAGAAATGAGAACATTGATAGGTAAAAGCATTAAATAAAAATGTAGAGATATCGTCTACTTTTTTACAGTAAACTTTTTGTTCCTATTATGCACACATTTCAAGTATTCTCCGTTAATGTTCAATAAGTGCATGCGGTTGTCACTTGCAGTTTAGAATAAATCTGTGACGTTATAAATAGGTTACGATCATTACAAGCAAGTGAGTATAGTCAGATGACTGAAGTCTACATCCTGTTGTAAAACAAATACCCTTTCTGATAAGATAAAATGATAGAGAGTCAGCAAAAAATCTGCCTTTAACAGGAAGACTTCTTTTAGAGAAGAACTTCATATCACCGAGTATCAAATAATTAGGAAGTAATTAATTAATTTTAGAAAATGCACTATTTTCATTAAATAAAATATAATCAAGTGTATTCTGTTATGTATAAAGCATTGTTAATAGATTCTGAACAACTGAGGAAAATAAATCTGTCCATAACACATATCTTTATTTTGCAGTTGTCTTTCATTTAGCATAAATGCCTGAAGGTATAAAACCAGTGGAATTGGCCTATGAAATGCAGCAGAAATTGTTTATTGAGGCATTTCTTCTGACTGCCTCATGACACATATTTTTAGATTTATTAGACATTATTTGAAGATAATATTACAGACTAGTGGTCAAGTCAGTGCCTTTTTATCTTATACACCAGCTTAAGGAATTAGGCTTATTGTGATTTATTTAACAATCTTCTATACAGATTTCTCCATAAAACATTGCCGTTCTAACACCAGCTATAGGAAGAATAGATAAACTGCGGCTGCACATTTAGCACCTGTGATCCTTAAACAGCCACATGTGTGGTTGTTGAGTTTCTTCCTTCATGTTTATGTGGTTGATGAATGCACTATTCCAAGGGCACTGTTTCAAAGCTTTTAACAGTCATCATCCTGTATTGTATTTAAAGTCTCTGACCTTCACTCATGAAATTAGAGCAGGAGATACACAACCCTGAGGACTGTGTGTGTGTGTGTGTGTGTGTGTGTGTGTGTGTGTGTGTGTGTGCATGTGTTTGTGCATGTGTGTGCATGTGTGTGTGTGTGTGTGTGTGTGTGCGTGTGTGTGCACGTGTGTGCTTGGATGTGTGTGTCAATGAAGCTGGGACTGCGATGGTGTGCCAAGCTCTCTGGAGTCATACTCATTGATAAACTTCTCCATGGCTTCTACACAGCGCAGGCCAATCTCACGCAGGTTCTCCCTCAGAGAAGACTGGATTGGTCTCTCCAGTGAAGGATCTTTCGCCACAAGCATTTTTACCACCACGCCAAATGTGTCGCAGTCCTGCCGATACACCTGCAGCACATACACACACCATAACTTTAGTATTTGTAAGGTTCTATCTAGGTAATAAGAGGTTTTAAGATAATGGGGTGACAATTTTGGCATTTAAGCTAGCAAAACTCATAAATGCCTAATTATGAATGGGTAAAGAAAATGTATTGTGATTTAACGAGGAAAATACACCGAACAAAAATATAAACGCAACACTTGTTTTTACAAGATGCAGACATTCGTAATTCAGTATTCATAAATGCTAAATAAATGTCATTATTAGTCTTCCAGATGAATGATTGTATACACTGAACAAAATAATAAATTCAACACTTTTGTTTTTGCCCCCATTTTTCATGAGCTGAACTCAAAGTAGTCTTCTATGTACACAAAGGTCCTATTTCTCTCAAATATTGTTCACAAATTTGTCTAAATCTTTGTTAGTCAGTACTTCACCTTTGCAGAGATACCATATCAAGATGCTGATTAGACAGCATGATTTTTGCACAGGTACTGTATGCCTTAGGCTGGCCACAATAAAAGGCCACTCTAATATATAATCATTCATCTAGAAGATTAATAATGACAATTATTTAGCATTTATGAATACTGAATTACGAATGTCTGCACTTTGTAACAGTCAGAATGTATTTTTTTTGCCAAGAGTAAGTCTTCCTCTCTAACATGAAAATCGAGCATTAATGTCTTATTAACTTTACGAGAGAGTTAGTAAAGAAAACTGGTTGGTAAAGAAATGAAGAAATTAAAGGAAAACAGGAATTTGTCTAATAGACATTTCACAACAGTAAACATATCTACAGTATTTAAAAACAAAAAATGTGATGTCATTAATGTTATTGCTCACAAATTGTTTTTTTTTATTTTAAAGTTGTATTAAAAGATATTTAATCATATGATCCATGTTTCCTGAAAACGTTTTCTCTTATATTCCTTTTCACAACAACTGTTTATCTCTAAATAAGCACCTCGGATAAAAAAATTAAACACACACACACACAAACACACAAACACATACACACTCTTTTCACCCAATTAACAGTGAGGAACTTTGGGAATAATCACCCTTGAGATGATGAAGAGAAAAAGAGGAGTGTGAAAGAAGCTCAGTGTCCAGTCATAGGGAATTACGCATACCGTTTCACACACACACACGCACACACATTTCTACTCACAGTCATACACATCCACGCAAAAATTACTAATTCATAAGAATTACTGAGTGACCTTTCATACAGTTTCACATGACTGAATGCCAACAGACACTCTGTCCCAAACCCATGCTATGTCTCAAATATTTTCTGTCACACTTGCACACTCACTGGACACTTTATTAGGAACACTACACTAATACTAGCTAGGAACCCCCCCCCCTTCCCGTTCACAGAACCAGTCTGATGACTTGTGCTTTGTGACACAGCACATTATCATGCTGCTCTAAGTTTGTCTGTGGCAGAGCCGATCCTGACCTCCCTGGGGCCCTAAGCAAAATTCTGCAAAGGGGCCCTCCTACCTGACCCCTGAGCCATGTAAACCATTTGCCACACATTCACACTTGCACTGGCAGCACTGCACAGCTAATTTAGCTAGTCAGATAGAGACTAGAGACAGAATCACATCAACTTAACTTTACTGTTATTTGCTCTTGCTGACATCAAACTTGAAGAGAACACAAGTTTACCTGATTGCTGTTCTCGCATTTCACTCTCATTTTGTTTTGTTTTTTTTCTCTTTTCATGGCCAGATGGATAGCTCCGCTTCATATTCTCATCTACACAGTAAACATTAACACGCGCTGTAAAATGAGGCAGGGGGAGGCGGGGCCTTGCACAATTTGCGGGGCCCTATGCAACTTGCGTAGTGAGCGTATAGGGCCGATTGGCTCTGGTCTGTGGAGTCATGCTATTGACACTAAATTGACACCCTAACATCTACATGTTGCTGCAAAAATCAAAACTCTTTAACGGTAGAGTTTCCATGGGCCTGTGTCCACTGTAGCCTCAGCTTCCTATTTTGGTTACCATGCATGGTCTTCGGCTCTTGTAGCCCAAATGCCACAAGTTTGAACATGTTGTGCATGCTGAAGCTTCCTGTTAGTTGTAGCCTTCCTGTCAGCCTGAACTACAAGGTCTATCTGCCCACAGAACTGCTGTTCCTCACGAAATGTTTTTGTTCTTCATACTATTCTGTGTAAACTCTAGAGACTGTTTCATGCAAATATTCAACACAGTCCATCTGGTGGCACCAACCATGTCATGGTCAAAAATATTACAATCACCATTTTTCCTTATTTTGACATTTCATGTAAACATGAACTGAAGCTCTTGACCTGTATCTGCATGATTGTATGCCTTGCACTGCTGCCCCATGATTGACTGATTAGATGATTGCATGAATAAGCAGGACATAGTATTCCTAATAAAATGGCTGGCAAGTGTGTTTAAATACACTGTGAAAATAATGAATGCAATGATTATGATATTCTATTTGTATGTTTTCTAATGTTACATTTGTAATAATCAGTATTAGGTAAAATAATTACACATTGCTGATTACACAAAAGCATTGTGTGTGTGTGTGTGTGTGTGTGTGTGTGTGTGTGTGTGTGTGTGTGTGTGTGTGTGTGTGTCAGGTGCTTTCCACCAGCTATTGGATCACCTTAAAAAGTACTTCAGCCTGACCTTTGGTATCAAGTAAAATCAGTTGGACTGTGTGGGTTTGTGTGTGTGTGTGTGTGAGAGAGAGAGAGAGAGAGAGAGAGAGAGAGAGAGAGAGAGAGAGAGAGAGAGAGAGAGAGAGAGAGAGAGAGAGAGAGAGAGAGAGAGAGAGAGAGAGAGAGAGAGAGAGAAAGCATGTTTATATATCCTGATGGGGACCAAATGTCTCCACAAGAACTGGAATATATGAGTATTTAAACCTTGTGAGCTGGTCCCCATGAATCCTTTTGATTACTGGGCTTATGGTTAGGGTTAAATTTAGGTATAGGCATAGCTTTAATTAGTTAAGTTAATAATTTATTCACTGGAAGGTTCTCACAAGTATAGTAAGGCAACTGTATGTGTGTTTCTGCGGGTGGGTGGGTGGGTGGGCGGGTGGATTTGGGTGCGTGGTTGGATGGGTGCGTGTGTATGTGCGAAATGGCTGCATCTACCTGCTACGACACCAATTCAAAACAGCACCTACTGTCGGCCTTGTGGTAACCATAGCGATTGGAAGACAGAGGGAGAAGAGAGGTTTTGTGTGTGTGTGTGTGTGTGTGTGTGTGTGTGTAGTGTAATTTTCATTCTGCTGTCTGAGTCATAGCCCCATGTGCTCTGCTTGCTGTTCACCAGAGCAAAATAAAAAAAAGTCTTGGTGCAGAATTGAATAGCAGGAGTGAGATGCTTTCACTCATCAAGGCAGATCTTTGCCTACTGTACTGCTGTTACAGGTTCATGAAAGGGATTTTTTAAAAAGTTGTTTATATATGCATTATGGCAAAAAGCCGTTTGGTCTTCACGGTCCCTCTGTTTATCTTCCTCAATCAATCTGATACTAATATACACATAAACGCTCCTCACCTCCTCAATCTCCTCTCTCTTTTTCTGGATGGCTCGACTTCTGGCAGCTGCACGTGTTACAGAGGACAGAGTCTCCCTGCCGCTACTGTTCTGCTCTTCTTGATTGACCTGAGAGAAGAAAAAGAGAGAGAGAGAGAAAGAGAGAGAGAGAGAGCGAGAGAGAGAGAGAGAGAGAGAGAGAGAGAGAGAGAGAGAGAGAGAGAGAGAGAGAAAACACAAATTAGCCAAAATATAGGTACAATTTTACTCATGCGAGAGCTCCAGAAGAAATCCAAATATTGAGGGCATAAATAAAGTATATTGTGCACACACACGATTTTGGTACCTCAATTTAGCAAACAAGATAATACAGATTCCTGTTGTAGCTTTGTAGCCTCTTCTTGGCTTTGTACCATGATGATATAAGAGATGACTACATTCTTTTCAAAGTGCATGTCTGTTACAGAGACCTACTTGCAGTCGCTGGCAACGGCTCATTTGAAACAGTAAAGCAAAAGTCTCCTTAGTATCCTGAGTATCCTTCCATAAAACTCTGTGACTTTAAAAGCACTGTGATCTGGTACTTACTTTATGTCAAGGTGTTGCACTGTTTATATTAGATTGAAATTTAAAGAGAAATGAAATGACTGACTGGACATTTAGGTTCGGCTCATTTAAGGCGGCACATTCGACTCATTTAAGGCAGTAGCTGAAAGGGTTAGATTTCAAGGTGGGTTGCGTTATATTCTGGTCATGCATTCTGAAATTTTCTTCGTGGTGTGTTTTACAGAGGTCTGTAAGAAATACAATGCTCAAAAAACAATGCATACTGAGACTGACACTGTTCAACAATAATGCTTGCATTGTGTCCTCTGTATAGGCTGACCCCTGACCAAGCAGTGACACTGTGTTACATTTGATAGAATAAGTCAAGTGCCATAAGACAACTCACTTTCTGATATTATACAGAACCTACAACCGATACTTTGTGCATCTGGCTCTCATGTTATTCATATCATGTACACTGCACAACCATATGACTTTTTTCCGATTTTAGGCAGCTACACGTTGTAATTAATTTCTCCAAGCTCATTAAGGAGAATGTTGATCTCTGAAGCCATTGTGTCCCTGTGCAACACTATTAGGAAAGTGTTGAAGGTCTCGCCTCAGGAGTTTTCGAATGAAAGAAGAAATTTTTTGGTTTCTTACTGTAAATGATAGAGTAGTCCTCTCAGAAGCCACTGAAGATGTCCGGGAGCGTTCTTAGAGGAAAAAAAAGAGTTGACATTTGACATTTACCTCACGTTGGTGAAATTAAAGTCATACTGTATCAAATTTCTGAGGGATGTATTACATTCATGTAATAGTGCTTTGTCAAATGAAAAAAGAATATCTAACAGAATAACAGAGAGGAGCTAATAGAGAGTAGTAGAGAACAAAAACATACTAAGCAAGGGACTTTTTAATTAACTTTGCACTCATGTAAATGCTTGGTGAAGAGTTAGGTCTTTTGTTTAAAGACAACCAGTTCAGAGATCCAGGCAAAGTTCAATCCACCACTTGGGTCCCAAAACATAGAAAAATCTTCCTTGCTATGTCTTTGGGCTGAGTTCAAATATTTGACACCGTATTGTGCATCTTTCCTTTGATCAGGGCCTAAATTAACATTGTGTTAAAGGAATAACTTCAGATTTTTTAAGATCTGCTGGGTGCATTTTGGATAATTTGCCTTGCAGTGTTTGAATGCTTGGACTGGCTTCATATATACTGGATTTTTACCTAGATGCTTAAATTCTATCTCTTTGCCTTTTTTTCTTCTTTCACTCTCACTTTCACTCACCCTCTCACACACAAAAACACCTTCATTCCTCACCCACTCACATACACAAAATGTTTGAGCTCATCCTCTCTTTCTTTCTCTCTCTCTCTCTCTCTCTCTCTCTCTCTCTCTCACTGTCTCATTCTCACTCTTTAACACACACAGTGCATTATATATATATATATATGTGTGTGTGTGTGTGTGTGTGTGTGTGTGTGTGTGTGTGTGTATATATATATACATATATATATATATATATATATATATATATATATATATATATATATATGTATATATATATATATATATATGTACTGTACATATAAAAATAGTGCCAAGACAATGACTCATCTCTGCATATCTCACAAGCACAACGAGCAAACAAGTGAGAGAGGGACCTAAATTAGACGTTCAGATCTAATAAGGCTATGCCATTTTCACATACATACTAGATACACAAACGGCTCTCTGATACACACTCCAGCCTGTGAAAACACCTATAAAGGCATGATGCATTTTCATATCATTTCAAATTAGTTCTATCCTTCTCTAAGCAAACATCCAATCAATTACAAGCATATATTTATCATGGTCCCATGCTGAGCCAAAAGACTGCAGAGCAGTAAGATTTTTTTGCTGAAGAGCTGTTCACCAGTTCAACAATTCATCGAGCTGTTTTCTTCTCCAGTGATGCAGCTGTGGCTGATGAGTGCATAATGATGAGCACAGAGAAAAACAGCTAGTCAGGGAGCAGGTGGTTGCTCTTGGTAGTAAGAATGTGATAACACTACCACCTAGTGTGTACAATTAGTTGCATGCCAGTAGCAGGGACTTTTACTTACTTACATCCCTCACATTTTTGTAAATATTTCATTATACCTTTTCATGTGACAACACTAAAGAAATGACACTTTGCTACAATGTAAAGTAGTGAGTGTACAGTTTGTACAACAGTGTACATTTGCTGTCCCCTCAAAATAACTCAACACACAGCCATTAATGTCTAAACCACTGGCCACAAAAGTGAGTACATCCCTAAGTGAAAATGTCCAAATTGGGCCCAATTAGCCATTTTCTCTGCCCAGTGTCATGTGACTCATTAGCGTTACAAGGTCGCTATGGGGAACAGGTGTGTTAAATTTGGTGTTATCGCTCTCACTCTCTCATACTGGTCACTGGAAGTTCAACATGGCACCTCATGGCAAAAAACTCTCTGAGGATATGAAAAAAAAATTGTTGCTCTACGTAAAGATGGCATAGGCTATAAGAAGATTGCCAAGATCCTGAAACTGAGCTGCCAGCGGTTTAACAGGACCGGTTCCACTCAGAACAGGCCTCGCAATGGCCAACCAGAAGCTGAGTGCACGTGGTCAGTGTCCTATCCAGAGGTTGTGTTTGGGAAATAGATGTATGACTGCTGCCAGGATTGCTGCAGAGGTTGAAGGGGTGGGGGGT
Source organism: Tachysurus vachellii (assembly GCF_030014155.1). Classification (NCBI taxonomy): domain Eukaryota; kingdom Metazoa; phylum Chordata; class Actinopteri; order Siluriformes; family Bagridae; genus Tachysurus; species Tachysurus vachellii. Next base: position 19,483,657 of record NC_083470.1, read on the forward strand.
CGGCCTGTCAGTGCTCTGACCATACGCTGCAAATTGCATCAAATTGGTCTGCATGGCTGTCATCCCAGAAGGAAGCCTCTTCTAAAGATGATGCACAAGAAATCCCACAAACAGTTTGCTAAAGACAAGCAGACTAAGGACATGGATTACTGGAACCATGCCCTGTGGTCTGATGAGACTAAGATAAACATATTTGGTTCAGATAGTGTCAAGCGTGTGTGGTGGCAAACAGCTGAGGAGCACAAAAACAAATGTGTCTTGCCTACAGTCAAGCATGTTGGTGAGAGTGTGATGGTCTGGGACTGCATGAGTGCTACCGGCACTGGGGAGCAACAGTTCATTGAGGGAACCATGAATGCCAACATGTACTGTGACATTCCGAAGCAGAGCATGATCCCCTCCCTTCGGAGACTCGGCCACAGGGTAGTATTCCAACATGATAACAACCCCAAAGGTTGTTATGTAAAGGTGATGGACTGACCAAGCATGTCTCCAGACCTACACCCTATTGAGCATCTGTGGAGCATTCTCTAAAGGAAGGTGGAGGAGCACAAGGTCTCTAACATCCACCAGCTCCATGATGTCGTCATGGAGGAGTGGAAGAGTGGCAACCTGTGATCTGGTGAAAACCATGCCCAAAATATTGACACTTTGGGCCCAATTTGGACATTTTCACTTAGGGGTGTACTCACTTTTGTGGCCAGTGGTTTAGACATTAATGGCTGTGTGTTGAGTTATTTTGAGGGAACAGCAAATGTACACTGTTATACAAACTGTACACTACTTTACATTGTAGCAAAGTGTCATTTCTTCAGTGTTGTCACATGAAAAGATATAACAAAATATTTACAAAAATGTGAGGGGTGTACTCACTTCTGTCAGATACTGTATACATATTTACTTAATGTTCAACTGCACAGTTCAGTATATAAACCAGATCTTATATTATTCCTTATTCTTTTTTACCTGTATTATTACATACTTTAGGAATTGTATGATGATGCAGCATTTACATTTTCTATCTGAGATGAATAAGGGGTTGAGTTAGTGATGGATAAAAAAATATATATGGCAGGGAAGTAAACCTGCAGTCACACAAATGAGATTGTCTGCTAGTCATAACTTGCTTTGTACAAATTCTTAGAATTGTAATCATGGAACCATGTTTAACATTTCTAGATCTGATAATAACTTGTCACTCATCAATTTTTTTTAACAATTTGACACGGATCACCTCCCTCTGCAACCAGATCCTGGACTTCTTGACTGGGAGACCTCAGTCAGTCCGGATCGGGAACAGCACCTCCAACACCTCCAGCACCACCACACTGAGCACTTTAGCCTCTCAAGGCTGCGTGTTCAGCCCACTGCTATTTACCTTGCTGACTCACAACTGTGCAGAAATGTACAAATCGAACCATATTATCAAGTTCGCTGAAGACATGACACTGGTGGGTTTCATCAGCAAGAACGACGAGTCAGCATACAGAGAGGAGGTGCAACAGCTAACTGCCTGTTGTAGGGCCAACAACCTGTCTCTAAATGTTGATAAAACTAAAGGGATGGTTGACTTCAGGAGAGCACAGAGCGACCACTCTCCGCTGAACATTGACGGATCATTGTAGAGATCGTCAAGAGCACCAAATTTCTTGGTGTTCATCTAGCGGAGAACTTCACCTGGTCACTCAACACCAGCTCCAAGAAAGCGTCTCTACTTCTGAGGAAGTCTGAGAAAGGCACATCTCCCGCCCCCAATCCTGACTACTTTTTTACAAGGGACCATTGAGAGCATTTTGAGCAGCTGCATCACTGTCTGTTTTGGGAACTGCACCATCTCGAATCGCAGGACCCTGCAGCGGATAGTGAGGACAGCTGAGAAGATCATTGGAGTCTCTCTTGACTCTATCATGGACATTTACACCACACGCTGCATCCAAAGCCAACAGCATTGTGGATGACCCCACACACCCCTCTCACACACATTATTGAAAAATCTCTATATACGTATATTTATCCATCAAACTGTTTACATGCTGTTTTTGCACACTTTTTTGCTCTTTGCACATGCTGTCCCCCATTTCAGTCGATTGTTGTTTTGCACAATCCTTTCCAGCAGTTACAATATCTCAGGTAACTGCTGCTATAATACTTGTGTTCATTCCAGTTTTTCTTCACACGCAATACTGTTTGAACATACAGTATTTACACTGGTCGGCGTTGCTTCTGTTTATTGTGTATTGTCTTTCGTGTAATGTCTTGTATTTTTTGTCTGCACTGTCTTTTGTCCTGCACTGTCTTGTCTGTCTTGTTTGTCTTGTCCTGCACTGTTTGCACCAGGTTGCACAGATGCACTTTATGTGGCTAGGACTAACTTACTAAGTCTTTGTTTCATGTAGCACCATGGTCCTGGAGAAACATTGTCTTATTTCACTGTGTACTGCAACAGCTAAATATGGTTGAAATGACAATAAAAGCTTCCTGACTCTCTTGACTCTTGACACGGATCAGTGTTTCTAGTTTCACAATAAAATCTCTCTCTCTCTCTCTCTCTCTCTCTGTTCAGATGTATAGGTGTTCTTAATAAAGTGGCATAAAAGCAGTTTATATTGTTAAGGCCATCTGGGTTTTGTTTTTTGTGTTTTTGTTGTATTGTTTCTATTGTTTCCTGGTTTTCCTACAAAGTCCCCAAATACACACACACACACACACACACACACACACACTTGGATATACCTGGTGTGCTGAATGCTTTTTTTTCCGGCATTGGAGTTGTAGTGCTCTTCTCTGACTTCTTTTCCAAGTGCTGACTTGATGAATGTACATTTTTGTGTCTCAGCATCGCATTCGGACTCCGAGCTCTAGAGGGAAGACGAAGACTGGAGGCTCTCTGAAACCTGTGGATCCTGAAGCTAAAACTTGGCCGCCGGGAAAAGTAGTCCTCTCTCGGCCTGTAATAGAAACTGCACAAGGAGAAAATTTACATTCATATGAAAAGCCGCATTACTAAATAATTAGCAGGAATTGAAGAATAATTCTCTTTCTTTCATCCTTTGCTCAGAAGGCCCACAGCAAAAAATCATTTTTATTACCTGAGTCATTAAAAATGTATAGATTTTATTAGTTTTTTAAATCACCATTTGACACTCTCATTCTCATTCCCATCACTCGCTCAATTATAAATAATACATGTTTAAAATATATAGAAAAGGATCTCATTCTCTACGTTTCCTACTGTTCTCATAAGCCATTCTCTTTGTGGAGAACCCATGAGCACTTCAAGATATCAGCATTCTTGGGGATGTGAATGCAAATAGGCTTGCGTTTCACTGTTTAGACCAGGACATTCTGTTTTTGTTGCAGAAAACTAAATGATCTAAATAAACAGAGATAATTGTTAGATGATTTCTAGTATGAATAGTATGAATCAAAAAGAAAAAAAAAATTTTGCTTTTTCAGGTGAAAAGAGAACATTTCTTATAACAAGTAAAGTGTTTAACTTTAAAAAAAAAATAAAGAATTGTAATTATACATTTATATTTAATGCAGTGGATTGAGCTGTGGGTATTTAAGGCTCTGTGTTGTTGATCGTGGTTCATGCCTTAGCACTGCCATTCTGCCACTGTTGGGCCCTTGAGCAAGGCCCTTAACCCTCACTGCTCCAGGGGCGCAGTATCATGTCACTCTGACACTAACCTCCAAAGTTAGGATATGTTAAGGAAGAATTTCACTGTGTTGTAATGTATATATGACTAAATAAAGGCTTCTATTCCATTTTACTGAAAATTATAAAATGCACAATTACCATTCAGGAGATTTCCATCCACAGGAATCAATGTTTCTGTTTTTTTCTATGAACAATTTTAGTTAAAGGAGCCACCATGGCATCCCAGATGCTGTTCAAATATGTGCATTGGATTCCTTCTCTGAAAATCTCACTCTTGAGAAAGAATCACAAGCTCTCAATCAGGTTTATATCAGGTGTGGAAAGGGGTCAGGTGCTTAATCATTTATCTTTTAGAACGTTGTTTTGTTTTTTTGGGTAACCATTCAGTGGAGTACTTTGATATACCGTATAATCTCACATCAACATCAGATCAACATAAATCGTGAACGCTATATATATCACCATCTTCTTGAAAGCTGCTGATTTTGTGAACTTCATGAGTACTATAATGCTTTTTGTGGCACTGAGTAGAAAATGATTTAAGCACATGTTGTATGGCAAGCTGAAGGAGGAATTAGCTTTTTGTACAATAATCAATAACAACAATAAGAATGAAAATGTAGAACACAGAGCAGGTGTACTGTATTTTCCATATGTATAAATGTTCTGGCATATTAGAAATTTGGAAGCTAATATTTAACATTAGACATTTAATACTGTGACTAACATCTGATTACATTAGCAATATTAATAATATATTAATGACATTAGAAATCTATACTCAGTGTGCTTTACAAACTGAACATTCCAGTATAACTAATCGGCTAGTGTAAAGAATGTTTTGCAGTTACTTTACAGTTAAATTTGATTAAATATCTTGTTTAGGTACACCTTTAAGTTTTAAAACAAGAAATATCTCCCATTTAGAACTTAGATTATACACTTAGAAAAAACTAAGCTAACTGAAAGACAAATATGATAAGAAGGTGGCCTTCTACTATGATTGTGATTTATTATTGATTTAATGATATTAGGATATTGCTTAATAATAAAAAGCCAGATAGAACCAGATAAAGAATAAGTTTGTGTCTGTTTGTGATTGGCCAATGGTTAAGAATGTGCTTGCTAAATTTTACAGAATTGCAAACTGGTTCATTTGACGTCATTTTAAAGTGTATGGCTTGGTGACAGGTAAAGGCAAAGTTCTTGCCTTATTTGCCTTTATCCAAAGCATCTTGGATGTATTAAGCTGAGCAGGTGAGAGTGTAGGGCAAACACATTCTGGACTTCATTTGGTGTTTATAGTTTGAAAAAGTAAGAGTATCTTTAGTACTTTTAGTGTATTATTATATATGGAGTGAATGTGAAGCTCCTACACAAAATATACTGTATGTATGTGTCATATCATTCGTCTAGCCATTACAATTTGGCCCTTATCAGAGTTACACTGATCATTATACTTGCCCATTTTTCCAGCTTCCAACACATAGAATTTGAGAACTGACTATTTTATATATATTACCTCAAATATACTATTATTATTATTATTATTATTATTATTATTATTAGTAGTAGTAGTAGTAGTAGTAGTAGTAGTAGTAATAGTGGGTGTAGTTGTAGTAGTAGTAGTAGTAGTAGTAGTAGTAGTAGTAGTAGTAGTGGGTGTAGCAGTAGTAGTAGTAGTAGTAGTAGTAGTAGTAGTGGGTGTAGCAGTAGTAGTAGTAGTAGTAGTAGTGGGTGTAGTAGTAGTAGTAGTAGTGGGTGTAGCAGTAGTAGTAGTGGGTGTAGTAGTAGTAGTAGTAGTAGTAGTAGTAGTAGTAGTAGTAGTGGGTGTAGTAGTAGTAGTAGTAGTAGTAGTAGTAGTGGGTGTAGCAGTAGTAGTAGTGGGTGTAGCAGTAGTAGTAGTGGGTGTAGTAGTAGTAGTGGGTGTAGCAGTAGTAGTAGTAGTAGTGGGTGTAGCAGTAGTAGTAGTGGGTGTAGCAGTAGTAGTAGTGGGTATAGTAGTAGTAGTAGTAGTAGTAGTGGGTGTAGCAGTAGTAGTAGTGGGTGTAGCAGTAGTAGTAGTGGGTGTAGTAGTAGTAGTGGGTGTAGCAGTAGTAGTGGGTGTAGTAGTAGTAGTAGTAGTGGGTGTAGCAGTAGTAGTAGTAGTAGTAGTAGTAGTAGTATTGATAACATCAATATTATCATCCAAAACTAACCTAAGCATTTAAATAGAGAAAATCATTTTCTCTAGAATTCACCACAAGATGTAACAGAACCTAATATAGATATATTTTATGCAACAATATATATATTAAACTTACTCATATAATATTGTCTCATCCATTTCCATCAACAATCCAGGAGTCACTATAACTCCACATCTGGACATCACGTCATTCCCTCTCACCTGATGATGGACTGCACCTCCCAGATGTTTTATCTCGCATTCATTCAATGTATTTTAATACTTCAGTCAGGTTTTGCAACTTGGGCAATTTTTGGCATTATGTCTTTGTTTATTGTTACTAATTATTCTCTCTTGCTTTTGTATTACATTTATGAGATTGAACACCTTTTGATATTGTCTTTACAAAATCAATTCCTGTTTATGTTTATCAATTCCTGAAAGCTTATGTTTATGCTATAAGGAAAGCTCCTGTTTATGGAAAGCTTATGAAAGTTTATGAGCCTGTTAATTTGGAATTAAATTTAATTATAACATATGCTATAAAATCTATATGAAACATTCCATGAAGCTTTTAAATTTGCTCATTCATTCTATTGGTTCACTCTTAAATTTGTAAAAATATGAAAAAAGTGTACGACCTACCGAGCACACTGGTATCTCCCCCGAGAAAATGGCCGAGAAAATCGTGTGGGACTCCTCCTCACTCTATTAATGGACCTTTTCTTATCCTAAAAAAAAAAAAAAAACATAAAAACACATTCTGCTAGTGCTGATGAAGCATTCAATAGTACTATGGCATGAAATTTTATACAATAGCTACATTTTGTTATATACCTAAACCTAAATATATTAAAGCATACTGGTGGTAAGTAGTGATATCCCCTGGTTATAGCAGGCACTATTTTGACCAGAATTATTCGTTCATTCATTATTTGTTCTGTAGGTGGTGTGATTCATCAAAACCCCCTATAAAATGCTCCTGCTTTATTCTGTCAGTTGATTATAATGAAGTTTTTTTAAGGCTTGGTAGTTTTTTTATGTAACACAGTTGATAAGATTAGTCTCAGGGAAAACACTTGTATTTAAGTTATGAAGTTTTGAATACACAACCTGATAGGCATTTCACAAATGGTTTGTAATACTTAGTACTTTTTTATATAAAGCTGCATAAATCAATACTTTCATTCAGTACTTTTTTATTTGGATCTCAAAAATGGTTTAAATACCTCAAAAACTCAAATGTTGGTACACTAGAAATGAATTGGTTCTTTAAAAGAAAAGAAAAAACAGAAATGAACTGATGTAAATTATTATGACTTACCATGATAAAAAACCGAATGGTTAATAATTACGTTCATTCGATGACGATGGCGCTAAAAAATTAAAAAAGACACCGTTTCTAAATCACAGATGATGTTTGGAGATAACTACATTGTCCGTGAAATTGAATGGTTCTTCTGCATTTAATAATGAACCTCCTCAATATTGTAATGATGTGCTGATTAGAAGGTATCATGGCCCTGGTGAAGAAGGAATCAAAAGAAATTTGAACTACCATTCAATTCCATTCCATTGTGCAGCTTCTGACAGCCCTCCAGCTTTAGAACACTAATGTTTTTCTGTGGACTGTAGACGATGCCAATGTACTTTGCAAGGCTTATCCAAATCTGACAGTGCTGCTGCACCATGGCTCCACCTACTACGCAAAATTTCCAAGAAGTAAGAATCATTGCCAGAATCAGTTTTATTGGCATTGGGAACATATGTGAAGGCCTTGGAGATAATACAGCAAGCGGAAGGATGTACAGGAGAGGCAGGTTATGGTGAGGTTGATGGGTTGATTTAAGCACACATTTCCAGATACTCCTTAGGTTATTGTTGGACCAGTATTTTTTCCATCCTCTGGGGTGAGGGCCAGTGTAAGTAACTGCCTTAGACCAAGCTTAGACCTTTCTGAACTCTTGTCAGTTTGGCCTTCCTTTTTTCCATATTGGAGAAGACTGACCATCATATGTAGGCTACATGTAGGCCTTCCCCATACAAAAGAGGAAGAACAAAATTATCTTGAATTAGGTCTAACACAGATAGCCAAATTTGGTGTAGAAGAACTCGAGACCCACGGCCTGCACAGACCCACTAAACAGCTTTGATATACAATGCTGTCTGTGCCCAATGCATCTTTTGTCTGACATCAGCACCCTGTCCTCACTAATGCTCTTGTGACTGAATGAGCAAAGCGTTCCCTAAAGCATGGAGGTAATTATACTAATTGGGGATTAAATCTTAAATAGGAAATTCAAAAATACCCATAACTGTTTGACTGGTCACATAGTGTACTGCAGTTGGACACAAACTGGGCAACATGGAGGCACTGTCCTGGGCTCAGGGATGAGCCCCAGTTAGACTTCCTGTGTTTGCATGGGATTTCTTTGGGTTATCTGGTTTTGTCCCACCCCTAAAAATCATGCCATTAGGTGGACTGGCTACTCGTTATGATTGTGTGTATCTCACTTTATCTAGTATAGACTCAACCTAGATGAATTCCTGAAGGTAAATATATAAAAGTCTATACCTTTGCCGTAAAGACATCCGACTACATATAAAATTTCATGTAAAGCTAAATATAGGCTTACTGTTCAGAAGAGGAAATATCTTGATGTGTCTCAGGAAAACAGTTAGCTGTGTGTTACCACAGTCCCGGAAGAGGGGGAGTGGGGGGCAATCTGTTTAGAGTTTCATATTGATCTATGCTAAAAAAAAAAAATAATAATAAGTTACTTAATAATATTTTTTTATATAAATGGGGAGAAATTTCAAACCTCAATTTCAAACCTCGAAACGCAAAACAAGTCGACATGTGTAGCAAAAGTGTGGTGTTGGCAGTGACACAATAGGTGACAAAATTCAGCAGATCAGTAGAAAGACTGCAGCAGCATACAGTAATCAATCCTGATCCTTTTCTTACACAGAGTAATGTTTTGAGAAGCCTTGCTTTTTAATATCTGCCCTACTTTCACTTTCACTTTAAACAGACATTTTGAATCGAAATTCGCAGTCAGATTTGTTTACTGACATGTGATGAGACTTAAACAGCTGAATTAATGTTGTTGTTTTTGTTTGTTTGTTTGTTTGTTTACTTGTTTGTTGTTTAGCTTTAGTACACACTACTGTTTATAGACCTCAAAATATCATAGGGTGGAGGTTTATAATGTAATAATAATTATATACAACAACAAGCAAAAAAAAAAAGAGAAATAAAAAAAAAGAGAAATCTAACAGATGTTGCATTTAGACACCACATCTTCATGAGAAAAGATCATAACAAGGTTAATAGTGAGTGTGTGGAATAGCATACATACCGTTTTATGCAATGATGAGCTTCTTGCTGTGTCCATACTGTCTGTTCTGTCTGCTTGTCAAATGCAATCGCTCATAAACCTTGATGTTTTCACGACTATCAGGAAGTGTGAGACGCTGCTTTAAGCTCGGTTCGGAAACGGGTGTAATTTGAAACTGTAGATTATGACATGACTGAGTGGGTTCTACTTTCTCTTTCGGTTCTGAGCTCTGTTTTTTTGGTGCACACACGGACCCACACTGCATTCCTTGGCGTGGTGTCATAAAGTTCAGCGATCGGTTTCAATGCGGAAGATCTCCGTGTGTGTGTGTGTGTGTGTGTGTGTGTGCGCGCGCCACTCGTTCGAGTGTCTGGCAGTTTGTGTGGGTGTGTGTGTGCGTGTGTGTGTGTGTGTATGTGTGTGGTGTGTGTGCATGTTTGCCATACTTGGCTATAATTCAGTTCATTATAATCTCTATCATTATAATGACCCCAACAATAAATAATTATGCATGCCATAACTCAGCACACACACACAGCACACAGCACACACATACACACACACATACACAACACAAACACACAACACACACACAAAACACACACATACACACACACATTTAACGCACTGGATCACTGTGCCACATGACATACAGAGTAAAATGAAATTGCAAACTTTACCACTGGGTGGAACTAATGCTTCTCTTTTTGTTGTGTAGGAAGTGTTGCAGAAGGCTTTGAGTTTGATACAGAACTCTGGCTCAGTCTTTATATCTTGACTCAAACCTGTTAATTAAACTAAAGTAATTTTCTCTTAGTTAAAGGTGCAGATCTTGGTGTTCATAAAGGTTTGATGTTTTCTTATGGTGGCCTCATGTCTATGATCTCTCTCTCTCTCTCTCTCTCTTTCTCTCTTTCTTTGTACACATATAGACCCACTCCTGCTGCCATTGTTGTGCCCTATTTTGACATTTGAGAATGCAAAATAGGACACAAAACCTGCTCTAGATCCTGAGGTCTTAAATACTATGGCTCTCAGAACTGCCTGATTCACCCTGATGAAATTCTTTGCGCTTGTGACTAGCCCGCATGGATATTTTAACAATTTGCACAACATTAAAAAAGGTTTATGCCTAAGCCCCTTTTTTAACCTGAGTGCTATAGATGTGTACCCAAAAAATTATTGCTGTTATCATAAAGACTAAACATCAGGGGAAGTCTTATTTCTTTACACTTATTTATAGCACTAGGACTTCGAGACACAGTGAGCAAAATCTGAAACTCACGTAGTTTATCCTTTACCAATTATACACAAATACACACACATTTCCTGCCTCACTGTAATTGTAAACCACACAACAGCTTTCTATATTTGGCACAATCTACATAGATAATATCTATGTTCTAATGGAAAGCATTGCTAATCAGAACGCTAACCTCAACCACCAGTTACACACTTGACTCCTCACACAGACAAACACTTGTTGGCTTACAATCAGCAATCAAATTTTAAAATTTGAAAGAGACAGAGAGAGAAAGAGAGGAAAGCAGAAGGAGTGAGAATCAGGTAAAAGGACTGACCAGTGGAGGGCCAAGATGAGTAAATTCTAATGAGATTCAGACCACTTTGGTTATCCTGGTCTGTAATCATGTAATCATGGTCTGTGGTCAAAATTGAGATTCACTGTGGCTCCAGTCATTAGGTCTTTAATACACTACACATATAGTCTAACTGCACATCAACCCTGCACTCACTGAACACTGCTGAATATTATAAAAGACTGCAAGTGGACATTCTAAAGACTTATACACCATTTTCACCTATGTATGAAAATGGGAAGTATTTACCTACTTTCTAATGCTACTGTATTGTTCTAACACAGTTTGACACATGGATTGTGTTAATGATCATTAAATGAGAATGAGGAAAGCTGGGCAGTGAGTACAACCGTATCATGCTGGCTGCAGACAAAACCACCTGTGGTAAAATATAGGATAATGTTAGTTTCCAATGTGCATGTGTCATACAAAATGAGTTCACAAACACACGTCCAGATGATTCGGGTCCTCACAACCAGACTGTGTAACAGACTTCTCCTCGAGGCATCAGGCTCTTTTATTCTTTGACTGGTCTGACACCAACACACAAATACACAAATACACACACACACACACACACAGTGCAGTTGTTTCACATCAAAATCAGTCTAGACATCTGAAGTTTTTTAGTTTAACCATCTTTATTTACACTAGTTATTCACCTATATACTGTATACTAGTCTATGCTGCTGTAGGTATATCGTTGTAATGTATTGTAATGTATACACACGTATGTTTACACACCTGCACATTATGTATAACTATGTAAATGTACTTAGTTCTTCGTGGTTTTATGTAGCTCTGCAATTTATGTAGCACCATGATCCTAGAGGGACATTTTTGCACCAGCTATATATAGTTAAAATAACGAAAATAACCTCTTGAACTGACCACCATATTTCCACTTCCTCTTTGTTCAGTATAGAAGTGGTAGGTAGAGTTGCAACTGCAGTTCACCGTGTATTCATATATATTGATGAAGTGGGATCAGAATCTACAATACTGACCATATTCTCACTGCCCTGGACCCACTACATAATATCCTCATTCAAAATGATGCCTCAGAGCAAGTTTCCACCAGACTGCCCTGTTCTGCAGATATTTTGGCAAAAGACAAAAAAGAAAACATCATTAAGTGTAAGAAAGAGAGAGAGAGTGTGTGTGTGTGTGAGAGAGAGAGAGAGAGAGAGAGAGAGAGAGAGAGAGAGAGAGAGTGTGTGAGAGAGAGAGAGAGAGAGAGAGAGAGAGAGAGAGAGAGAGAGAGAGATTCTCAAACTCAAATAGGATTGGCTGGTTCATCAACCACCCATGTTTTTGCATCCTTTATCTGCCACCTCCTCCATTCTCTTTTGAGTTTTTTCAGGTTGGCTCTAGAAGGCATTTGAATTCGCATAACTGCATATTCCTTCTACAAGCAGTAGCGGAAGCATGAAGTAATAGCAGCTGAATCTATATCAGATATCAGGGCTGGATTCATTATTGCAGAAGATATGCCAGCTTGTGCCAGAGGGACGATGCGGCGAGGTTCTTGATGACCAGCGTTTGACCCCTGTAGGACATCCTTGGGACCAGCCGCTTCCACCTGCTCAGTCTTCCACCCTTCACATGCTCTACAGTGCCTTTCCAGTTTTTATTTAAAACCTCATCGTTCACCAGGTAGACACCCAAGTATTTAAAACCACCTCTTTTCCACTCTGTAGTGTAGGTTGCCCACCTCCCCACTCCCCAACTAATATGGCTTCACTTTTCCCCTGGTTGACCTTAGCTGAAGATAAAATCTAAAAAAGTCCTTTAAAATATCATTTAAAACACTGACATCCTTCTGTGAGCTTACCATAACTACTAGGTCATCTGCATATGCTGAGAGGCATAGTGAAGCATTGCTGTGTGGAATGTTAAAACCATACAGATCAGGTCTCTGTTTACATAAAAGAGGTTCAATTGCAAGAGTATACCTGACATAGAACAGCCTTGTCTTATACCACGGTACACTCTAAAAGGGGCACATAAACCACAGTTAACCTTCAGTACACTCTCAATTTCACTGTACAACACTTTGATCATGGCTATGAAACCTGAGTTGAACCCGAAGGTTTCCAGCACCTTCCACAAATATTCATCAAAAAATCAGGCCAGTCTTTAAGCCCAATAGCTTGGATGGTCAGTGGAAGCTAACCAACTTTCACACACTCTTGTAGGACCTCTAGCACATCCTGCCTTATAATTGTCCAGAAAGCCTTTTAGAACTCAACAGGGAGACCACCTATACCTGGCGCCCGTCCGTTCTCCATCCCCTGGAGAGCCTCAGCTTTTAGGGATGGAAAAACATCATCAATTTCAATGTTCTTCTGCCACTTAGTTGTTCTTAGAAATTCCTTTATATCTTCAGCCTGGTAAACCACATTTAACTGATCTTCCTGGGAAGCAAAGTTCAACATTGAATCTGACATATAGTCATCACTGTCTGACTCTATTTCCTCTACTTTCACATCTTTTTTGGCTTGCTTTTTTTCCTTGTCCCTTGTCCCTTACCTTTTTTCTTTCTCTTGCTTGGTACCTTATACACAGGCTCATCCTCCATCTCCATGTCTCCCCCATCAACCTGTGTGGGTGTAGTGACTAGTGTTTCCAAGCAGCAGCTCTGCACCTCCATGCCTGCCTCTGCCAGCACAGGCAGCCCCAGCGCTGCGCCAGATTTCACCAAGCTTTTTTTTTCCGAAGCAGGTCCTCTCCTGGTCTGGTTCAGCCGAGCCAGCTTTTTCTCGATTTGTTTCAGCCTCACTGATCCTCTCCAGGATCAGTTCAGCTGAACGAGGCTTCACTGAGGCCGGTTCAGACAAGCATGGTTTGTCCGGGGCTGGTGTAGCTTCAGTGGGCTTCTGGGCTGCAGGCTGGGCTTGGGGCTCACTTTCCTTTATCTCTGGTGCAGCAGCAGCTCTAGGACTTTCAGTGGCTGGCCGAACTGTAGCCTCAGGGGGAATGGCCCCAGCAGGCTCAGCCGCATCTTTCCCCGGTTGCTCAGAAACTCTAGGATCACTCTGTCTCTCAGGATAGGCCCGAACAAGATGCCCTATTTTTCCACATTAAAAACATCTAATGTCAGCATCAAATGAAACGAAGGTATTATAGTCAAAACCTTCAACAATGAATTTAAAAAACAGCATTTAGTTCGTTTACACCTTCCTTAAAAATCATAAAAACCACTGATTTTCCTAATGGGGGAGACTATTCACCTGTACCGAGTCAACTCCAACTTACCAAGAGCTTCATCTGATATAAAAGGAGGGACATTAGACAGTATGACAGTACGACTGCTATCACACACTCCTCTACACACGCCACACACACCACACTCACACCGGGCTGGCGAGTCAAACCTTCATAAAGTTTTGTGTTCGGATCTGTCGTAGCCATGCTTCTCTGACACACTACACTCACACACACACACACACACACACACACACATTCACACACACACACTCACAAACGTACACACACACTCACACACACACACACTCACACACACACAGACACACTTATTCCTACACACACCCACATGCTCACACAATAAGTATAAATACATGTGTGTGTGTGTATGTGTGTGTGTGTGTGAAAGAGAGAGAGAGAGAGAGATTATGTGTGTGTGTGTGTGTGTGTGTGTGTGTGTTTGTCTGAAAGAGAAAGAAAGAGAGAGAGATAAAGAGAGAGAGAGAGATTGTGTGTGTGTGTGTGTGTGTGTGTGTGTGTGTGTGTGTGTGTGTGTGTGTGTGTGTGTGTGTGTGTGTGTGTGTGTGGATGTGTGTGAAAGAGAGAGCGAGAGAGAGAGAGAGATTATGGGTGTGTGTGTGTGTGAGAGAGAGAGAAAGATTATGGGTGTGTGAGAGAGAGAAAGAGAGAGAGGAAGGGAGGGAGAGAGATTCTCAAACAGGATAAACCAGTATGTGGAACTCTTACTCAGATGTACTCCAACTCGTTCCTTACACATGCTTCATGTGCGAACACAAAATAAATTGAATAAAATCAATCGGACTGTTCATCAAGAACGATTCTCAGAAGGTAAGCAAATTGTTTTAAGAAGTGGTTATAGTTTTTGTGAATATCAAAATGAAAAATTAACACTGAGAGCTATAAGTTCTTTCGCTTTATTTTCTGTTGCTTTCGTTGTTCTGGCTGTGTCCGTATTTATTCTGTACATTGTGTGGGCCAAAAAAAAACAAATATCCTAACAATGTCGGGATATATTTTGCTTTGGATTCCACCAAAATAAGGTTAAGGTTTTTAAGATTAGGTGTAGGTACTGCCACAATTAATTATAGTAATCATTTTGTCAGTGGAAGTTCCTGATGTGTGTATGTGTATTTGTAGATATATATGTAGAAAGTTACACAATCTGTTGTTTGTTAATCAACGTTGCAATATTGGCCTTTATTAGTATCAAATAAAGTTGCCTCATCCCCAGACTATCTGACTGTCCATCTTATATCACTATCATTATGGTGATAGCTCTGATCCAACCATCCAAGCACTGTTTGTTTAGTTCTGGGTCTGGGTTACATCCTGCCTCAATTCATACCCTCAAGATCAAATGAATGTAATTGTGCAAATATTGACGGGTGACAGGCTTGCCAGAGCTCAACATAATTTCCAGCTCAACTACAACAAAAACAGACTAAATAACTTTTTCCTGAGCAGAAAACTTGCTTGATGATGTATGCAACGAGGACAATTGTATGTGGAAACCCGACCTTTACACTCCTAATGGGATTATTTACTTCCCCCTTTGCCGTTTATAATAATCTCCACTCTTCTTGGAAGGCTTTTCAGTAGATCTTCCAGGGTAGCTGTGGGAATTTTCCCATTCAGCTATAAAAGTGAGGTAAGGCACTTATGTAGGGTGAGAAGGCTTAGTGGGCAGTTCCATCACATCTATCACATCAACCTTGGCCAGCCATGTATTCATGAACCTTGCTTTGTGCATTGGGGCATAGTCATGCTAGAACAGCTTTGGGCCCCTTAGATCCAGTGAATGGATATTCTAATACTACAGTTTACAAAATATTGCTTGGAACGTAATATACCAACTTATCGTATATATTAACGTAATATCTTTGAGGAACACTTATTAGGAACACCTGTACACTTACTGAGTCCTGTAATTGTCTGATCAGCCAAATCGCTGCAGTGCAATGCATAAAATCATGTAGATACAGGCCAGCAGTTTCTGGTAATGTTTATATCAAAGGGCAGTGGTGGCTCAGGTGGTTAAGGCTCTGGGTTGTTGACTGGATGATTTTGGTCCAAACACCAGCACTTCCAAGTTGCCACTGTTGGGCCCTTGAACAAGGCTACTACTGTAACCCTCTCTGCTCCAGAGGTCCTGTCTCATGGTTGACCCTGCACTCTCACTCCAACCTCCAAAGTTCAGATATGCGAAGAAAGAATTTCACTGTGCTGTAATGTATATATGACAAAATAAATAAAAATTGCTTCTTCTACTTCAACCAACAGAATTAGGAAAAAATGTGATCTCAGTGATTTTGACAGTGGCATAATTGTTGGTGCCAGATGGGCTGGTTCTAACTCAAACTGGTTCTATAGCTTAAGTATAACTGCTGATCTGCTGGGATTTTCATGCACATCAGTCTCTAGTTTTTATTCAGTATGGCACAGTTGAAACACCTTGTTGTTTAAAAAGATTAATTGAGAATTGCCAGACTTGTTTAAGCTGCCTGAAAGTTTACAGAAAAGCATTCTGTATTATTGTGTTTATCCGAAAAGCACCTCATTATGCACAGCACATCTAACCTTAACGGCAGATGGACAACAAAGACAGAAAAATTTCAACAATAGCAGGAGACCACATCAGGTTCCACTTCTGTCAGCCAGAAAGATTAAGTTCATAAAGTTTGATCTAATGAATTGTGATTTCTGCTAAGGCACACAGATGGTAGGGTCAGAATTTAGCACCAACCGCATGAATTCATAGACCCACCTGCCTTGTGTCAATAGTTCAGTATAGTGGAGGTGGTGTAATAGTGTGGGAAAAGGTTTTTGACACACTTTGGGACTGATCATTGTTGATTGCTACAGTTTATTTGAGTATTGTTGCTAATCATGTGCATCCCTTTATGGACACAATTTAGCATCTTCTAATGGCTACGTCCAGCATGAATATTGGTTCTTGGGTCACCTTTCCAGTCACTGGATCTGATGTGTGTGAATCAGTGTGAAAAACAAAAAACAATGGGTGAGAGACAGTTTTGTGGGTAGAAACATCTTGTTGATTACTACAACCATGTTAAGCAGAAAAGGTCCTCAGCATTGCAAAAAACTTTGACCTTGAGGTACAGTAGAGGGGCTAAAACAGCCACATTGGGTTCCACACTGGGTTCCACTCCTGTCAGTAAAGAACAGTAATATAAAATCAATCATGGGCACAAACTCAGCCAAACTGGAGAGTTGAAAATTCCAAGTCTTCGGTTTTAGCACCAACATTTATTCCACAGTTAAAGTCACAGAGATCACTTTTTTTTCTTCATTCTAATGTTTGACATGAATGTTAACTGAAGCTCTTGACTTATAACAGCATGATTTGATGCATTGCATTTCTGCCAGATTATCGATTGATCAGATAGCTGCATGAATGTGTAGCTGTACAGGTGCTCCTAATAAAGTGCTTGGTGAGTGTATACAGCCCCTTATTCAGGGCATTTAAAAGCACATTTTTTTTAAAGATCTCAAGTTACATGGAAACTGCTTACAAAAGACACAATGAATAAGCTTATAATTTCTAACACACTGCATTTGGCCTGTAGTGGCTGAGCCTCATGATTTCAGGGAGAGATTGGCCTCTGAACCAAGACCATAAGACCACATTGTAGCATTTTGTCTTCATCCAATGGGATTCTGGGAAGTGACACTTTAACTCTTTGCATGCAAACTGGTTGGACTCAAGAAAAAGTTAAAGTCAAAGATGAGGTAAGAAAGTGTGAGTATAGTGCTGTCCATGATCAATGGAGTACCTACCCAAATGTTTTCAGATAGGCCAATGCCGATGAGCCTATCTGAGACAATTTGATATATGTTTAGATAGATGTTTAGAGGTTTCATTTTTCTGCATATATGTTGCAGGATAAGAACATATCCAAGAGTACACCTTCTGCAGAAGTTCCATACACATTGTCAGTCTCTTGCAGCTAACGGCAATGAAGGATATCAAAGGGAATTTAAGGTGAATCCCAAAGTTTATATGTATGTATGTATGTATGTATGTATGTATGTATGTATATATCCCGAGCCCTTACACTTTTTGTTTCAGATCTGTACTTCTTATAGTATTGCAATTTCCTTTCACACAATTATATGTGATTCCTAGGAGATAAGTGACTCTCAAAAGGAATTCTCAAGCAGAGCTGGCGAGCTGGATTACAATAAAGATAAAAACAGATATCCTTTCATTTTACCCTGTGAGTACTTCTAAATCTTAACTTGTACCTTTATATAGTTTTTACATCAAAATCAATCCTGAATGACTTGTAAAATAATTGTATTTAATTAGCATGTATTAACCGATCACTATAATCGTCAATAAGAGTGAAACCTGGTCGTTTTTATTAATGTTTGAGATTTCTGCAATTTGTTGATACCTTGTGATGTCAGAGCATCGGACAACTGCAAATGTCTCACAGGAATAACAAGAATGCCAATTTAGCGCCAGACTCATGAAGCATGTCATAAATACTGTAAATATACAAAGCCTATGGGTGGAGGCTTGATCAAGGATTTTCATTAAAATACACAGATAATTATCACGTTCTCAAACTATGTACCCAATCATCTGTTATGACCCAAGCTTATTGTGAGGAGACATGGTAAAAGATGTAAATATTAGTGACAATAAATAGAAAGCATTTAAACCATACGGTACACCTGTGTTGACAAATATAATTACATCGTAGCTCTGCTCTGGTTCACTATGGACTTCCCAAAGGCTTGTGGAGCTGGTTGGACAGCACTCTTTCACAAACTGTTTCATTCCTTCTTCTTCTAGAGCGGTTAGATCATGTGACTGATCAGGCCATTACAGACAGCACTGTCACATTCCTTTCTAATTCCACAGCTGGTTAGCATAGTTTAAAGATGTGTTTGTGGTCAAGAATAAAGAAAAATATTTTAGAAACCTGAAAGTACTAACTTAGGTCTACAAGCTCCTGGTACTGGCTTGGAGCTTAGCCTGTACATTTCCTAACACATTGACTTTTTGTTTTTCAGATGATCACTCCAGAGTTAGGCTGGCTCTATTAGAGTCACAACCACACTCGGACTACATCAATGCCAACTATGTGCCTGTGAGTGAAGCAATGGCGTGATCTACATTATTAATCATTCTGTCAGTTCCCTTTTTTAGAAAGGAACAGTCTATCAGTTCCTAGTTAATAGTAATAAAAATACAAGATGTCAGTCATACAGTAATCAAGTGTAGTAATCAGAAAGAGTTAAATGGTGTCTATTCGTGTGACAGAAGGGGAGCATGGTAGGCGAATGGTTACCTCGCATCTTCAGGAGTTTAGTTTGTTTCCTGCCTCCACCCTTGCATGGAGTTTACATTGTACCCACTGTGCTTTTATGTTTTTTTCCGGGTACTCAGGTTTTTCCCCACAAAGTCATGTGTTGTATACTGATCTCTAAATTGTCTGTAGTATGGGAGTGTGTGTGCAATTATGCCCAGTGATGGGTTGCCACCTTCTCCAGGATGTTTTTCTGCCCTTGTGCCCCTAATAACCTGGTATAGGGTCGAGGTAGAGAAGTTGGATGGATGTATTTAACAAAACATAGCAACAAAAGCAATTCTAAATGTCTTGCCTTTTGATAAATGTTTAGCTACATTCCTACAGACATGCTATAAGCTCAAATAATTATAGATGCATCTGACTAACTAGTCTTCCTAAAATAACATTAGTATGAATCTAATCAGGGGGGCACGGTGGCTTCGCGGGTTCGATTCCCGCCTCCGCCTTGTGTGTGTTGAGTTTGCATGTTCTCCCCGTGCCTCGGGGGTTTCCTCCGGGTACTCCGGTTTCCTCCCCCGGTCCAAAGACATGCATGGTAGGTTGATTGGCATCTCTGAAAAATTGTCCGTAGTGTGTGATTGCATGAGTGAATGAGAGTGTGAGTGTGTGCCCTGCGATGGGTTGGCACTCCGTCCAGGGTGTATCCTGCCTTGATGCCCAATGACGCCTGAGATAGGCACAGGCTCCCCGTGACCCGAGGTAGTTCGGATAAGCGGTAGAAAATGAGTGAGTGAGTGATTGAGCGAATCTAATCATCTATGGAAATACGGCACTAGCGAATCCACAGAAGGACTAAAGAAAGAATATGACGTTTCAGGAAATGTGATAGAGTTAAAAGATTAAACACACTTAATCTTATACTGTACTTGAATAAACAGAAGAACATTTGGCACATTCACAAGTTTCCCAGTACACTCTTCCACTATGGCCGTACTACCCTGTGGGGTTCAATACAACCGGTTTCTGTAGACCTTAATTGGCTGTATCAGACTATATTACCATATGGTTAACTAAACAACACAGATCATTAGGAGTACAGTGGCACAGCATGAAAGTAAAGCCAAACACACAAAACACAGATGCTGCATATTTGATGTACACTCTCCATCTGCTTTATTAGGAATGTATGTACCCCAGGCTTATTCATGCAAATATTTATTCAGCCAATTCTGTAGCAGGAGCACAAAAACTCACTTTAGTTACTGTTTAAATAAACCTCAGGATGAGGAACGATATGTAATTGGCCCTCCTCTTGAGCTCTTACCTGGTAGCTCCATCTCCAAAATCCTTCTACAAATATAACCATCTTCCTCTCCAATTACCTCCATCTCTTCCTCATGTCTTTACCTCACTGATACAGTCTCCAACCCATACAGCAGAACTGCTCTCACTATGTCTTGTACACATTTTCTTTGATTCTTGCTGACACTCTTCTGTCATACAACACTCCTGACACTTTTCTCCATCCACTCCAACCTGCCTACACTCGCCTCTTCACCTCTTTTCCACACTCCGCATCACACTGGATGGTTGACCCCAAATACTTAAAGTGCTTACAGGAAGGTTACAGTGAATTAAATAACCATGATTTACAACTGTGTTGAGCATAAAACCATCTCAGAAACCACAACATGTCATACCCTGAGGTGGATGGGCTACAACAGCAGAAGACCACATCATGTTCCACTCCTCCCAACAAGAACAGGGGTTTGAGGCTGCAGTGGACACAGTTCTTCGGGAACAGACAGTTGAACACTGGAAAAAACAATGTCTGCCGTTGTTGCTAGCAAAACTGTCAATATAGCTGGATATTTGGGGGGGTGCACCATTTTATGTAAACTTCTGTTCCCGAAGATCCTGTTGTTGCTGATAATCCCAAGAGATCATCAGTAGCCAAGCCATGGTCAAAGTCACTAAGATCATAAACAGTATGAACTAAAGTTCTTGACCTATGCATGAATAATTTTAAGCTGCTGTCACATGATTAGCTGAACGGAACATTTCATTAATTGGCAGATGTATAGGTGTTGCTATTGAAGTGAATTGCCCTACACTAACATAGATGATGTTAGTGTATGACCAGAGCACCAGATCAAAGGTCAATTAATATAGAATTAATGATTCAGAAGTCAAATTCATTCCGCATTTAACGAGTAATTAATCAGAGAAACTAGATTTGCCAGACTTAAAACCTAAGATGTTTTTCCTTTTTGTCTGTAGGGTGGCTATACAGAACATGACTTCATCTGCACCCAGGCTCCTTTGCAATCAACCATAGCTGATTTCTGGCGGATGGTCTGGGAGCAAAATGTGCAGGTCATCGTCATGGTGACAGCCTTAAATGAGAGAGGCAAGGTGTGTAAACAGACCAGTCACAATGGGAATTTATGTTATAAGCACAGATAGTAGCACTTGTACCCCTATTGTAAGCAAATACTAGCGAGTCCTCGAGAAATACTCGAGTCCTCTCTCACTATATCCATGCACTAGTTTATACATGATCATAAATCTTAATGTCTAGTCCTTTATTCAATACCAGCGGAAGTGTCTCAGTAGAATAGATGATTTAAAAGTACAGACATAATTGCCTATCAAAGCACTGCATAAATAACTACTCAATTCACTGACATTTTATTCATACAGTACTTTTAACAATGGAAATTTTCATAAAGCAGCATCACAGAAATCCAGATGTAGATTTAAATAAAAAAATGTATGCGTAATGGTGGTAAGGAAAATTCTAATCAGAAACCTTTCTCAAAAGCGAACGCATCTTTATCTTATAAGTGTATTTATGGACACATATATTATGGATATGAAATATCATCTCATATTGACTTTCAGAATCTTCCTAATATTATGTTCCACAGACTACAGAAAACAGTTGTGTTGTTGATTGCTGCAAAAAGCAACTGAACAGAAATTAATAAAAATATAAGAATTAATGGAAACTTAATTGACTATTTAAAAGTGATCTTTCGGTATTAAGGTTGACATTTTCCTGGAATTGCTCTAAACAAAATTAAAATAGCACAATGGTTAATAAATCTAAATGTATCTGATTATAAACATGTTTTGAAATTATAATTGGAATGTGTGCATGGCTGTCTACTGTAGGTGCTATGTAATCAGTACTGGCCTCCTGAAAGAGGCACTGGTTGTTATGGTGCTCTGCAAGTCACCACCGTCTCCCGTCACCATGGTCCAGACTGCTACATCACAACCATTCACCTACAACAGGTGACCCATAAATAACCTGAAGATAATCTTAAATATAAAATGCATTTTCTTGTGTCTCCGTTAATTATCATGGTTCTTGTGTGTTTTTCAGCATAGTAGCCATACAAATAGACACATAACACATTATTATTACCCGAATTGGCCTGATCAGGGTGTTCCAAATGACCACACATCGCTCGTCAAATTCGCCGAGCATGTACGGAAACAGCTGGATGATAGTCCTCTCTTAGGCCCCACGGTCGTTCACTGCAGGTTTAAAGATACAAAACACACACACACATATTCTCAATGTGTCATATGAAATGTCTAGTATCATCTAGCAATACAACTCATTTCATCTAATATTATTCTGATTTTTTTTAGTAATAATGTCGATATTTTTGTTGAACCTTCCTGAAACTAAAAAGAAACGTGTGTTTGTGTGTGCATTCAGTGCAGGCATAGGTCGCTCTGGAACATTTGTAGCAATACTGTGGTTGATGCAGCTCTGTGCAAGGGGGATTCCTCCTGATGTATATCTCGCTGTCCGAGACCTGCGCAGACACAGAGTGTTGATGGTGCAAAATGTGGTGAGAGAGCTTACCCATACGTTTATTTGACCAAATATCACATATTCACACTTGTGATTCAACCTTTCAACATGTTGCATCAAGTGCATAGAAATACTATGCGGAAAAGTAAATAGCGTGTGCATTTGTATATGTGTGGTTTTTAGGAGCAATATATACTTGTGCATCAGTGTCTACTTCACTGGCTTGGTGGGAACAAGGAGAGACCAAAGTAAGAGTCTCATGAGAGCATGCACACACACACATACACATACACCATTTTAAACCATGCAAGTTCTATAAACAAAAATGCATAAGAAAATCACAAATGATTACTAACTCTTCAGCAAATTAAACTTACATGATCATGACCATCGTATCAGCAGCTGGTATGCTGGAAACTAAATGTGGACAGAAACAATTTTTCAAAAACATTGAAGTGATCATGCTTTGGACAGACATCCTTCAGGTGTCAGGAAGAAAATGTCCCATAGTAGCGAAGGAGAGCAAAATATATAGAATTGGGTCTTGAGTACGACAGACAGGGCTGAGAGTCTAGAAGATTTTCAGGGCACTTCCTCTGCGAGGCATAAGAGGCACCACTGACAGTAAGGCCATTAAGAGCATATCTATAGGTCAGGTTTGAAATATGTAGGTCTGTGAGTGTCTACTTGGACACAATTCAATTACAGATCAGCCCCTGCTGATTTGCCTTAGTGTGGATATTATTCTCTTTAAATATTTAGGATTTATTTAGTTTAATTCTTTAGTTTATTTAGTTTAATTCTGATTGACTCTGAGCCACTGGTGTGGCACTGGGGCATCATTCACCATTCAACTGAAGATAAAGAGAAAGCTTTACTTTATCTGTGAGATGTTCTCCCTTTCCATCTGATCTTTCCTCCAGATTATTTGGTTTCATCCCAACCCTCGAAATACTTGACTATACAGTATGTGGAATAACTATGCTAAATTGTCCCAACTGGAGATTTGAATAAATATGTGTATATTCATGTTTATAATGCCCAGTGACTGTTCCCAGTATTCGTATTTAAGCTAAATATATTTTTATCTAATGATTTGTCATTTACTGTAAACAAGTCCAAACAGAAACAGTACTCCGTGGTTATTAGCTTTAACAAACACATCCACCACACATCTACCATGTATTAGTTGTTGATCGAGTGCAACCTTTTTGCCAACAGAACCCAGAATGTAGTGCATTTCCAGACAGAGCCACCACAAGCACACAGGCAATCCAGAAGGGATCGAAAAAACAGGAGGAGAAACTCTGACCACACACAACGCCCTCAGACCTCTCATTCCTCTCTTCCAGTGTCACACACACCCCAGCCTCAGCACACAGCATGGCAATCATTACGGGATTCGCTACACGCTTTTAATCCTGGGAAACTCCTGCAGAGGATAAGGCCTCTATCTTCTCAAACCAACTCAAACACACAGCACAACACACAACTGTAGGGCAGATCTACACACCGGTACTCACCAGCAATACATGCTGTGGTCTACTGTTAGAGTTATCCTTAGAGTAGTGTTCAATAGTCAAAGAGACTTGGCTCATATTTGGTGCTGAGCAAGGATTTCGGCTTGTGTGCAGAAAACAAGATAAACAACAGCAGCTGCTCAACTTGTTATATCTTAATGCCAAATAGATAGCTGTATGCCAGTAAGCAGGATAAATGAAATAATCCTCTCTATTTTAGATTTTACACCATAGATTAAAGAGATTTTACACCGTACACCCTAAGAAACAGTATCTTGCATAAGAATTCATCCTCTATCGGACTTTCAAGTCTCTTTACAGTTCAGAGTCTTAAACTTCCTTTAACGTAGAACCCATGTGTGTCTTACTTTACTTAATGATTCTACATTTGTATAAAAGTGTTGTTATACAAAATAGTGAAAAAAGAATGTGCATAGTTTTCAGAAGTATTCAGAACCACAAGTGTCTGCGATTACAGCTGCACGTTTTTTGCCTGTCCTTCTTGCCGATATATTTCTTTGACTGAAACATACTAAGGTCTAAGTGTAGATATGAAGAAGAATTACTAACACAACAACAATTTAATTTTCAGCCTTGATGAAGAGTGGAAAAATTGTTAGATGAGACAATGCTGTTTATAGCTTGGATAAAGTTTCATAATTCTAGTGGACCAAGTGTCGGAACTTACACGAGGTTAGATGCATTTTAACACCTACAGTACATCATAATAACACAATAAAATCTGTCTGCTGTCTATTGTAAATACGTTCGTGTTATCTATAGCTACTTTTAACGCTGGGATAATTTTGCCTTATTATAAGAAATGTTACAGGCCAGAGGTCTGTTGTGTATTTACCGTTGCTTCTGTGATTTATGAAATGAGATTAAACATTCTAGTTTGTTTTGCCTTGACATTTTATTCTGAACACCAGATCAGCTTCACTGGTGTGGAATTACATGTCTTCTGAGATATCATACTGTTTATTAGCAAGAAAAACATGTTTTTGGAATACATGCACTTTTTATTTTTGTAAGTGAATGGATTTTTTGATTGACATCTCTGTAAATAATGTCTAAGGTAAATAAATAAAGGGATATATATCATTTTTCAACAAAATTTATATAATGTGCATATGTATGTATATATACTGAACCCCATTTATCAAATTGGATATGAACTATTTTTTTAATTCAGAAAATCCCAAAAAATGTGAAAATCCATCTCAAAATCATTATCCTTTGAGAGCTCCTGAGTGTCTGTCAGTTTACTAACGTGCATCACATTGTATAACTGACACAAGTTTATATATGCTTATATAGTTTATATATGTTGTCAAATAAAATAGAACAAAAGGCACCTTTTAAAAGGAGGACGAGTTTCTCTGTTAACGAACATGCGAGTCACTAGTACAAAACAAGTACAAAGATGTAAATATAATTATACTGTATAGTCACAGTATAGTTTCCACACCTTCTACTAGGCAACTATTGCCTTAATCCTCCATTGAAGGCTTGTTAACATTCACTCTTGTTTTTCTGTTCTAGTTGTATCATTTGGTTATTTGTATATTAGAATTTCATACAGATATATAATATATAGTTTAGAATTTCAGTTCCTTTTTCATTCAATTCAAAAATTCTAAAAAAATTTTTTATCAGTATGTGCAAAGATTGTGTTACAATTTTTTACACCTACTCTGAGTGCGCTGCAATGCTAGCAGCAGAATCCTAAGATTTACATTTCTTTACATTTGGATAATGAATAAAACTGAAGAGCTTTTGGAGATATTTTTGCCTAATGCTCCGAACAATTTCCTTTCTTCCTCTGAACATCTGGAAAGCTTTTGGTTATGTTTTATAACTTTTCATATATGCTAACAAGGAACATTTTTCCCCAGAAGTATTGAACATATCCAAAATTCTGCCATCGCAATATAAGGTGAAACAACACGAGTGTAAATTTCAACAAGCCTTTCCTTTATGAATGATATGCACGTGATTACATCTTGTCTGACATGTCATGCTCATGGTTACAGCATTCGAAATATAAAACAATAACAAATACTGTATTAGTGGATTTGGTCCATACACTTCATAAGAAGGAACTGAAAAAGAAGAAGCTTTGTCTGAGCCTTAGACAACACAGCAAACAGTAAGAAGAGACAGAAGAAGTAAATGATGACATGATAATAAAAACAAACATGGAAAAAGAAGGACGATAAAAATCAGTCTGAAAATACAGAGAATAAACAACTAAAATTACAACTACTATAGTCTACTATCGGACTTTAGAGCCCGAGTGCTTTGCTACTGTATACAGACAGTAAATCCACAATGAAGATTTATCCTCTATCATTCAATATCTTCCCACCAAATAATGTTCTGCATGTTCTGAGAGAGAGAGAGAGAGAGAGAGAGAGAGAGAGAGAGAGAGAGAGAGAGAGAGAGAGAGAGAGTGAGATTGTGGCTCCTGCCAATCACCAAATAGTCAAAGTTCTTTTGTGTCTGAAACTGTAATGGCGTATGACCTATACATACAAATTTCCGCTAGTTCTCACCTGCCCTTTCTGACAGCACTGCCTGTGAATTACTAATGCAGGAATGCCAGGGAAGGTCACATCAGCAACCAAATATTATTTTGTCAATTTTTAACAAAATACCCCTTCACACCATAGCTTTAATATTACAGAGAGACTATGGATATTTTCTTCATCACCCAACATCAAAAGACAAATTGTCTGAAAGGCTGTGTATTCACAAACCATTGGATAATACATGAAATAAAATAATAATAATAATAAAAAATCAGACACTGATTTGTTCCCATTTTAAGTGGACAGGTGAGCTCCAGAAGTGAGCCGGACATTTTGCCGCTGTCTATTAGGATGTAGTTTGTCTTAGCTGTTTTTTATCCTGCTGGCTGAATACCTCAAGCCGTTTAATTTCTAGTGACTCCAGGAACTCTTTCACACAGTGCTGTCTGCTTTCACCTTCACCAGCTCCTCAAACAGCACTCAGCCCTTCATAGTGCTATTGATCACTCCAGCGTCTCAAAATGGCCTTAAAACCTGAAAAACAATCAGGATGAGAATCGGTATGTTTAACACTGAGAGCATCCTATTTACTCTTTATTGCATTGTATATAAAATGCAAATTATGCACCAACTCCGAAGGTACAGAATTCCCATAATGCACTTTGATGAAAGGGGAAGCAAGTAGGACAAAGCCAAATTGTTAAAGTAAATAAGCTCCTCAACTAGCTAAATAGGACATTATTAGTTATAATTATTATAATAATAATATATAATTATTAGTTATTAGTTATAATTAGTTATAATAATTATTTATTATTAATAATATTATTAATATTATTATTAATATTATTATTATTATTACATTTCCACTTGTTAAATTTTAAGTTTCTTTTGATCACTGGCCCAAATGAAATGGTAGAAGCCGAAACTTGTTCACTTTAGGCCATAAATGCACTAGCTAGACTGCAAAAGCGACTTATTTATACCATGATTGCACACTTATACAGGAGTGAGGAGTCAAGTCACATGTGCATGTTGTTATCCAGCTCGTTACCTAATTTACCTGCCTTTGCCTCTCCTTTGCCTCTTCACAAATACACTACGGGAAAATTTCGCACCAGAAAATCTAAAAGAGAAGCTTCATGAATAAAAAGTCCACCTGTCAGTCTACATTATCAACAATGTTTTTCTTTACCTTGTTTACTTTTCTAAGGCGACGTTTTACAACAAATAAGATGCCAACCAATCAGGAAGCAGCAAAATATCGTATTGCTAAACTTGGCCAAAATAACATTGGATTTATGTGTAAAAAAATTATGATGATTAAGGATAAATAGTATTATACTTATGCTTAAGAATGGGAGCATTGTGCACATGTTATTTACACTCATAAACGTGTAAGTAAGTGTCTTAAACTATGCGCACGCAAGGGGGCAGCAGTGAGACAGGAAAGTGCTCCCTTTCATTTACAAATAATGATGTGAGGAAATGCAAAGTTTTAGTATAAAGTCGTTTATTGAGACGGTTACTCACTCCAACCGCATTTGCCATAACATTAAAAACATCTGCCTAATATTGTGTAGGTCTACCTTGTGACATTAAAACAGCTCTGACCTGTCATGGTGTGGACTCCACGAGACCTCTGTGTTAGCAGATCCTTTAATTCCTGTAGTTTGTGTAAGGTGGGGCATCAATATGATGTAAAACATAATGTGATTCATCATACCAGGCCACCTTCTTCAGTTGCTCTATGGTCTAGATGCTCACATGCTCACTGTAGGTGCTTTTAGTAATGTACATGGGCAGTCTGACTGGTCTGCTGCTTGTTTAGACACATTCCAGTGATAGCCAGATTTAACTTTTACAGCAATTCATGCTATAGTAGCTCTTCTATAGGATCAGACCATACAGGTTAGCCATCATAATTCTGCCTAGGGCGTCCATGACCCTGTTGCCAGTTCAGAGGTTGTTCTTCTTTGGACTGTGTTGTACGACGTATTTTTGGTTCTAAATATAGGAAAACCTTTTGGGAACATTTTTTATAATAAAGTTTGGATTGTGCTTATTTTCCAGTTAGTATGGTTAAAGGGTTATAAACAGAAAGGACATGTATGATAAAAACAAAGTTTTATAAAAGGTAATATAACATGGCATGACTGTGGCAAATAGGTACCTAAATATCCTTAAATGGTGAAATTAGCATTTTACTTCTTCTTCTTCTTTCGGCTTTTCCCTTCAGGGGTCGCCACAGCGAATCATCTCTCTCCACCTAACCCTATCTTCTGCATCCTCAACACTTGCACCCACTAGCTTCAAATCCTCATTAATTACATCCATATACCTCCTCTTTGGCCTTCCTCTTTGCCTCCTGCCTGGCAGCTCCATGTCCAACATTCTCCTACCAATATACTCACTCTCCCTCCTCTGAACATGTCCAAACCATCTTAATCTCGCCTCCCTAACGAAATTAGCATTTTACTGGTGTGTTATATATATATATATATATATATATATATATATATATATATATATATATATATATATATATATATACAGCGGGCACACATTTAGACATTTGGGGGGAAAGTAGCATTGTCAAAAGTGGTGGTGAAGGGTGGAGTGGTGGTGGGGTAAAGGGTGGAGTGGTGGTGGGGTAATGGGTGGACTGGTGGTGAGGTAAAGGGTGGACTGGTGGTGGGTAAAGGGTGGACTGGTGGTGGGGTAAAGGGTGGACTGGTGGTGGGTAAAGGGTGGACTGGTGGTGGGGTAAAGGGTGGACTGGTGATGAAGAACAGACTCCAGCCCTGCGCTCTTATTTTGAATCAAACCCACCGTCAGAGCACCAGCAGAGGGAGGGGCTTAAAACTTGCTTATCCACATCTTGACTAATCATCGCGGGCACAGCAACAACCCGTCCATTTCAACCAATCGGCGCCGGCGTTGACGTCGCTGTAATAAATGCATAGCAACCGGACTGGCTGGGCGAGTAGCATTCAGGAACAACAGATGACAGCTCAGAAGCTGCCGCTAAACCGGCCCGCGTGCTATTGGGACAAACACCGAAACCGGCGAAATGTCATCGTGAGAACAGCAGAGTGTATGGAGAAAGACAGCTAATTACTTATTCATGGCGGTGCTGTGATCCTCACAGCGCAGCGGCCACAGAGTTCCTTGAATACCCGCTTCCCTGCAGGTAGCAGGGTTTAGCGCGTAACCGCGCAGGATCAGGCCGAATGTAAGTAGCCTGTTAGCTAATACTTAGTTAGCTAACTAATGCTAACTCTCTTGCTCATGTGCAATTCCTGCATTCAAAAAGGTTCCTTATATAAAAAATATTGAGTTTCATTGTATAAAAAAAATTGTTTATGTAACTAATTTAACTAGCGGTTTGTATTGTCAGTCATGTAGCTGGTGTTAGCCAGAGATACCCATACATTCCCTATGATATCTCTCTTCTGTTCTTTGCCTTAGTCCCATTAGAAAGTGTTCTCTGGTTTTAAGAGACACGTTTTAACGTTTTTCTCTTGACAGACACGTTTTAATAGGATGAAATGAATCAATTTCCCCCACAATACTGCGATTCGACACTATATCAAACTTGGTCTGGTACAGTAGTATATACATATCAGCCATAACACCTGCTTAATGTTGTGTCGATTCCCTGTAAGGTTCGTTTGTGACTCTCAAACGGCTCCGAGTCGAATGCTTGAGCTCCACAAGACCTCTGAAGGTGTGCTGTGGTATTTGGCGCCAAGACTTTAGCAGCAGACCTTTATCTGGGGAAATTTGAAGGCCAAATCAACACCTTGAACTTTTTTGCCATGCTGCTCAAACTATTCCTGAATATTTATTTTGGGAGAATTATCCTGCTGAATGAGGCCACTGCAGTTAGGGAACACTGTTGAACAACAGAATGCACAAGAACGCCACTCTACCATTTTACCATTTTCCATATTGTGCCATCGCTTCCCTGGGTTACAGACATGCGTGCAGCTGGTAAACATAATTCATCAGACAATGATACTGATGGCTCCGTTTGTTCACCTTTTAGTGGTGAACAGGGGTCAGCATGTGCACTATGACTGGTCTGTGGTTACACAGCCCTGTACATTCATGGCGTTTGGCACACACCCTGATCCAGAGCGACTTACATTTATCTCACTTTTTATACAGCTGAGTAATTGACAGTTAAAGGCCTTGCTTAAAGGCTCAGCCGCTCGGTGCTTGGTGGACCTGGGATTTGAACTCAGAACCTACACTAGTCCAACACCTTATATAGCCAGCATTAACAATTCCGGGAACATCGTGCAACAGTCCATACAATTTGTCCCCTTGTCAAATTCGCTCAGATCGTTGTGCTTGCCCATTTTTCCTGTTTCCAGTACATTAAATTCGAGAACTGACTGTTTATTTACTGCCTAATCTATCCCACCCCGCAACAGGTGCTATTGTAATGAGATAGTCAATGTTATTCACTTTACCTGTCAGTGGTTTTAATGTTCTGGCTGATCAGTGCATACAAGTGGGGGTCAAAAGTAGAGAACAATTTATAAACACTTGACTTTTTTTTTTTTTTCGGAAATGTTAATCTTCGTCGCTCAAATTTGAGCAGAATTCTTCTACTAGCATGGCATGTTTTTACAAAATAACCAAGGCACTTAAACAAAAAGCATTATGTTGTGAAAAACCATAGTGATGTATAAAAAGTTTTTTGAGGGTAACAGTTGAGAAGAATTAAAAGCAAGTGTAAAGGCCCTGGTTTTGAGTGACTTCAGCACATCTTGTGGCCACAGGACATCACAAGTTTACATCCATGTACAGTATTTGTCCCAACTCTGCTGCAGAAAGAATCCCCTAAACTTTCTACTACACCTTTCACCGACTTCTTTAGACACTATGGGGTCAGTCTTTATCCAGTTTGATGCCGAACATACTGTTTCCCAACAGACCCAAATAAACAACAAGAGATATTTGTGTTATAACGACAGCAACCGCTCAGAAAGCAGAACAGTTAAACGAACCTGGATAACCGGTGCAGCTTTCAGTGTAGCTCAGTTCAATGTGTTTTATTGACGTTTGTTGAAATTATCAATAGTTGTTTGCAAAACAGCAGCTTGCCACTTCTCTCCAGATAACAGAAGTCTGATAACAGAAATCTGATTCTGCTCTTGAACTTCTGTTTCTCTGTAGAGAGGAGAACTTTGCCCCTAAAACACTAAGCTGTGTTTTACTACTTTACATGAAGTTAACACTGCATCTTGAGACGGCGAGCATTTGTCTAACCGCCAACATCCTTTGTTTGTCCCTGGCTGAGTCCCCATGTACTGCAGGCAGTTTGGCCTCATTTGAATTCATCATCCATCACAGCTGCCCCAGTTTCAGCCCGTACCAGTACTGAGCCACTCTGTAATCCTTCACCAGCCTCATACTTTCGCATCTGCCACCCTGCTGTAATCAATCACATCCATCAGACGATAGTCACAGACAGCCTCGGTTGCCAAGTCTTCTCTCTGTAATCTGCAGAGCCATGACATCAGTGATGGCAGCAGAAGTGATGACATAGTGATGAGTGACATTTTTAAATAGAGATTTTTTTTTCCCCCCAACCATTTATGACATGCTGAAGAAGCAAATCCTAATAATTAACTCCAGCAAACTGTTCGTAGTAACATTTAGGGGGGATAAAGGGTAGTGAAAGAAAAGTTTGAGAAAACATGAATTTTTGAATACTAGTGCAGCTTTAATTAACCCCAACCCAATTGTTTATAACGGGAGTTTAACTGTGCTTTTACAGTCTTATTGTGTCTCTTTTCATTTCCGAGTTGCATCAGCCTTCATATCCTCCTGAAATAGATTGCATAGAAACTCATGACACAAGACAAACAAGAAGACAATAAGCCTCCGATCGTGTTAAAGATTTACACAACGTTCAGACTTTAAGCCGTTCTCACTCTGTTTCTGTCGTCCTTCGTGCCCTTGTCTCAGATGGAGAGTTCTGGAGAGGCGAGCTGTGTGCTGAAGCCAGAGGCAGCCTGCTCATCCTGTGCCGGAACAGAGCCTCCCGTTTCGAGGAAAGCTTTCCGTAAAAAACAAAAAGCCAGGAGCATGTCCACCTCAGCTTTGCCTAGCTGTGCGGAGTTCAGGTAAGAAAAAAGTCTAGCACGTGCAGGTTGTCAGCTCTGTTTCAATGACATGAGCAGATCCTGATGAAGAAACTTCATGTAACATTTGAACCTATTATATTGGACATGGAGCTGCCAGGCAGGAGGCAAAGAGGAAGGCCAAAGAGGAGGTATATGGATGTAATTAATGAGGATTTGAAGCTAGTGGGTGCAAGTGTTGAGGATGCAGAAGATAGGGATAGGTGGAGAGAGATGATTCGCTGTGGCGACCCCTGAAGGGAAAAGCCGAAAGAAGAAGAAGAAGAAGATATTATATAGAGCAGCAAAAAGAAACAAAACATTTTTTTTGGCTTGTACATGAGATAAGAGACTTTTTTTTTTCCTTTCTAAAGAAAATAGAATCATCATATTAGAGTAGGAAATAGCCTATTTCCCATCATGTTGTTGTTCTACTTAGACTTTCTCTTCTAGCGCTAATGTAATGATCTGTGTGCAACTAGTAATCCATTTAAATAGCAAACAATGAATTTGATTAAACAAAAACACGTGCGCACACAAACATACATGGGGCTTTGTAGAATTAAACAGATTTTAATCTCTATATGTCTATATGACAATGATGTAAGATGTTTTAATAGCTATTGCGGAGAGAAACGAAGAAATATTCTTTTTGTGGCTTCAATATCATAGGCTTCTGTTTTGATTATTGCTACTTAATAAATTCTGAAGTTTACTCTTTGTTTGTCAGTTTGTTTGCTGTCCACATATCAGGTTTGCATCCTCTTTTTGTTTCAACTGAAACCACTTCTGATATTTCCTAGTTGCAGCATCTTGTGGGTTTCGTCGTTTCTAACAGCAAATCTCGCAACACGTTTAACGCAAGCTGTTTAAATTGCATCACGCATAACGTGTCCAATGTACTTTGACGTTGCAGACGCTGTAATCGTCAAGTAAGGGTTGTTTAATTTTTATTTCTTTGCAGTACTCTGGACATTTGTGACGTTGACGCATGCCACAGTACATAAGCTGATTTTTGTGTTTTATTTATTGAAACTAAATCATTGTGCCATCCCAGGAAGTCCTGGTCCTCTTCTAGGAAGTCCTGGTCTTAGTATCAGCTCAAACAGTTTCCCCCATCAAATCATATACAATACATATCAACACAGAGAAAAAAGCTGTGTTGCATCAAGCTTTAAACATTTGCTTTTTTGTTTTTTTTAAACCATAACTCTTTAATTCTGAATCACGGATCTCCTGATTCTGGGCCAAAACACTTTAACGCTGTTAGGAAATAGACAGTTGGTTTAAACAGGTTGAGAAATTTCCCCATACGAATACAAGTATTATTTAAAGCCCTCTGGACAAAAGCTTTGCAAATTGACTCCGCCCGATGCATCGCTCTCGTGCAGAGACGGGGTCTTACCCGCAGCTCAGAGAGCACTCTGTTCCTTTGTGTTCGAGATAAAGCAGCTTAATAATTTTGCTAGAAATGTCTACTGAAGTAAATTCTCACTGCACCACAAGTTCTGCTGTCAGAAACACAAAATGCCTTCAGTGCACTGCCATCATTTCTGTGGCCCACTTAGCCACTGTTCCATTTTTTTGGTATTAAACAGTATATTTTTAGAACTAAAGAAAAATTAAAAATGTTGTAATCTCTAAAATGGTCTTAGAGCCTTTATTAACCTGCATAGTCATGCTGTTATGCAGGTCAAACGATCCTGTGTTATCAGTGGTGTTTATAACCGCATGTAGATCCACTTCAGTTAAAGTTCATATCAACTGCCAGGATGGTGAATTAAACAAAAAATGTTATTCCACAGTAATTCATCAAACTTTATCATTACATGTTGTATCATAATTTGCTTGTATTTCAGTAACTTGCTGTACAAACCAAATAAATAAGGACTGAAATCAGCTTCTGAGACAAGTAAACATTCAATTTCAACAAATGTACCATTAACTACAGACGCTGCATCTATTGATTCCAGTGTGTTTTCTTACGGACACTCGGCCAACTTCGAAACCTGTAATTCCGGCTTTGTAATGTCGTTCGACTTGTAATTCCGCGCTTTCCTACATAACTTGAATGCACCATGATTGTCATCGTACCGTATACTGTATGTGCACGTAACGTTTACGAACATGTGATGTTCGCTGTCTGCCAGCAGGGGGCATTACAAAACCTCGGATTGAGTACAACCAAAAAAAGAGAAATAGACATGGTTCCTACATGACTGGAGGAACTTTCTTCACAGACCTACGAATTATATTCCTGATTTAAATCCGTCGAATTCTGAAACGGTCTTGTCCAGTTCTAGCTACTCGTCCCCAATCATCATTTGAAATCCGTCACCTTTGATGCTGCCTGTGTTTTGTATGGAGGCTTTTCATGTCTCACAGGTGTCCCGTTGTTCTGCTGCATTTTACTCACAAGCATGAAACGTCGTCCTTGTGCTGCAACAGGAAAAAGGGAACCTTTTTTTAGACCAAACAAAAAACAAATACAAATCAGATTATATGAGTCCGAATCAGTTATTAATTCTTTCTGGCCCAGAGTGAAAGAGTAATGTGTTTTGTCATGTTTACTACTTTTAATAAGATAATTCGGGACTGCATGAGTTTAATTCTCATCATACTCGAATGCGATGTGTAGTTGTAAATGAAACTGAATTCCGTGTATACAGAAATGCATTTTGGGTGTCGGATTAGTATTTTGCACTTACTGCATGTTAGCTCACAGGACTTAAACAGAAGTTGCTGAAGGCATGTGATCTCGTCTGATGTAATCATACATGAAAATAAACGAGTGGGTCCAAGAGGATTTTACTTGGCACAAACCACAAATGTCCTCTGACCTTTGTGCCTATATTGGGGTCTCTAAACAGACATTATGTAATTGCATACGATCTTCCAGGCAATGTACAAAGAGGAGAAATGTGTATTATGCTAAGAAGTTCCTTTTAAAGCATTTCAGCCTTTGACAAAATTGTATAGACATTTATACGGTGTGTTTGAAAAGGCAGCTGATCTGTCAAAACGTTCCTTTCTGTTTCTGTTGTATGGAGCAATAGAATGCATGAAAGTGGAAAGATTTCTTGTATTTCTTCGATTAGCTTTCATAACTAGGAGGTTTGTAGATTTGTACAGACATAAATTCAACCCTTTTTGCTGCTTTTTTTCTCTTTGTCATGTGTGTGTTTTTCTTTAAAAAAAAAAAAAATTTCATTTATTTATTTTCTTTCTCTTTTTTTTAGGCGGAAAAAGTCACTGCACGGACCGAGTCCAGTGACCACATTCGGGCCCAAAGCGTGTATGATGAAGAACCCAAAAGCAGTGATGTAAGTCAAAAGTCAATAGTTGTTTGTACTTCTTCATCTCGGATGGACTTTCAAGTCTTTAATGTGCCGTAGTGGAAATCGTATGAAATACTCTGACTTGAGTAATAAAAGTACCGCTACTGTACTAATAATAATAATTTACTTGTGCAAAGTTAAAAGTTTCCTTTCAGTAAAACTCAAAGGAAAGAGTAAATAAGTTATCCGGTAAAACGGCTTGATTCACATGTCCACAATTGCCACAATTCATCTGAAATGTTCTAACCAAGTGAGCGATGCTGAAGTGAACACCACCTCGAGTCACTACACTATATAAAGAAAAGGTATCATTAACTGTCAGTAGCTTGCTTGGTTTATCAGTCTGTTGGTCTATCTCATGTGTTTTATTAAGAAACCCTTCACACACGATCCGGAGTGTTCCCTATAAACTTAAACCCCATAAGGAAGACATGACAGAACCTACAGAGCGAAATCTTCTGCTCAATACAGAGCTTTCAAACATCAGAAGATCTGACAAGCACTGACCCTAGCTTTTGGCAATACAGAGTTAATGGCTTTAAATGTACATTATTATGAAGATTGGATATTAAAATGGCAATATACTCATTTTAGCTTCACTGTCTTAGACATTGCTGCAAAGCATTTTGGAGATTTGGAGAACTGGATATTAAATTCTTTAAAATGTAAGCGTATTAGTGTTTAATAGGTTTACATGCTACCAAGAATAAATGCATGTATTCTGTTGTTAACACTGTGTTTATCAAAAACAAACATGGCAAAGGTGAAAAATGTTTAAAGCTCACATAGCCACGCATATAATAATAAGCCAAATACTTGTGCACTATGTTACGCCATCGTGTAGTATAAATAGTGTGAGTAGCGTGTTCACACTTGAAATCCAACACTTTTCGTACCTGGAAGATTCACTTATTCAGCTAAAAAAAATGAACTGCGGAATGTTGGACACTTCACACACACTTAACAAAGTGCTTTATTTACATAGCGGGACAGGTTAGCCGGGACTCACAGGTACCAATGCTGGATGAGAAATTTTTTCAAGATGCCCGACTATGCTTCAGTGGACGAGAGCCCAGGCAAATGACTTTTAAATTAGCTGTAGATGAAGCACATGAAAGCAAAGCCGTGGCAGGCCTGAGTAATTATTTCTCCTTTTTATATAATGTGATGTGATGATCAAAGAAGTCTTTTTAAATTCTATTGACCAGTTTATTTGCTGTGGTCTCAGTTTTCATCTGTTTTGTGTGTGTGTGTGTGTCTGTGCACGCATGCGTGTGTGTGTGTGTGTGTGTGTGTGTGTGTGTGTGTGTGTGTGTGTGTGTTCTGAACATGGACATAATGCAGTATAGGACTTAAGTACCACATTTTAATGCAATGCTATTCACTAAAGGAATATATGCTCATAAATATATCCAGGACAATATTTCTGAAACGTGTGATTTAAACAAAGAAAGGGGAAAGTAAAAAATTGTGTGTATATATATATATTTTATATATATACATCCTTTAATAAACACAAGGCCAGAAGGTATTAGTGTAACCATTGCTAGGCTTTTACAAGGTGTTTTTAGATTATTCGTATGAAAAGATTTGTCCACCCACCAAAGAAGAAGTAGTTTGTGTGTAACTGAATTTGCATAATGAGGAAGAGGAAGTTGGATAGACTAGAGAATAGTTTTTCCCCCCCCATAATTTGGGAAACCCTAGTTACTCAATAGTAAAAATCACCTCAGTCATTGTTTCCTGTATTTATGGGTTTAGGTATAATGTTAATGGCACAGTGTAGAAATTACTATAAATACTATACTATACTACAAACTATAAATAAAAAATCAGAAGAGGTAACACATACATAATGTATAATCAATATCAAGAATCATAACAGTGTTGACTCAGTGTAGTATAACACTTCTTGAAATTTCAAGTGTATGACCTAAGGATCGATTACTCATTAGTCACAAGCAGAGGAGTTCAGCATTTAGTCTGAAGATACACTGATGATGTCCAAGCCCACACAGGAATAACACTTAAAAACAAAGACAAAACAAAAAAAAGACCACGTATGGGTTTTCTAAAGGACGGCGACTTTGTCAGCACAGCGAACAGAAACGAATCTGATTCTGAAATAAATTTTAAACTTTTTATTTTTTCCTAATTTTCAAAAAAAAAAAAAAAAAAACAGGTAATATATCAGTAGGAATGAAACCCTGTTAAAACACACAGCCAACATAATGGATGTAAATTTGGAAAGCGCTGTCCTCTACTGTATGTCCCTACTTCAAGGGCTCGATGATGATGATGATGATGATGATGATTTAAGCGCACAATAGACTTATTTAATCATGTTTAAGGGCAGCTTCTAACAGGTCCTTGCTCTGCTTTGTTGCTGAAAAGGAAAACGTATGGCTACTTAATAAGGAATAAAACAACTGGCTGTGTTTAGTATAAAATAGTATACAGAAAATTTACATTCAAAGAATTTACTAGTTTTGTATTACAACTGTTTATAACTGTTCGTACAGAAGTTATAACTTTCATAAGACTCCATGTTAAAACCAGAATGAATCTCCTGGTTACACAGTTGCACATTTTAACTATACAGTGAAGGGAAAATATTTATAATCGCACTATTCAGTGTCGCCTCTGGCTCATCGAGAAGAACTTTATATCCTCAATAAGTAACATATATTTGTGTAAAGCTGCTTTGTGACAATGTCCATTGTTACAAATAGAGTTGATTAACATTAGAAAAAGCGTACGATTTGTAGTCGGCACTAGTGACAGGGCTGCCGTCAGAGAAAATAAGTCAACACCACCTGACCAATCAGAATAAAGATTTTCAGCAGTATTGTGCTTCGGATGTATGTAATGGGCTGATAGGACAATTCTGTATAAATAGTTTAGTGTAGTATGTCGTTATATTGACTTCAGTCGCCGTCCCTTCGCATCGTGTTGAACGATAATCAGCTAAACTCAGTACAGAATCCAAGCCAAGCACTTGGTCAACAGGTTGATTCATGTCGACATTTATAAATAAAAGGTTGTGAGATTCGATCTGACAACGTAGCCTCTGATCATTCATTTGCAGCGAACAATCAGGTAATCTAGTCTGTGTCGTAAGCTGGGCTTTGTTAAAAAATAATTGTCGTGTCCGTGTTTACTTTTGCCCGGAGGTAAATTTGCTCCTGTTGGTCAAGACATTTTGTTTTTCTTTCTTTCTTTTTTGGATTGATGTCGATGAATGCAGAGCAGGTATGGTAAAGGTTAAAGGTTAATCACCTTTGGGGTTTGAAAGGTATTTTAGAAGAGTGACGGGACATGCCTTTAACACACACTTCTATCATAGCAGGTAATGTGAGCTGATGTGTACACGGTGTGGTGAAGGTTAACCTGTTTGAAGATTGATTTAAAGGTTCGCTGTGAATTATTATTTAGTTAGGCTTGTACATGAAACTCAAAACTGCATGAAAGGTGTCGGATGAAACCGCTTGGATGCTTGTCGTTACTTATGCTAATTAAAGGGAATGTGGTGTTTTTGGGATACATGTGGGTTTGTTTATGCTGAAAGTGGTAACTCCCAGTTTCACACCCAAAACAATACACAGTGGTACAGAAAGAGAAGTTTATTATCATTATATTTATCCAGCTGAGGGTCACAGTCAGTGTCCAGTAGCTGCTCTTGTTTATAGACAGTTTATCTCCTGTGGACATTGAACTGTGTCTCATTTCTTCCTCTTTCCGTAATCAGGTTCCTAGAATTCAGGTGTATTTCCGCCCCCTTTTTCCTCTTATGTTTATATTTTATCCCCCTTATATTTGCTTTTATATAAAGAACTTTCAGTCTTTTTATTTGATCAGAAAGTTTCAGTTGCAGATTCATTGTGTAAAACAAGAGAGACACAATTATGCAATTCAGGGAGGGAGTGCCTATAAGGGAAAATCCTGCCTGATCTAGCCAATCACAAAGAGCCTGGCTTTGTGTCAGGTTGCACCACATGGCATGTGGGCGAGGCCTGAGTGGCGTGGTCAGGAGAGAGGTTTGTTTTTATAGTCGGAGGCTTTCAGAGGTTAATCACTCGAGATCGCAATCAGGGATGAGGACAGAGACGTAGGACCTGTTTTGGAAGAATTAGAAATGGAAGAGATGCCAAACGCACCCAAATAACCTGAACTCGGAGGTGCTTTATTAGAAACCTGTAAAGAAATTATTTTGCCTGGATCGCATGCTGAAAACCATGAAGTTCAACACCTGCATGTGGAATTGGTAAGATATCTGCATAACCGCGTGTACGAGGAAGTGAACTAGTGTTAAAATACGGGATGTAATTTATACCGAGGTTCCTACTTTAGACTGCTTTTTTTTTCTGTGACTTAATTGTGTTGCTTAAAAAAACACTTGTCGACTATACAGAGAGAGAGAGATTGAGAGATTAATACTTAGGGTTAGAGATTAGGGTTATGTAATATCCAAGGCTGCATCTTTGTACAAAACTAACTCAGCAGAAATATAGGCAAAGAGTGTTTAACAGATCAGAGTTAAAAAAAAAAAAAAAGCGCTCTTTGCACAGTCTGTGGTAGTGACTTCAACAAAGTGTAGGGTGCTTTCTAAGCACTTAGGCTTGTTATACTATTTACTAAAGGCTACAATGGGCAAAGTGCTAAGTCGTTTGATTACATACCAGGTCTGGTTACAGACTGTTCTTACTTGGAGCGACTGAGGAATGCACTTGCTGTGAACAGCTTTGCGCTTCAGGGTGGATTTCAAGTTAAAACCATAATGAATTTAGACATGACTCCGATACTCATACATACAAGTTGCCCGTAAGCTTATAATTACACTTTATGGTTGTACAGAATGCAGGGAATTGGTTTAATGAGGATGGCCATGGTTTCTTTTTCATCATCACTTCCGATTCAGTCTTTACGGGTCAGTTTATAAATGTAAAAAATATATATGTAAAATTGATCTATTTCTATAGAGCTGCTTTGTTAATTTCTATTGTTTAAAGTTCAGTTGAATGTAATCAAAGTGTGTGTGTGTGTTTTGCAGGCATATTCAGGACCCAGCAAGTCAGAGGTTGACCTGGAACAAGCCACCCAAAAGTGTCCTTGTAATTAAAAAGATTCAGGATGTCAGTCTTCTGCAGCCTTTTAAAGAGCTTTGCATCTTCCTCACAGAGGTCTGAATACTTACTCGCTGTGCAGATGTGCACAGCTGTTTTTGCTCATGTTTGAAGTGTGCATAAAATCCCATACGATGACGTACTTTAACGTACCATTGACGTACCATTTCTTGTTATCATTGCTGTAGAAACATTATTAACCACCGGATCGCCACATCTACAACATGAACTCATTTATTGTTCCTGTGATGTTTTAATGCCCCTTTAGCAGAAAAAAATGATCGTTTACGTGGAGAGGAAAGTCCTGGAGGACCCTGCCATTGCTAACGACGAGAGCTTTGTGGCCGTGAAAAAGAGTTTTTGCACTTTTAGAGAAGGTACACCACAGTTTATCCACATTTACAGTACGTGTTTGTAGAGCATCAGTGTTTATGTAATCCCTGACCTTTACTCCTGTTGCTGTACTTCTCACAGATTATGATGACATCTCCAATCGGGTGGACTTCATCATTTGTTTGGGAGGAGATGGAACTTTGCTGTACGCTTCCTCCCTCTTCCAGGTACAGAGACGTCGGCCTTGATTTTATAAAACCTCAGAAAACTATCTCACGTTTGTTGGTTGTGACCAAAGCATTACTTGGTTAATACATTGGACTCTACAGGAACTATAGTTTACTAGCAGACTCCTGAAGGTTTTGCATTAAAATTGTAGTTATATTTGTAGTTATTCGTGATTCCCTCCACTTTGATTAATAACCCAGAAAAGCAGCCCTGAAGCATGATGCTGCCACCACCATGTTTCACTGCAGGTATGGTGATGTGCTAACATACCTTTTGGAACTGGTGTCATTAGAACGTAACACATTTTGCCACTTGGTTTTGGGTGATTTATTCGAGCCTGAATGTTTTTTGTTTGTTTGTTTGTTTGTTTTTTGTGATAGTGTGTCTTCCATCTAGCCATCCTACTCCATTACCCAGAAAAATCTGCCATAATATATTACATTCCAGTGCTTTGGATATCTCTCAGAACAGATTCGCTGCTGAAGTTATTCCACCTTCATCAAGCAATACTACAGGAAAAGAGCTGAACACTGTAT
The DNA here is from genome assembly GCF_030014155.1 of Tachysurus vachellii. Classification (NCBI taxonomy): domain Eukaryota; kingdom Metazoa; phylum Chordata; class Actinopteri; order Siluriformes; family Bagridae; genus Tachysurus; species Tachysurus vachellii. The sequence continues at coordinate 19,526,521 of NC_083470.1, forward strand.
GCCTTCACCAACGTTCCTGTGCGCTTTTGTGTTTGTTTTAGGAGAGCGTACCTCCTGTTATGCCCTTCCATTTGGGATCTCTGGGCTTTCTGACACCTTTTAACTTCGACACCTACCAATCTCAGGTTACACAAGTGATTGAAGGTGAGCACACTGCTTTATCCTGGAATCTTACAGTTTTGTTTAACATTAGCTTTATCTTTCTTCTTTTTTGCACACTTTACTTCCCTGTTTGTTTCAAGTACAGGAAGTTTGTATTCTTTTGCAGCCCTTTTCCCATCAACCCAAATCTGATGTGCACACTTTTATGTTCGTGTTCTTTTCTTTTTTACGGAGACGTATTACTCATGTATCATAAAGAAATCTGGAGGAAAAGAGAGACCATGGTATAAAAAGCAACCTGGCTGGTGGATTAGTTCTCAATGAGTATTGCAGTGAAAACAGTCATGACATTATCTACTATTGGGAAATGTGGATTGGGTTACAGGAAGTCCCAAAGTTACTTAAGCTGGGGATTTATCCTAAATGTAGTTTTAAGAACAGCCTTAATCTGTGTATGTGTTCATATATAATAAACATGTCAGTTGAGTGCCGCATCCATCGTGTAGTCACTAACTAAAACCTTATTTAGATGAGACGGTTTGTTTATTTCATTCATTATTTGTTTCTCTTTTCCTATCCAATTTTCCCCCAACAATATTCTTTGAATTTCTTTTTTTTTTCCTCAAACCATTTATTAACGTCAAAACATATTTCCGTACGAAGGGCATATGAAATCCCTCCTTTTGTTGTCTTTGTCTATTAAAAGTTTTAGTCATTTGCTTGGAATCAGAATTTTAAGCTTTCGTCGGTCTGTAAATGTTTCTATAGGCAATGCTGCCATAATCCTGCGCAGTCGACTGAAGGTGAAAGTGGTGAAGGAAAACTGGGAGAAAACCAGGCCAAAGGAGAAAAACTCGATCATCGCAAACGGGGAAGCCGAGTCGGGCCGCAAAACTATGCAATACCAAGTGAGTGAACGAGCATGGAATGTTTAAGGACAAAGGGTTGTCTGTGATTGTCTCTGTGATTGTATGACAGAGAATAATTTGGTTAAACATCCTGTTGGTTGGGTTTCGAATAATGAATGTCTCAGTTTTGAAACCTACACTTACAAAAGTATGTCTGTCTGACTCAGCCTGTGTACGTGTTTGTGTATATACCTAGCCACCATTGCGGACTTCTGGTTAGTTAATGTGTACATGCATTATTAATAACATGGTGTCAAAGCCACAGAGGTGATCTTTTCATCTGGTTTGTTAGAATTAGCCCCAAATTGCTATGTCAATCTAACCACAAATTCCCTGTGTGCACAAAACTCGATTTGTTAATGTGTAGTCATTCAGTATAGAGTTGGGTTCAGTAAAGCCTTGTATAAAATAACTCCTGTCTCTGACTCAGGTGCTAAATGAGGTCGTTGTGGACCGAGGTCCTTCCTCCTACCTTTCTAACGTTGATCTTTTCCTGGATGGTCACCTTATCACCACCGTACAAGGCGATGGTCAGTCCTCATAATGATTTCTGCTACGAAACCTGAATGAATCACTATTTTGAAACAAGCAACAATCCCTAATCCTCTTCCTCTACCTTAACAGGAGTGATTGTGTCAACGCCGACAGGCAGTACCGCGTATGCCGTGGCAGCAGGAGCCTCCATGATTCACCCGAATGTCCCTGCTATCATGATCACCCCGATCTGTCCTCACTCTCTCTCTTTCAGACCCATCGTTGTCCCTGCAGGCGTCGAGCTCAAGGTAAGACAAGACGACACCTGAGACAAATCTGAAGCATTGTGTCATTGTCTCTTCATCAGAGATTCACCAATAATGCATGAGGAATGATCTACCAGTATGCAAAGCCCACTGTGATGTACAGTAACAGCAGAGCATGACTAATGGGAAACCAGTGACAAAGTTCCTGGAAAGAAATGGAACAGGAAACTGTAGTGTATAAAAGGAGCAAACAGAGACTACATGTGATTAGATGAATTCACTAAACTCCCAGTTGCTATCGCCCCAATCTTGATCTTGTATTATTTACTCTGAAACTCATAAAATGAATGAACTCGCCCTCGTTACAGCATTACTAATTTACATAATTAATACTGTACAATAGTGTGTCTTATCTTTGTTTGTACCACAGCGATTGGTCTTGGTCTTGATTTATTTAATTTCTTGTTTTTTATTACGTAATTGACCTTTTACCTTTGTACATGTGATAAACGATGATTGTATATGTTGTAAACCTCCATGGTCTCTGTCAACCAGGATAGTAATTGTAATATAAATGTAATATTGAGATCTTGTGGTAAGATTACTGACCTTGTCCCTCGATATCCTGCTTTTAGATCATGCTCTCACGTGAGGCAAGAAACAATGCATGGGTTTCCTTTGATGGCAGAAAACGGCAGGAGATTGGACATGGAGACAGGTGAGAGTTAATACAGTTCTTGCAGTTACTGACTTAACCCCAATCCCTGTAGATATCTATGGGCCTTTTTACACCTGGTCACTTCATGTGTTCTCTCTGATCCGATAGCTATCTGATTTGTTAAAACTGTTCCATTTACATTAGGCCACATAAATGCGTCTTGGCGAATCGGATATCAATCCGATCTTTCTACTCCCGCCCAAGATGCAAATATATTTTACCTCATTTCCGGGGTAATTGAAATGGAACACGCTTTGGTGTATACTTTTGTTTCTATATGTTTTACAAAGCTTTTGTTGGATGCTTTCATCGCTCCAAAGAGCAATAAGTGCCTGCGTGTCGTCTGTTATTTGTTTCTGACGCGATGCACGACTTGAGTCACCTGCGAGTGACGTATTTCCGTTTGGGAGGAGTATAGGGCTGACGTATGTGGCTTGAACAACCACATTCATTTACACCTGTCCAGTTTCATCTGAAATGCGTCCCAGACCACCTCCTGAAGTGGTTTGAACAATCTTTTTACCATCGGATAGCTATCCGATCACAGAAAACGCATGAAGTGACCAGGTGTAAAAACCCCCTATATCTCATTAAAGGCAGGTACAACATCTGAAAACTGTATTAACAATCAAATGCTGTCTGTTACCATGAAACAACAAAATATTCACCATGATTATCAGCGTCAGTGTCATACAATGCATTGAAAAAACATGTCAGAGTAAATAACAATTACACAGGTGCTGCACTGGATCCCAAGACATGCGCATCTGATAGGTGAAACCGATCCTGTAGTCATAAAGGACGTGAATTATTCAGGCCTGCAGCTAGCGTGTGGCATACATTTACCTTGTTTGTTATAACACTAGCATTAATGCTCCTATTCCAGGCTAAAGAAACAAAGTTCGCCCTGGACATGTGTTTTATAATAGACTAGAATCGTTTCTTTAATTTCACTAAATACTTTTTTAATAGGCTTGCTCCTAGCTTTCAATAGTGTAGCAAAACAATATAGAGGTTTTCACTGCTTTTCAGCTGTTCTCTACAAGTACAAAGTACAATAAAAGTCTTGGAGCAATGGTGAGATATGCTGCCCCTGAAACACAGACCTACTTCAGCTTTCCTAATCAGTATACTGTTCCACCCTGAGCGTTTTGCAAGTTAACAGCTTATGAAAAACACATTATCCATTTAGCCAGTCCCATGTTTTGTTTGGCTGAGTATCTGTTTAACTAGATGATAAAATTGGGACTAAGCGAAACAAACAAGGATATAATCATGTAGGGTAATGTGTTGTGTTGTATCCCTCAATAAAGCAAGTTATTGGCCAGTGTTTTGGCTTTTTATGTCTTGTGCTAACAAGGGATTTATATGACCGTTTTGAGCTTCCTGGTTTCAGTATTCATATGCTTTCCATCCAATTCCTCTGATTGTCATTCATCTGTCCAGCTTTAATTAATCTGACCAGTAATCAGGTTGTGCTTTGGTGGGTATTTGTATTGTAGCAGGTGTAGGAACTTGACCATGTTCATTCAGAGGTTCCCAAATGGACCCTGATGAATTTTCCATGACCCCGAGCTTTGACAGTTTTAGCTTCTCTTTTTTTATTTTGTAATATTTTCATGTTTGTTTTTCTTAACGACTGATGTTCCACCATCTCAGTCACTTGATGTCAAGGAACCAGATGGAGAAGTTTGTCTATTTTCATTGCAAAACTTCTACAATAGGGCGGCACTTCAGCTAGACTAGCGTAGGAGTTCAGCAATAAAATTAAAAAAAAAAAAAAAAAGGTTTTTCATAGGTTTAGAGAATGTTGTAGTAAATGATTTTGTTAAATAAACAAATGAATTAATTAATTGATCAAATATTATAGTATGTTGTAAGTTTCCATTAGCAGCCCCATTTGTAAATCAGCTGCTGAGTTAGTTATAATTAGAGCATCATGGTATAACACGCCATTGTGAATTGAAGAAAGTTTAAAATTAGGCTTCATATCGAATTAAGAAAAAATTCTGACTGTTGAAGTTATACTGTATGTTGATCTGACAACTATTAAAAAAAATAATATTAATAATTAATAATAATTGCATCCTGGTGCCTGGCCTATTGAGCGGTTCATATTTTCCAAATTTTCATTGAAGTTGGGTTTCATGTTCTAAAATTATGAAGTGATTTCTCCCTCCCTCTCTCTCTCTCTCTCTCTATCTTTCTCTAGCATTACCATCACCACTTCGTGCTTCCCTGTCCCATCCATCTGTTTCCGTGACCCAGTGAACGACTGGTTTGAAAGCCTGGCTCAGTGTTTGCACTGGAACGTGCGCAAGAAGCAAAGCCACCTGAGCTCAGAGGAAGAGGAGTTTTGAATATTTGCTCCAAAGCACTTTGTTTCATTTATTATATTTCTCTCTTTTTATGCCTGTCTGGGACGTGTCGTCCTACTTTCGACCACAGAACTTCTGCGAAGCTCGCTGCTTCATGGTCACTTTTGTGTGTTTGTAAGAATTTTTTTAAAGGAGAAGAATTACTATTTGTAGATTGTGTATGACACATAACTGTCATAAGCTGCCAGGAATATTACAAAGACGTTTCATGAGGAGTCGGAAAGAAACATCAGGTATCGTCTGCATCGTGCATGAGGAGCATTTAAGCACCAAAGCAATAACTGGATATGAATCAAATTGTGCCTTAAATGACATAGAACGTTAGAAATCCTTAAAGCGGATTTTAACGACGTCCTGCATTTGTGTATCATAGTTATACATATTCTATAAATAAATGTCTGGTCACAGGGACTTATTTGTGCGGGTCACTGCACAAAAAAAATGAAAGCTAGTACATTTTTTTTTTAATTTATAATTTTAACACTTACAGGTAAACAACAACCGCAAAGTATTTGATTCCTGAGATCACATAGCTCATTCCAGGTCTGTTGGGGCCCACGTTTTTTTTTGTTTGTTTGTTTTGATTTCCAGACTTCGATTTCTGAGCAATATTTTATTAAGGAATTATTAGGTGTTGGTTAGTTTTCCCCATTCCTGCCCCTGTTTGAGTTAGTATAAGTAAGTATATAAGTGTCCTTCTCACTGAAATTTAGCTTTACATCTCAAAACATTTAACAGGCTTATCTACTACATAAAGACTTACTTTGTGTTACTACATCGTGCAGTCACGTGCACTCCGACTAGTTTACTAGTACATTAAGGCTGTTGGAGGTCAATTCAGCCACATGTGCCCTATTCTCGAAGAAAACGAGGAACAAAACTGTTTACATTCACTTACCCTCTCAGAGGTGACTGAGCTTTTTATTAAATCATTGTTCAGATAACGAAGGAAAAAGATGTCGGTTATATTTATGAGCTCTAACTGTTAAATAGTTAGTAAGTAATGCTGTTCTGGTTTATGTTATGTAGAAGCCACTTTCTTAATTAGATCTGTCAATATTAGTTTTCATGAATTCTTGTTCTTAGTACTTTTGGGCCTAATGCATAATCATGTGAAGTAGTTACTACTTTCTGAAACCAAAACGACCAGTCTTAATTACTCTCAGACATCAAAACATAGATGATTGTCTGTGAGTGACTATATATAATGCTCAGGAGAGAATTCATTTTATGTGCATGATGTTCTTGGGGCCTGGACGTAGCGTAACGGGGTGTCTGGCTCATTCCATCAGCTCTGCTTTTTAGACATGACTAATTAAAAAAAAATAATGTAGAATTGTTCAGTCTTTTCACACAAACCTTTTCAACCTTTAATTTTGCACACAAGTTTTTTGTAATGTATCTTTTCTGAACATATTCTAAATGGGTCTTGATTTTTGTTTTTTTGTTTGTTTTTTACATAGCACTTTAATAAATGATCCACAGTTGATCAGTAAGATAAAAGCTTGTGTATGTGGCTTTTATTTGAGATTCTACTTTTGTTGGAGTATTTGCTGTTGGAGTCTATTTCTAGTGTATCTTTAATATTACAAGGATTGAATTGATTAGTAATGTTATTAGATATCTGAGGGGAGTAGATGGGGAACAGCAGAGAAGGAAATACTTTCTCACGAGTTATTATTTCAGCAAGTAGGGAAGCTTTAAGGTCTTTGCTTAGATACTGTGCTTGGGTTACAGACTGGGTGGAGTTTTTGTTGTCCTTTGTGAGCATATGGGTTTCCAAAAGTATCATCCAGGATGTTGCCTCATATACATTTATGGCATTTAGCAAATGTTCTTAATCAGAGTGACTTACATTTATCTCATAAATTCATCTGAGCAGTTGAGGGTTAAGGGCCTTGCTCGAGGGCCCTACAGTTAGCACCTTGTACCCAGTGTTCATCGAACAAGCTCTGGATCCACCGAAACTATGATCAGCAAAAAGGAGTTACTGAAATTGAAAGAGTCAGTAAATGAAATGCTATACTTAATTATATACAGTTTAGAAAAAAGTCATTTCTCTTTGGACTGTGCAAATAAATAAACTTTAAAAAGAGGTTGAATGGAAATCATAAGGAACAAAGAAATTAATATAATATGATACCCGATATGTTGTTACATGTAACAGTGGAAAAAGATATGCAATTTTTGTCACATGTAGAAAATACAACATGTGCAAACATTACAGAATGGGATGTGCTGTATGAAACCTGCATCTCTCTGAGAGAGAGAGAGAGAGAGAGAAAGAAAAAGAGAGAGAAAGAAAAAGAACAACCGTAACATCAGCAGGGACTGGGGATCTTGATAGAATTGAATGGAGAATAGATGGAGCAAAATATTGGGGAATACTACAAAAGAACCTGCTTCAGTCTGCTAAAAAAAAACTAATGCTTGTGAGGAAATTCACCTTTCAGCAGGACAATGATCCCAAGCACAAGGCCAAAGCAACACTGGAGCGGCTTAGGAATAAATATAAATGTCCTACAGTGGCCATTTACAGTCAAAGTCCTGATCTCAATCGTATTGAAAATATGTAACATAAATTATAGTACATAAGTAAAACCCAACCAATTTGAACAACCTGGAGAAAATCTGCCAAGAAAATGGGCCAAAAACACTTTGTCACTGTGTGCAAAGCTGGAACATATGTATTCCAAAAGACTTAAAGCAGGTTATTGCAAAAGGTGGCTTGACCAAATATTAATATGTTAGAGTTGAATACTTACGCAAGCAAGATATATTATTTTTTATATATGTTATTTTTTTGTTTGTTTTTTTTAACAGAGCCGCAGTTATAGAAAATGAATCAAGTTTTAAATGAGAATGTGAAATGTTTATGACTATTTAATTCTTATTTTTTCAAATTTTTTGCAAATGATTTTTAGATTAAATTGAATTTGATCTTTATTCCTTAATTTAATTGCAAATTGTGCAATAAAATATTAAAAACTGAAATGGTGTATAACCAATAAATAAAATAAAGATTAATATTATGTGCATATAATATTGTTAGATCATTTATTATACTATTAATTTACATTTTCATTTCATGACACTACGAGTCTAAAATCTTCATGATATTATATTTAAACTCATCTGCTTCAACGCTCCAATGCAGAATGAAAATATTTTTACTGACAAACTGTGCTTCAGAAGTGAATGAATGAACAAAGCGCAGTGTAACACTTTGAGACTGTTTTTTGTTTATTTTGTGCAAGAATTATCTGCATAGGTTTATAGTTTAATTATGATGTTTAGGCTATTATTACAAAATAGATATGGAAGTCTTTCCATTATTTATTTTATCATATTGGGTCATTTTGGTCAACTTTGTGTCTCCTATTGCTAAATAAAATATGGCCTTCCCTTATTTTAAAAACGTATATTTATTTTTGTGCTTCAATTATTTCTAATCAATAAGATTCTGATTAAGAAAACTCCAGCAAGCAGCAGAGCATTGTTTATGATGGAAAGATCACATTGTGATAAATCAGAACACATGGTAGTCTTACAAATAAGAAAATAATAAATAAAAAAAAAGTTATATAAATCTTAAATAAAAAAGTAATTAAAGTTCATTGTTCTGGATGGGGGGGCACGGTGGCTTAGTGATTAGCACGTTCGCCTCACACCTCCAGGGTTGTGGGTTCGATTCCCGCCTCCGCCTTGTGTGTGTGGAGTTTGCATGTTCTCCCCGTGCCTCGGGGGTTTCCTCCAGGTACTCTGGTTTCCTCCCCCGGTCCAAAGACACGCATGGTAGGTTGATTGGCATCTCTGAAAAATTGTCCGTAGTGTGTGATTGCGTGAATGAGAATGTGTGTGTGTGTGCCCTGTGATGGGTTGGCACTCCGTCCAGGGTGTATCCTGCCTTGATGCCTGATGAGGCTCCCCGTGACCCGAGGTAGTTCGGATAAGCGGTAGAAAATGAATGAGTGAGAGAGAGTGAGTGTTCTGGATGGATTTAAAAGTTGGGCATGTAAATTGTTGCAGTTCAGAATAAATCCATTAGGTGGTGCTGTTTCTCAGGTTAGACCTGATAGTGGACACTAAGCACTAAACATAATATTAGCATTTTAGCTGTGTAAAGTCTTGTGGAGACGAAATAAGAGTACAGCAGATAACACTTAAAAAAAAGGTAATTACATGTTTTTCTGCATAAGAAAATTCATGTTAAAGGAAAAAAAGGGGAATTATTTATCAACATTGTAAGTAGAAGTTGATCTTTATTTCTGAAGTTTGACAAAATCTGAGTGCTCCATCAGTTTAGTACTTTTTTGTTTGTTCAATTGTAAATGAACACTTTTTTTTAATTAATAGATGTCTCAAATAATGCTGAAAATATTATAATGCTGAAAGTAAAGTATTAAGTTTCCTTTTTGTAAGAACAAAGCTGATTTCTGAAGACAGAATATCTGCAAACAGCATTTCTTCATTCATTACTCCTTGTCATCTATATTATATAATTTTTTATTAATTAATTATTTGATTAAATAATTTACCACTCCCTCGATTTTTTTTTTTACATTTCATTTACATTTCTCCAAAATGCAAATGTATATATATATATATATATATATATATATATATATATATATATATATGTATATATATTTTATATATAATTGGGAACAGTTGGGGGGGCACGGTGGCCTCACACCTCCAGGGTTGGGGTTCGATTCCCGCCTACGCCTTGTGTGTGTGGAGTTTGCATGTTCTCCCCGTGCCTCGGTGGTCCGCAGTGTGTGTGCGTGTGTGTGCATGTGTGTGTGTGTGTGTGCCCTGTGATGGGTTGGCACTCCATCCAGGGTATATCCTGCCTTGATGCCTGATGACACCTGAGGCACAGGCTCCCCGTGACCTGAGGTAGTTCGGATAAGCAGTAGAAAATGAGTGAGTGAGTGAGTGGGAACAGTGGTTAGTAATCAGGGGCATTAGGATGATGAGGTACCAGATCACATGACTATTGTGTTGTTTTCCTGAGGCGGTGTTGCTGTTAATTGTCATTATCTTATTAAAATATGTATTTCAAGAAAGTACATTAAGAGAAAATTTAATTACTTAAAAAGTTAGCCTTTAAATAAAGATATCATCTGTAGTAAATCCTTTAAAACATACTCTAATGTCTAATGTTTTTCGACATTTTTAAAATAAAATGCAATTTATATACGTCTCTTCTCTAACTCACTTCAACCTTGTTTCTGGTTTGTTGTTTGGTTGAGAAGTTGAATCATGTGACCTGGGAAACAGAGATTACACCAAAATGGCCATTGAGAATATTGGCAGAATAGAAAACTGCATGAATGTGCAGAGGATTCCTATTAAACCTATTAGACCCATTCCTGTGCTCTGCCACAGGAGCTGTTGATGCTGTTCTACACTGAATAGAATAGAACTGTCATAGAATCTGTCCTGTGGACATCCATCACCATCTGGTTTGGTGCAGCAACAAAACAGGACAGAAACAGACTGCAACGCACGGTTAAAACAGCAGAAAAAATAATTGGCGCCCCCCCCTGCCCACTCTCCAGAACCAGAAACCGGGCAGGAAAAATCACTAATGACCCTTCGCACCTTGGACATACCCTCTTTCAGCTCCTCCCTTCTGGCAGGCGCTACAGAACTTTGCTTACTAAAACTGCCAGACACAGGAACAGTTTCTTTCCCCAGGCAATCACCCTGATCAACAACTCACCATAATTATATTCACTGCTTCTTATCATAAGTATTGCATTATCAGGACTGTCAGTCATCAAATCATCTGTATATATTACACACTACTGCTGCTGTATATTATATAAAAGCATAATATTGCACAATATTGTTATTTGCACTCCCACACTTTATGTACATAAATGATCGTTCATATTCTATACTCATATTTTATTCATTCTATATTCATATTTTATACTCATTCTGTCTATACTGTATCTCATCGTCTGCATTGTTTTCTTGTATAGTGTTATTTATGTCTGTACCTTTGAGAGGAACAAACTGCTCGAACCAAATTCCTTGTGTGTGTCAACACACTTGGCCAATAAATCTGATTCTGATTCTGATTAAAGTGGACTACGTTGACACTGTGTTCGAAACAACAGATACAGATACAGCAACTTCATTCACAAAGAGCATCTTATAAACATTCAGGATCTGTTCTGAGCCTATAAGAGAAAATTGTTTAAAATATATTTATTAAATTTTGTATTACAAATACATGTTTCTGATAGTAATAAATCCATACTATCATAACACTGAACATAAAATATACATAACAGTTAAACCTCTTGGTTCTGTAAAACTCTTTCACAAGTACTCTGGTGATTACAGTGTGTGAAGTAGAAACAGTAGTGGAAAATACAAAAAAAAGCATCAGTTACCTGATAAAAAAAAAACAAAAAAGGAGATTATATTTATGAGTTTTCCCTACGTAGGAATCAGTAAAAACAAATTTTGTTCCCCTTAATAACACTTCCTTAACACTGAGCTCTTTGCGTTGAAATGCTGACGCCTGAGATTAGTGTATAAAAACATAAATGTAACGTTCACAGGAAAATGTGCTTCACACACAGGGTTGTCATAAACGTCCGAGACCAATGGAAGTGAAACCTTCTTCCAAAAATACCTTTGCTTGGCATTTTCAATTTGATACGATTTCTGATAAAGTGATAAATGAAAATTAGAATCTTAAAAATATTCACACGTTTCTTAGTATTTGTGTTTGTCCCCATTTTTTTTGTGTGCACTTGAACCGGCATGGCTTCCGAGTTTGTGTAAAGCCTGATGATCCACATTAGATCAAATCCATCAGAGTGATTCATCACACTGATTAGGTTTTAACAGACTGGACGAGAGAACCAGAAAATCCAACCTTTTGTACCAAAACATTAACACATCATGAATTTGCATCATGAATTTGCTTGTATTCAAACAGTGACCTAAAAACATTTTGAATAATGATTAAGCAATATGTTGGATATTTTCCTTTTTTTTCTAGAATTTACAGGGAATTTTTAAATAAATAAAAATCCCAGATTTTCAGTGTGGTTTTAAACTTTTGGACCCTGCTGTATATCCAAGTGAAATGAATCCAGTGTGATTTTTTTCTGCATGCAATTCATCATTTGTTGACGGTTTTATGTTTTATGTATTGTTGTTATATCATTAGAACCACTATAATACGCTTAGATTATGTAACGATTTAAAATGTGTCTGAAGTGCGTTTTACATGAAATGTGACACATAAACAGTGCAGTTTGGTACATATTGGACACTTTGCTGATATGTATCCAGGCTTAAGATAACATATAAATACTGAAAATAAAAGATTGCAGTTAAAATGGAGTTAAAATATTCACGAAGCCAACATTTAAAGCATAAAAAACAGATAACAGCTAAATATGGAAGTAATGTTCAAACATTACATGATGACCTTGGCATTTCCTTGTGGAATAAAAATCAGTCTTATCTTTTAGATATAATCATGAGCATGAACTCCCTAAATAATTTATTCTCTCTTAAGGATTTTAGAGCTGGATTTCTGAAGTCTTTTTTTTTTTTTTTTTATGTAATATCGCTGTAGTAAGCTAAGTGGCAGTGTTGTCTCTGAAGTTTTTACGACTGAAATTGATTTACAGACGTCTTCCAGTTGAAGAAGCTCTGCTCTAGGCACGTGATTTAACGGTGGACTCCTTGCTGGGCTTTTTCTTGCTGGTCCTCTTCATAATGATCCTTACTGCTTATCTGCAGCAAACACTGAAGAGAACAGAGAAAAACAGAGACAAACGTAAACAGACACTCCGATTTTTGATCTTTTGATTAAATAACTAGTGTGTAAAACATTTTGTGCATCATATCCAGCGTTTATTGACTTGTCAGTCCAGCTCTGTCCTTTGGGTCACTTTGCATTTTGCAGACCAGTTCAGCTTATCCACTGCAGCTCTTGCACACCCCTCGGGCAGCTCTTACACACCCCTCGGGCAGCTCTTACACACCCCTCGGGCAGCTCTTACACACCCCTCGGGCAGCTCTTACACACCCCTCGGGCAGCTCTTACACACCCCTCGGGCAGCTCTTACACACCCCTCGGGCAGCTCTTACACACCCCGCGGGCAGCTCTTACACACCCCGCGGGCAGCTCTTACACACCCCACGGGCAGCTCTTACACACCCCGCGGGCAGCTCTTACACACCCCGCGGGCAGCTCTTACACACCCCTCGGGCAGCTCTTACACACCCCGCGGGCAGCTCTTACACACCCCTCGGGCACCTCTTAGCTCTTGGCTCATGAAACCTGGACAGTTAAAGACTGGACCAGGTAATATTTTTTCAGTCTCTATTGATTTTCTACATCGCTCTCCTGCCACATGATTGGCTGAATCCATAAAAGCAGGAATGATCCAGTGTGCCTAATAAAGTGGTCAGTATTTCAGTAAATCAAAATGACTCAAAATATGCTTTCAGTTCTTTTGAAAACAAGCACAGCAGCTCTTACTTCTCTCACGTAGACCCTGGCCGAAGCTGCGGTACAGGCGGAACAAACCCCAGAAAAGCACACATTTGATGGTCACCGAGATAAGGCAGCCCGTTATAGAGGCAGCCTCCAGTATGAACGTTGGACTCTGTCCCCACTCAGAAATGATCTATGAAGAAAGCAAAGGTTTTTTTTTTTTACTCAGGCAGGCTTCTGACTGTTCACTCACATTAAAAGGTGCACATGTACATCATGTGCATGTTGTAAACAAGACTGTAAATGAAGGTGTGTTTTCAGATATACCGTATATAGCAGGTAAATAAAATAAGCAAGCTGAGGTAAGTTCTGGAGGACAAAAATCCAGACCAGTGGCTTCACTTCTTTTAAGACCTGAAAAACAAATAAAGAGCAAATCCTGAATGATTTGAGGTGACAGTGATGTAAGAGTAATGCTCAGAGTGATAATGGACTTTATTCATCACAGTTGTGTAAAGATCAGATAGTAAAACCAGCTTTCCTGAAATTCCACTATTTCTTATGTATTGATTTCACATGGCCATATCTAGACAATTTAACCCATTTCTGGTTTTGAGTGTATGCATATTTGAGCTTAATAAATGCAGTTAAAAATTAAAAAAAAAAAAAACATGGTCATCATAATAATTATAGTAAAGTAATAAAAATTAAAACAACATTGTCACAATTGCACATCCAAGAAACTCATACAATTGGGGCAGTGGTGGCTCAAGTGGTTAAGGCTCTGGGATGTTGATTGAAGGGGTTCAAATCCCAGCACTTACAATGTGCCACTGTTGGGCCCTTGATTGAGGCCCTTAACCCTACCTGCTCCAGGGGCACAGTATCATAGCTGCCCCTGCGCTCCGACTCCAACCTCCTCAGTTGGGAGAAAAGTATGAAGTAAAGAATTCCACTGTGCTTTAATGTATATGTGGCGATAATAAAGGCTTCCAGGCCCCCAATTCATTCATTCATTCATTCATTCATTTATTTGTGAATGTGAATCAGAATCATCAGGCAAAGGTCATCTCATTAGACCTTCAGTTCAGCAAGAACATTTGCCTACAAGAGAAGCTTAAGCAGATTTTTCCAAGACTTTTGCATATCACAATATGTGATTTGAATTTATTTCATATTTTTTGCATAAGGATACTGTATGCAATTTTATTAGCCTCCTCTACATTCAACAGTTACTATGTGCACCAGTTAGTAATGAACGTAGAGAAGGTTAATAACATTTTCTTTGTTTGTTTTTTTTAAAAATGATGTCAAAGCACACCCCATTTTATCTGTAAAAGGCCAATTGGAAAGAGACAGCAACTTGTTTGTTTTGTATTTTCACTTTTTTATTAGATTATAGCATATTGCTACTTCCGTGTTAACAATACTAGAATAATCGTTCCTCAATCGTTAATAATTAAGTAATAAAATATTACTAAGCCTCTTAATATTATTAAGCATTCGTTAGATGATCAATCATGCACAGGGATTCCCAGGGTCCCATGGATGGTCATAGTTCACCAGAATTTAGTACAATCCTTACTATAATGTGCAGAATTTACTTCTCATTTAATTATTCCATGGGAGGCACGGTGGCTTAGTGGTTAGCACGTTCGCCTCACACCTACAGGGTCGGGGTTCGATTCCCGCCTCCACCTTGTGTGTGTGGAGTTTGCATGTTCTCCCCGTGCCTCGGGGGTTCCTCCCCCGGTCCAAAGACATGCATGGTAGGTTGATTGGCATCTCTGGAAAATTGTCCCTAGTGTGTGAATGAGTGTGTGTGTGCCCTGCGATGGGTTGGCACTCCGTCCAGGGTGTATCCTGCCTTGATGCCCGATGACGCCTGAGATAGGCACAGGCTCCCCGTGACCCGAGGTAGTTCGGATAAGCGGTAGAAGATGTAATTATTCCATTTCATACGGTGCTTTCTATTTGAGAAAATCTCAAATGATGCGTAACGCCTCGAATTGATAGTGACTTACAGAAATGGCTCCAGTCACAGCAGTAATGATTGCCCAAACGACTCCGACTCCAAGAATGGCGGCGTGAACGTTGGACACAGAGGGGCCCGACGTCAGGATCAGGATGCACAAACACAGCTGGTAAACAGGGCGAAACACATTTTAACATTTGAAGTCATTCCTCAATGTTTCTTGTGGCCTAGGTTGTAACTAACTAATTAATTACAACGAGTTTAAAAAGTCTACACACTTCTGTTAAAATAAAAATATGAAATCAAGATAAATAAATTCAGATCTTTTTCCACACAATTAATAGAATACGGCGACCAAGGCAAGTCAAGGGACAAACTAATCGTAAGCTAAAGAAGAAGAAAAACACAGTAACCTGGCTGCAACGAATACCCATGACTAAGACTTTCCTTAAACCACATTTAGCTTATAATACAACAGTCTTTTAGTAAGGCGCCAACTTAGCACCCCTTGATATGGCAATTTTGTTCCGCTTTGCTATCAGACTGTGAGGGGATTTTATGTACATTCCACAGGTCCTATCATGGTTATGGTTGAGGCTTACAACAAAGCAACCCATCGCCTGTATTCAGCATCAGGTTCTGCTATTGATCCCTTCCTGTAATTTGTGCTTTGCTTGATAACATTATATTGGTCCGAGAAGCAGGCTTAGAAATTTGACCCAGTGCAAATTAAATTCATGGGACATTTCAACAAGTGCATCTGAAAATAATGCTGTTTAATTTCAGGGGTAGAAATAAATCAGCCATAGCTTTTACCTCATAGCATGCTACTGTTATTGAGATAGACCTCGCTGCAGAACCTGTTAGTCCAAGAGTCAGAGGCATATCCTGGTACAATTAATCCTTTTAAGCTTAACCCTAACACCTAACACTGTGCAAGAAAAAACATCCCACTCAAAACACTTAAACAGCTTGAATCAAACTGAACTGTCATCACCTTCTGGAGTTTTGTCTTTCAGTTAAGAGGTACTAGATCAGGTCCAATCCAGACCGGGGTTTTGCATTCTTCAGGGAGTAATACTTCTTGTTTGTGCTTCAACAGGATTTAAAAAAATCTATTTTATGCCATTGGTTAACAGAAAAAAATTGAGCTTTATCCTTATTTTTTCCTTGAAAGAGAGAGGAGGATTATTTCTGCTAGCCCATTTCTACTAGAAGGCCTTGATCTTATATCACAACAACTTCTTATTTCACTAAAAAGGTGATGAAAACTGCAAAGATACTGAGAAAAGGAAAGACATGCTTCCTACTATACTTCATACTTCCTATAAAGCCAAGGTCAAACATGTATATGGATGTCATGGCAGTCTTGTGATTTCAGTGATTTCTGCGAGTGTTCTTTTTCTGGGTTAAAATGATTGGAACACATGCTTCTTTTTCACAAAATATTCATGCTTGCCTGCACCTCCGGGGTTGGAAGTTCAATTCCCATCAAAGACTGGCATCTCTAAATAGTCTGTAGTGTGTGAATGGATGTGTGTGATTGGGCTCTGTGGTGGGTTTGTACCCCATGCAGCCTGTCCCCTGACTTGTTCCTTGATTACCTTGAGAGGTTTTTAGGTTCCCCATGAACCTGTATAGGAGAAGTGGTACGGAGGAGAAAATGGAAGGATGGATGGATGACTACAGCCATTTTCACCTTGAACTACTACTTCTGATAGCCATCATTGGCTCTTGATTTGGTTAGGGCTTGTAAAGGTCACACGAGAAGCTTGATTTTAGCCTGGTTTAACGATTCCCCAATGAGTTTTTATCCAGGTTTAGCCAATTCTACAACAAGTTTTGGGTCACTGTCCTGCTGAGACAGTAATCATGTTCTTCATGAGTCTGTCCACTTCCCCAGTTTAGTCTTGGCCAGTTCCCAATTAGCTCTCACCAGTCATCTGTTTTCTATTATAAACAGCTACAAAACAGGGAAAGTGAAGGCTATCACATGTTTCCTCTGAGACATGTAAAGCCAGCCAAGTCTTTTTAGTGTCAAGGGAGACCATAAATTGAAAGGGGAGAGCTGACTGGTGAGTCACTCCTGCCACCAAGACAGCATAGACCGTTTGGCTTTATTATAATCAGATAGCTGTGGCATTGTCAGATTCCAACGTCAATCACAATCACTTGCAATCACAGGACGAAGGACTGCACACTTTTCACATTGTGCTACTCACTTGTGCTATTTCATCCACTTTATGCCATGCATCAGTTCCTATTGCAGTCAAACAGCCTAATACTAAGATTAATACTACCACCACCATGCTTTACTTTCTCTAATAAACACGTCTGGTCATTGTGGCCGAACAATTTCTCATCTCTGACAGTCTTTCACTTTATTGAACATAATCAATAACACATTTCTTCAAGATTCTTCCTTGTTCCCACAGTGCACACAGTCACACCTGTGTTCCAGGATGTCATGGCAGACCTGGATTTTGGTCTAATACGAATTTTGGATAAAATGAATGGGGATTTTATTTCTTTCTTTCTTTCTTTCTTTCTTTATTTATTTATTTATTTATTTATTTTTTTGAAAAAAACAGTGTATGTAAACTTTTGGCCTTAGCTGTACATAAATATTTGTGCTTCTACTCTAATTGATATAACCACAATTAAAGGAAGAAATTAACCTGTGCCTGAAGATCAAAGGTCACCATTGAGAAGCAGAGATTAAGCAAGAAGTATTGCTCCTGCAGGCTTTCCAAAGCTCCGCCTACCCTGAAGGCCATCATGTTGGGCCTTAGGATGAGCAGCAAGGTACAGATCAGGTGTACCATACCCAGGCACATGATGCACACAAACCGCACCTGCAAAACAGATCATCATAACCTGAGGAGATTCCATACAAACCTCTTAGATATCTACATTAGTAGAAGATTGAGGACTTGAAATCTTGTCATCAGTTCTGCTCTTAAGCAACAGACTTCCTTTTGCTACATCTGTGTTCCTATTTTAACTTCCGCACTTGGAAAGCCCCAGATCCTATGATCTGCTGAGCTACTTGCAAAAGAACAAAAAAAACTATTGGCACAATTTCATCTTAGATGCAAAATCTGTAGGATCTACAAGCATGCGGGAAGAACAAATCAATTACACCCAAGGGAGAGGTTTATTGTGGTTTGTTGGTGTTGAAATAGCAGCCGGTGTTGAAATGATGGTTGGTGTACCATTAGCAGCACTTCTTTCTCTTTGCTGACACTGAAGTTGACGATAGAGCGCACCATGACCACGAGCACACAAACCCCAAAGATAATCAGCTCCTGCCTGTTTTCCTGCAGCACGCCTCGTGAGATGTAGTACACGCAGAACACTGGGGAAACATCACAGACACACTAGTTTTAATAATGTCAGTTATTATTCAATACAAATCCCTTTTGAAATGAATCACATAGCAAAGGTTGTTGTCCAGATGACTCAGATCTGGCTATAACGTGTCTTGCAGCCGTGATCCAGAGCATAGCACAAATGAAAATCTATCGACCGTGGGTACAGCAAAACATCAAAATAAGGGAAACATTCTGTCATGGAGAAGCAGTAGTTCTGGATTTTCTAGAATACAGAGCGTGAACCCTGGCCGATGCTGCTTTTGTGTATTGTCTTGTAGTGTTTTGTCTTGCACTGTTTGCACAATGGATTGCACAGATGCTCTTTATGTGGCTACTTACTTTAAGTCCTTAGCTCTGTGTTGTTTTCTGTAGCTGTTTTTGTTCTATGTATCACCATGTTCCTGGAGAAACGTTGTCTCATTTCACTATGTACTGCATCAGCTATATATGGTTGAAATGACAATAAAAGCTTCTTGACTTGATACTATCATGTACTGTATATTCCAGTGTATTGACTGCTCCTTTACAACTGCTTTTTGACCCTTACTGTAAGTAAACTCAGGTGAATATTTTCCATTTTTTCAGTACAAGAAAACATATTGGTGGACAGATATCATGTTTAAAAAACTCTGGACTATTCTAACTTCATCTCTGTTTGCTTATCAGATCAATCCGTGACCAGACTTGCACCAACTTGTTGTAACAGACCAGAATACCTGGTCAAGTGTAGCAGACAGAAATTTAAAGTCTTTACGAAGGATGCTTCGTATATAAAGTTACATTTTGCTTAAGTGTTCATTATCCCTATTAACGGAGACATTCTGGATTGTATAGAGTAGATATTGTTCCTTACCGATGCCCACAAGCTGGATGAGAGAGACACTGAGATCATCATCTTCACCCTCTTTCCATCTTTCAATTACAATGTTGATTATAGTGAGGATAAAGAGCACTAGCATGGAGATGAGTGTGAAGCAGAAGTAGACCTTCACGAGGCACTGGAGCTCTGACAACTGCTTCATCTAGATAAAAGACGTGAGACATACTGCTGAATGGGATGTAAGACATACTGCTGAATGGGACGTGAGAGTGCGTTTAATCAATTCATGCCCCAGATTCAGATAACCTACTGGTCCACATGGTGTGGGTATCAGCTCTTCGTGCCTCGGCCTCAGGTTAGGAGATGGATCCTCCATGCTCTCTTGGCGTTGAGGCAGCAATGGACTGCAACGTCAGGAATTTACACACACATTTATACATACATACATACATACATACATACATACACACACACACACACACACACACACACACACACATATATACATATATATATGTATATGTATATATATATATATATATATATATATGTATATGTATATATGTGTGTGTGTGTGTGTGTGTGTGTGTGTATCATACATACATACATACATGCATTAGAGTAGATGCGTACAAAAAGTTATTAACAGAACATAATAATAGGAACTTTTAATAATAGAAACTCATGAAAAACAATGTCTTTCTCCAACAACTGAGCATAAAAGTAAAGTTTTCCCAACCTTACACTGTGCATCCTGATTATCCCACATGGTTCCCCACTCATCATGACTGATGTCCACAAGCTAGACTACTATCAAAAATATCTACTTTCATGCTATAACGATATTCAGTTATTCCTTTTTTTTTTTTTTAAAAGTACATCCCAAAAAATCAATCCCCCCAAATGGCTGCCACGTATGGGGTCACATAAAAGGGTGTGCACCCTACCTAGTGCACTACGTCTGAATAGTAGCTATTTGTAACAGGACCCTTAGCTGTTTTTAGCTTACAGCTAACGGGTGAATTTTACCGAGCACTTACCGGATCTCGTCCATTACGCCAAATCTAACCAGGACACCGATGCTGTTAGTAGTGCGTTAGTCATGTACTTTACGATGTTGACGCTACATTTTAAGACATATTTGAAGTAGAAGGAGGGGCTGAGAGATGACAACATACCCTATTTCCTCTTTCACCTTCAAGCATTTTTCCATACCGTACTGCGCGTTAAAATTGCAATATAATTTTTTTGATTTTTTTACTTTTTAAACTTTCGCATCCGTTTCGTATTTATGCCACGTAACACGGTACAACACTATTAAGTAATGTCCGACATGTATCTGTATCTACAAACCGACCGTAATACTATTCCGTAAGGAAATATTTTAAGGCGTACTGCGCGAATATGCGCAGTCACAAACCGAATAACGCTTTTTTTCACACAGGATTAACGGACTACGAGGTCGGTTTCGTCTCAAATACATTGACGCAGCGTACAAAGCGCACTAGAAGCGATGGTTTTGTGCTTGTTTTTTCGAGTGCACTTGGGCTAAGAAGTGGGAAGTCGTTTAGCATTCGGTACGTGAGCTGACACGTGGTGTAGCAGAGGGAAGGCTTGCAGTGTAGAGGTTCATTATCCGTGTTAAATAACAACAAACCAGCGAGAGGTGATTTGAATTAAGGATTTTGTGGCACTTGTAATTGTGCACCCGTTATTTTATTTACATCTACACTTTTATTTGTTGTTTAAGAGCTGATTTTCCCCCCGGTCAAGAAAAGCGATATGTGGCAGGTAACATGCCTTTACTTTATTTTGTGCAGCCAGTAAACTGGTTGAATTAACTGATTAATTAAACCGTTATAAGTATTTTTTATTTAAGGACGTTTTTATATTAAACTGTATGGTTTAAACACTTTTTACAGGAAGGAAACTACTTTATTAAGGGTTATAATCTACTCCCTGCACTGGCATGTCTCACAAAACTGAGCTAACTCGATAAACCTGAGTGTTTTTTCTTGACAAACACGGCTAGTTTCCATCTTCAGCCCCACACTGTTACCATGGCGACATGTAGACTAATTAGCTTTAAGTTTTAATTACAGTGCAAGAAAGGTTATGGTGCAAGATAAACAAAAAAACGGTCAACACTATAAAATGTTCCAGTAATGCAAATGGCAATTAATGTTAATGAAATAAATGAGATTGATTATGCAGTTAAATTGATTATGCAGTTAAGAGTGTGTGTATATATATATATATATATATATATATATATATATATATATATGCTCTGGTAAGTAAAGGGAGATTATTGTAAATGATGTAAATAACAGCAGTCATGTACAACTACAGTGCATTATGTGACTAACATGGTCTAGTAAAGAAAAAAACTGAGCAATTGAGGGTTAAAACCCTTGCTCAAGCAGTGCCAGCTTAGTGGACCTGGGATTTAAACTCATGACCTTCTGGTCAGTAGTCCAACGCCTAGGGTTAGTGAGTGTATACCTGCGAAAGCACAGGCTTTGTAGTGTAGTGTCTGTTCATGGTTTGAATGTAATTTGTGTTTGATAAAATCTCTCGCTCTCCACAAGCCATATTGTTGCTAAATGTTGAACAACAGCTTTGAACCGAACCGTGTTGTTCAGGTTTCACTTCCTTCTGGTGACACAATTCACTCATTTTGACAATAGATTGTAAGGTTGCTTTCATATCTAAAGCAATATATATTTTCTATGATCTGAGGTGAGCTTTATACTGTAATTACTTTTTTAATCAAAGATTAGTGAGGTTTATAGTTATATTTATTGTCATAGTATCTTCTTATCTTAGACTCCCCTTTTGTCCTCTCTTTTGAATTCAGTAAGACAAATAACCACAAACTGCTTTCGGTGTTAAGAAAAACAGCAAATAACGCCGTCTGTTAAACAAACCCTATGTATGTTCTTTGTTAAATAACACATTCTTCTACTTCTTTTTCTTCATTAAAAATATCTTGTTAAAATGTCTTTTACTGAGATTGAAACTTGTCATTTTCCACCTTCATGAGCAAACGCATTACTACTGTCAGAGCTGCTGTTAAAGAAATTTAATCAACTGATTAACAGACCAATCAGATTTGAGAATGCGGTGTGGCGTAAAAGATCAAAAGCATTTTTAATCAGATATGAATAGGACACCGATTGAGTATATGCAATTAGAAATCAATTAGTCAAAAATGCTAGTTTGCTTTTCCAGGAGTAAAATAAAGGTTGTAACAATAGTAGCTTGCAGTGAATATTTTTGGACTGTCGATCATGTTGTATCTGTAAATCCAGTGGATGAGAGGGTTTCAAAGATGCTGGCTTGTCTCCAAAGTCGTCGATATAGGTTCTGTAATTACTGGAAACTTACATTGAAACCATTTTAGAAACTGTCCACATCACTCTGCACTAAGGCAACCAATCGCTGATGAAGTAAGGCAACATGCGTTGTCAAAGTAGACGTTGTTTTTTTGAGGGTTGCCTTGCCCTCAGAAATATCCTTGATTTTTTTCAATGACTAGCCAACAGCCTTATTACTGATTGCTATAACCTACATCAGGATTGCTGTCTGCCATGTTCATGTGCAGGATTCTATGTTTCGAAATAATTGAGGGACACATGATGAATAATGCCTTCTTGATTTATTTTGTATCATTTCAAGAAATTTCCCATAATCTACATACAAGTGCATAATGTAGACTGATGAATGACAAATAGTATAATTATGGGTGCCAATAATTTTGCCACATTTTTTTTCCTTTTAAAGTAGTAGCTCCAAAAATGATTTTTATAGATATAAAAACAAAATCAAATAAAAAAACATTTTATTAAAACACTGAACAGAAGTCTAAAATCCACCAAAAAAACAAAACAACTGGATTCCTTCCTTAAACTAGCCAGCTAGTTGTCTCCAAAAATATTGGCACCCATCGGGACACCTGGCGAAACACAAACATCCAATTTATATGATTCCATGTTTGTGTTTCGCCAGGTGTCCCTATGGGTGCCAATATTTTTGGAGACAACTAGCTGGCTAGTTTATGGAACGAATCCAGTTGTTTTGTTTTTTTGGTGGATTTTAGACTTCTGTTCAGTGTTTTAATAAAATGTGTTTTTATTTGATTTTGTATTTATATCTATGGTATATGTAATATACTTTTTAGGCTGGTGCAGGCAACTCTTTCAGATCTCCATTGTGAAAATTTTCATGGACAGATGTGCTCTGAGATTAGACTGTCTCGTTCAGTACGACTCTTGTAATTTGTTTTGGGCAACAAAGCACGATTGTTTTGTGTGCATGTGCATGGCCCGTTTTTTTTTGTTTTTTTTTATGGAACAGGTTACAGGGTGATGAAAGAAAGTTCTTCATTTAGATAAATTATTAGCATGGTTCTTATTTCTCATGTAAACCAACCACACCTAAACTGAGCTGGCACATCCAAAACGATCAGGCATAGGCATAACTTTAAAACCACTAACAATGGCACAGGTGAATGGCAAGTTCTCAAATAAAAATGACAGGGAGCCTGGCCCATGGAGGCTCCACCTCGTAACTTCCAGGACTTAAAGGATCTGCCGCTGAAGTGTTTGTTCTAGATAACACAGCACCCTTAGATATCGTGTGGAGTCCATGCCTTGATGGGTCTGACGTTTTTTTGCAGCAATAGGGGCATTTACACAATATTAGACAGTGATTTTAATCGCTTCTTAATTATCATCCTCAAGTGTGTAGACCAATGCATTGTAGAAGCTGAGAGACAGTGAATTATGCTGGTAAGTCATTAGATTCGACCGAACAAGTCTTGCGTAAAGATGGAATCTGCCTTCATTGTTGAGACTTGTTTATGTTTTTTGGATACATTTCATTTGAGGCTAGCAGAGCTGCACACGTACCGCGAAGCAGAGTTTAAAGAAAGACTGCTGTTTCTCGAACAGGTTCATATCTGGCACCAAGCCCTAGTTAGTCCTGTTAAGGATTTTTTACATTAAATTTTTATTTGTGGCATGACTCAGGTAATTTACCGTGTTGTTCAATTGTCGCCACTAAATGAACCGACCATTGAAAGTAGTTCTCTAAAGCTCTCTTAGTGTCACGTGAAGGTATCCGGCTCAACAAGTTTAAAGGGAATAACATGTTATTGCTCTGTGGAAAAAAATGCTAGCTGTTTATCTTTGCTGCTTCGTATTCATATCAGTAATACCATACCGGAAGAACGAAAGCTAATACATGCAACGTTCCAGTGGTGTCAATGCCTCGTGGTTTTTGGTCGCACCTCATTAGCATATCATGTTGTTATGAGGGTTGAATAGTGTTTGTGTTTCATGCTTGTCAGTTCACATCAGTATTGTTCTGCTGTTTACAGATTTGCTCTTTGTAAGTTTTATCGAGCTACTAAATTTAGAAATTTGTGCCACCCTGTCTGGCTGTCTATCTTTTTTTTTTCTAAATTACAACCACTTGAAAATTTCAGACTTCAAAGTTTGTTGTGACGAATTTTATCTGTCTAGTTGTAATTGAGTTTTTAGCTGGTTTGTGTGAAGAACTATAAAACTATACTATATCAATGAAGTTAGCCTGTAAGTAATATCATGTTGGACATAATGTGTTCGGTTGGTGGAAGCTTCAGAAATAAAAATAGGCAAAATATTATTTTACAATTCTGTAGCGTTTAATGCTGGAGCAACAGTTAGTCACCTAAGTTAATAGCATGGTTCAGCCCTTTTATTTATTTATTTATTTATTTATTTATTTATTTATTTATTTATTTATTTTACATCCGTCTAGAATCTCTGACCAATGCAAAGCAAGTGTACTCCTTTAAGTGCATGTCGTTCAGAATTTTCGTTTTCCTTTTCCCTTTAGTTAGTCTTTAGTGGCGAGGTGACTGGATGTAGCATATTAGCATACAATATATTTGAAAGAATTAGCATACACCAAGGCTTCGTGGTTAGCACGTTTGCCTCACACTTACAGGGTTGGGGGTTCGATTCCCGCCTCCGCCTTGTGTGTGTGGAGTTTGCATGTTCTCCCCGTGCCTTGGGGGTTTTCCTACGGTGGCCGGGAAGTGCAAAACAAATTAACAAATCCGAAAACAAATTAACAAATCCGAAAACACATTAACAAATCCCAAAACAAATTAACAAATCCCAAAACACATTAACAAATCCCAAAACAAATTAACAAATCCCAAAACACATTAACAAATCTGAAAACACATTAACAAGTCAGACAACCCGGAAGCGGTTGGTATAGTTTGTGAATGGAAACTTTTCATTCACCTGTATATCTTTAATGACAGTTGTCTTGTCCAATGATCGGTAAGTTTCCATTCACAAACTATACCTACCGCTTCCGGGTTGTCTGAATCGGTGCACGAAACACATTAACAAATCAGAAAACACAACGACATTTCAGACAACCCGGAAGCGGTTGGTATAGTTTGTGATTGGACAAGACACCTGTCACTCAAGGTATACATGAAGTTCAACAGTCTGCCGCAGGGAAAAGTTGGAATGGATGGATGGAATGGGTTACTGTAGATTAATTCTGTTATTTTCTTATATTTAAACGGAGAACATTACACATTACACATAAGATTCCATACCTGTATATCTTGAGTGACAGGTGTCTTGTCCAATGATCGGTAAGTTTCCATTCAAAAACGATACACTACCGTTTCCGGGTTGTCTGACTTGTCGTTGTGTTTTGGGATTTGTTCATTTGTTTTGGGATTTGTTAATTTGTTTTCAGATTTGTTAATGTGTTTTCGGAATTGTTAATTTGTTTTCGGATTTGTTCATTTGTTTTGCACTTCCCGGCCACCGTAGATTCCTCCGGGTACTCCGGTTTCCTCCCCAGTCCAAAGACATGCATGGTAGGTTGATTGGCATCTCTGGAAAATTGTCCGTAGTGTGTGTGTGTGTGCCCTGCGATGGGTTGGCACTCCGTCCAGGGTGTATCCTGCCTTAATGCCCGATGACGCCTGAGATGGGCGCAGGCTCCCCGTGAACCGAGGTAGTTCAGATAAGCGATAGAAAATGAGTGAGTGAGTGAGCATACACCAAGTGTGCAGTCATGACATTCAGAACAACTCCATCTTTGAAAGCCTTAAACAGTCTCATTATGATAGAACAGCATAAATTTTACTGTCCGTTAGTGGTTCTGACCTATCTACAAGTAAAAATGTTTTCCTTCTAACAAATGAAGTTTTACTGAAAACAGCAACATCTGCTTTTTATTGCAGAATACATCCGACTTCCACGGATAGCCTCATCAACATGCACTTCTTCCTCCTTTGATCACCATTATTGCCATCAACAATGGAGTAGATCCGCCTCTTCACGACTTTCTCCTGCGTCCTGAAGAGCGGGTGTTTCCCGTAAAGCCCAGTGCTCGCTATGTGCGCCATGCCAAGTAACGGCAGAGCTGGGATATCCGTCTTCTCAAAGCTTCTTTTGCCGTTCAGGAGGTCACGTCATGAGAGGGTGATCCTGGCGCGCAGCGAGAGCGTACCCAGCGAGCACGTCTTGAAAGTGACCATCACCGAGACGACGGTGATCGAAGCCGACTCGGGCGTGTGGAATTCCAAATCGCTGGCGTACCTCATCCTGTGGTACTTCTTCAGCTTCTGTACGTTGTTTCTCAACAAGTACATCCTGTCCCTGCTGGAGGGAGAGCCAAGCGTACTGGGTAAGTGGTTTGGCACATCTGCAGGATTCTGCAGAGTACGTACATGAGAATTTAGTCGTCAGCTTTGTTTTTAAGTCACTCTAACCTCTGCATGAAACATATCATTACAGCATGCTGATGGATATGAAGGATCTGTTAAATGTGTATTTATAACCAGGTATCAAAGCCAAAAGGGTTTTAAGATGTACAGCAGTTCATGACTTGTTGATGGTGTTGTTTCTAAAGCTTGTTCATTTTTGTGCATACATATTATATCGAGAGAGAGAGAGAGACCACTTAATTACACGACTTAATTCTTTAATATCTGTATACAGTGTATATATTAACTCACTTGAAATGAAAAGGACAAGAAACGCAGGTATTCTCTACATGTGCTTGTGATGTCTTCAGATAAACCCAAGTGCATCAGGGTTTGATAAAATAAAGTGAGTGTTAAATCCAGACCAGTGCTGAGTGGAACAATCACACACAAACACATGCAGTGTGAAAACCACCTTAGAAAGAGCATATTAACTTTCCAGTACACGATGTACTAAAAAAACAGTCAAGCCCTTCTGACCAATCAGAGTTGTGAATTCAGCAGCGCTTTGGTTTAGCATTGCATAACAACATATACAGTTATATATTATCTACAATAGCTAGGAGCATAAAACCATCTGTGCTACTTATAGAAGACAGCGATTTGAGTAAACGGTCTTTTTTATGTCTTAGCATCATGTTTATTACTGATTTCCCTTGAAATCTTCACACACTGTACCATGCATAAACTGAGTCGTATTCTACTGTGTGCGTCCCTTGTGTATTAATGACTAACAAGATATTGTACAGTGCTACAGGATTGATTGCCCTAGCTCTTTATGTAGCTGTGATTAATTTACAGGCAAATAAATGAGCAAGTAAATATTTAACATAGTAAAAATATAAAAACATGCTCTCTCTCGCTCTCTGTCTGTCTCTCGCTCTCGGAGGTTGTATGTATCAGATTTCTTAAATGTATTCATAAAAAAAAATGACGGGTGTTGTACATTTTAAGATGCTCTTTATCACCATGCAAATAGCTGTCTCAGGTTCTCTAGAGCAAGTCCCTTGTGTGATTTCCCTGCTCGCCTTATGTTTCAGGTGCTGTACAGATGCTTTCCACCACAGTGATTGGCTGCATTAAGATGTTTGTGCCTTGTTGCCTGTACCAGCACAAATCCCGTGCTGAATACCCACCCAACTTTCTCATGATCATGCTCTTCGTGGGAATAATGAGGTGTGCCTGGCTGCCGCTGTTTGTTTTTCCTGTCCATCCGTTACAACAGGCCTTATTGCCCTGAAAATTTAGCTATAAATCAGTATGAGAGCCAGTAGGTGTTATTTAGTTGGTTCAGTATCCATCAGCTTTGCTTATTATCTGGCTTTTATCTGAGTAGATTCAAAACAAACCTGGACTGGACTGTACTGTAAGCTCATTACACTTCGTGCTCTAAAATAATTTACATTTACAGCATTTGACAGATGCTCCCATTCAGAACGACTTACATATTTATTTTCATTTTTTACAACTAAGCAATTGAGGGTTAAGGACCTTGCTCAAAGTCCCAGCAGTAACAGCTTAGTGGACCTGGGATTTGAACTCCTTAAGCACTAAGCTACCGCATCCCCAATGATCTGTGTAGCTTTTGTATTGAAAATAAATATTGTATTAGAGTTTGCAGTTCTTATGATGCTAGACACATTTTCTTATGAATAATGCATAAGATAAATGCATACAATAATATTTTGTCTGTTTATTTAAGCCAAAGATCATTTCATTCCTTAAGGACGTGTTAGGTTGTAGATTTCAATATCACTACAGTCCAGTTGTTTGCTTGTTGCTGAGGTTTGAATTAAATCCATTCAATTCAAGCTACAAATTCAATTCATTATAAGTGTAAGTTGATTCAGTTTTAATTTAGGACAATAAAATGGAGAAAAAGTCTTTTCTAGAATAGTACATATTGGCCTTATGAGTTGTTGTTTTTTTTTCTTCTTCTCTTTTTGCTTTGCTGTCAGATTCACCACTGTGGTGTTGGGGCTGGTCAGCCTGAAAAGCGTAGCCGTGTCATTTGCTGAGACGGTGAAAAGTTCGGCACCCATCTTCACCGTCATAATGTCCAGACTGATACTGGGGGAATACACAGGTAACACCGAGAACGTAATCATTCTGATATCACAGTATCACTATGCTCACGACACGGAACAAGTACAGTTACTGATTTATTCGTTTTATTCATTTTATCCTGCAGCCGTTTGTCATATCAGTGTCATTGATAAGTCCTGAGTTAATTATTAACTTGATGTTGTGCAGTGCTGCGGGACTGCACTATTTATTTCTCAGTGATTTAGTGTAAAAACAGTCTTTAAAAACCAAACCTGCAATCTGGAACTGTATCAGATTTTATAGAATTAAACACTATAGTTTAAGACTATAGATATGCTATAGCCAGAGGTTTTATGTGCAATTCACTGTTCAGTGAACTAAAAGATATTTCTAAAGGCTGGTTAAACATCAACCCTTTTATTATACACTGCCTTGCCAAAAAGAAATATCACACATGCATTATTTGTTGGACTTTGGCATTGTTTCAATAAGCTTATGCAATGGCACACCTTTTATTTCCAACCAGAATTGCATTAATTTCTCACCACAATCTTATTTTGATGATCGGCGAGCCAAGGATTCTCAATGGGGTTAAGGTCTGGACTCTGTGGTGGCCAGTTGTGTGAAAATGATGTCATGTGCTTCCTGAACTTCTCTTTCACAATTTAAGCCCTATGAATCCGGGCATTGTTGTCTTGGAATATGCCCCTGCCATCAGGGAAGAAAGAAATCCACTGATGGAAAAACCTGGTTATTTAGTATGTTCAGGTAGTCAGTTGACTTCATTGTTCAAGTATCCAGACCCCCTTCACTTTTTTTAATTTTGAAAAAAGTTCAATGTTCAAAAAGAAAAAAGCTGAAATATGTACATAACATGTACATAAGTATTTAGACTCTCTACAACAACTCTCAAAATTTAGCTCAGATGCCTGCCATTTCTCTTGATCATTGCTGAGATGTTTCTACACCTTGATTAGAGTTCCCCTGTGGTAAATTAAATTGATTGGACTTGATTTGGAAAGGCACACATCTCTATGAAGGCATCACAGTTGACAGTGCATATCAGAGCAAAAACCAAGCCGTGAGGTAACCGGGAAACTGCCTGCAGAGCTCAGAGACAGGATTGTTGCAAGGCACAGATCTGGGGAAATACAAATAAATTTCTGCTGCACTGGAGATTTCTAAGAGCACAGCGGCATTCATAGTTCTCGATTGGTACAACCAGGACTCATCCAAGAGCTGTTAGCCTGGCTAAACTGAGGAATCGAGGGAGAAGGGCCTTAGTAAGAGAGGTGACCAAGAACCTGATGGTCACTCAGAAGGGGGCTCCAGAGATTCTGTGTGGAGATGGAACAAAGATCCAGAAGGACAACCATCACTGCAGCCCTCTACCGATCTGAGCTTTGGCAGAGTGGCTAGAACAGGGGTCGGCAAACCGCAGCTCCGGAGCTGCAAGTGGCTCTTTCATCCCTCTGCTGCGGCTCCCTGTAGATTTGGAAAATAATTTTTTTCTAAATTCTAAGATTATGATGCTCTTGTAACATTAAAATAAACAGTGTTTAATTTTTTTGTCGCTCAAAATATGCGTCATAACTGCCGACTTAATTTTTGGTTTGCTGCAGCCCGGCAAGTTAAAATTTTGATGTCATGCATTGAGAGTGACAGTCACGCATTTCGGTCTTTTGTCACACTCTCCCGCCACACATCGTATTTCTCACCAGAAAAACCTTTTGGCTATTTATCATATATTTATCATTTATACCTTATATATCATATATACCTATATATTACTTTATATTTTCATATATCTATCTGTCCGCATCGCTGTCTCTATGGAACCGCGCAGGAATCAAGCGTGTCTCCCCTGGAGCTCTTAGTCGAGCCTGACACTTATCAGCCAATCAAAAAAAAAAAGAGGCTACACAATCGCCAAACAGACAATAGCACTATCTGGGAAAGATTTAACGCAACGACCAAAAAAAATTGTGGTTGCGGGGGGGTTGGAGATGTCACGCTTGCCTGTCTTCAAACTTGAGAGCCCTGGTCATGAATACGAAGAGGACTCAATTAGACACTGAACATTTTATTTAAAAGTAACCTTCAACCCCGCGTCTTTTTTGTTAAGGTTAGTTCAAACTGTTCAAAATATTTTTGTTTGCCTGCAGAAATAAAATTTCGTTTATTTTGTAGCAGTTCATTGATTTCATAAATGCAACACACTACAGTTTTTTCTATACTTTCCATAAAGGTAAAAAACGATATATGCAGTTCTTCACCTCAGTTCTAAACATTATGTCTGGAGGAAACCAGGCACTGCTCATCACCTGAACAATAATATCCCAACATTGAAGCATGGTGGTGGCAGCATCATGCTGTGGGGATGTTTTTCAGCAGTAGCCACTGGAAGCCTCATCAGAGTTGAGGCAAAGCTGAATGGAGCAATGGATATTCTTAATAAGAGCACTCAGGGCCTCACACTGTTCACCTTCCAACATGACAATGACCCTAAGCACACAGCCAAGACAATAATACCCCTTTTCCACCAAAAAGAACCGGGTGCTGGTTCAGAGCTAGTGCTGGTGTTGGTTCAAAGTTGGTTCCACTGGCGAACCTTCTAAGAACCGGTTTGTCTTTCCATCGGTTAGAGAGCCATCACAGAGCCGAGTCTGACGTCACTGTATACGTCTCACGTTACACAGCAACGTTAGCACAGCAGCGGCAAACACAAACGCATCAACAATGGTGGACGTTGCTTTACTGTTAATGCTCATGGCTTTGTGAACCTACATTGGCATCCAAACACGGCGAATCCCGTGTTTGAATCCCGTGATATGTAATCGAGAAAGTACATAACGTTATTTTATCATTAACACAGATAAAAGGTAGCCTTAGCATGTAGCTACCTACTATCGTGTGTGCTGATCACTGATCATATTGCGGTAAAGTAAAAGTGTATTAAACATTGGTATACTTAAGGTACATTATCAAATGCGCTAACAGTAACCCCGCCCCCAGCCCCTGACACAAGCGGTTCTTAAGTCTAGACCAGCAACGTTTTGGTGCTACTTAAGAACCACCTTTCCTGGTTCAGACAGCTTTGGCTGTCGAAAAAGAAAGAACTGGTTAGGCTCTGGCTCCGAACCAACACTCAAACTGCCTCGGTGGAAAAGGGGCATAAAGGAGTGGCTTAGGGACAACTCTGTGAATGTCTTAGAGTGGCCTAGCCAGAGCCCTGACATGAGCCTTTTTGAACATCTCTGGAGAAACCTGAAAATGTCTGTCCACCCACGGTCTCCATCCGACCTGACGGAGCTTGAAAGGATTTGCAAAGAAGAATGGCAGAAAATCTTGTTGCAAAGCT
This sequence comes from Tachysurus vachellii, assembly GCF_030014155.1. Classification (NCBI taxonomy): domain Eukaryota; kingdom Metazoa; phylum Chordata; class Actinopteri; order Siluriformes; family Bagridae; genus Tachysurus; species Tachysurus vachellii. The sequence goes on from NC_083470.1 coordinate 19,559,214, forward strand.
TGTTGCGTCATACCCAAAAAAACTCAAGGCTGTACTTGTTGCCAAAGCTGCTTCATCTTAGTACTGAGTAAAAGATCTGAATATTTAGATGTGATATTTTGGCTTTTTTCTTTTTAATAAATTTACAGACATTTCTAGAATTCTGTTTTGACTGTCATTATGTGGTACTGAGTGTATTTATTTATTACAATTTGATTTCACCAAACATTTAAATGGTATTTGATCATTTATAATTTTTTTTTTAAATCATATTTCTTTCATGAAGATGAGGGTTCTCCATTATCTTTCCAGGTTTAACTATGTATTGGACAGTTCTTAGCCCAGTTTTAGACGCTTAAGCAATAACCTTAGTTATTTTCTTCGCTTGATATGGAGTGACATCTTTACCACACCGACAGGATATGTCTGTTTGAGGATATGTCAGGACATGGCTGTTTAAGGAATGAAAAGCTACTCAGTGCATCGGTTAGGTGTAAGTAACTTGTACCGAGCTGAAACATATCAATTACTGCAATCTAGTGGAAGACTGACCTGATTGCTTAGTTAAATCAAGGTGGTGACCTTGAATCAAGGTTTTTTTTTTTTAAAGCCAGGCATTGTTTGTTTCCAGGTTAGTGATTGAGAAAATCAGACTTGTGTAGATCCACAGAGTAAATTCTAGAATGTTTTAACAGCTAATATTAGTAGAAGTGCTAAAGAAAGCTTTTTGTTCCTAATGTAATGAGAGAGAAGAGTTAAACAAATGGTTACAGGAACTGACCTGTTGACCAGATGTACCTTTTATTAGAAAACATGCAACTTTAGGGTGGTTAACTCCATGAAACGTCAGACTGCTTCACCCCACCCCAGCTTGCATTGTTTTTCTATACCAACACACCCCTGTGTGTTTTATTCTTTACATTTTGTAGAGAATAGACACTTTTCTTCACACGCCTATGCTGGCTTAGCGACGATGCCGAAGACACCCATATATCAGCTGACCTCAGAGCAGCTGATGAACGTTCTACAGGAATGTAGCAAATATCGGTCATGCCATGTATTCCAACTCATCCCTGAACAGCATGTTGTGTGTTTGATCAACAGGTCTTTGGGTGAACTTGTCTCTGTTCCCAGTAATGGCCGGTCTGGCTCTGTGTACAGCCACTGAAATCAGTTTCAACATGCTAGGCTTTTCTGCTGCTCTCTCCACTAACATCATGGACTGGTATTTGTCTTTCAAATGTTTAGCAGAATTTCATAGTTCTCGTTAACATTAAAGATAAACACTGATTTGTTGATTTATTTTTTTTTTCTTCTGTTTTGCATCGTAGCTTACAGAATGTATTTTCTAAGAAGCTGCTAAGTGGGGACAAGTATAAATTCAGGTGAGAGTTTTGTGTTATTCAGTGAAGCTTTCTGTACCAGAATTACCCAAATGTCCCACTGTATCAGAGTGTGTTCATGACTATTTATGTACAGACACTAATTACAGTTACAATGAGTCACAGGAGTGGAAACTTCCCTTTAATAGCCATTTAAACCTCTGTGTGTCAACCTGTGTGTTTATAATGTGGCCAAACATTTAAGGATGTGTAAACTTTTGCTCAGGGTTGTTTAGGTGATTTCAGTTATCATTAGGTTTTAAAAGGGAGTGAAACAACTATGCGATAAATAATGACTTCACATGACCACTGTCCTTAAATAAAAACAAAAAAAATTGCATTCTCAGTCATATTTCCATACTTTTAGAAAAATTTACATACATAATAAAGGTCAATTAATGGATGTATATAGTATATGGATGTATATAATGTATATAGTTACCTAGGTGTTATTTGTTTGTTTTTTTTAATACGTTTTTATTATACGTTTTATTTTCTTTATAAAAAGGAGACGGTTTAAAAAAGTCTGAGTACAATAAAACATTTGAAGTAATTGTCATTATATGTAACAAAATATGTCATGACTTTACTCATGATAAACACAGATATGTTAGATTAGCTTTGATTTATTTTTCCCCCTTGTTTAGCCCCCCAGAACTGCAGTTCTACACAAGTGCCGCTGCAGTGATCATGCTCATCCCCGCCTGGGCGTTTCTCATGGTCAGTCAGTGCTTATTTTGGATTAGAAATGTGTTTCATATCTAAAAGCTGTTTTGACAGGACACTAGGGACCTACACAATATTAGACAGGTGGTTTATGTATTCAGTCATCACGTTCAGTTTCATCCCTCAGCAGTGTCACAGTATGGTGGTGTTCATCACATGAACTGTGTAATAGACCCATTAAAAAAAAAAAAGCAGCAAGCTTCATAAATGGTTCTTTGACAAGGTTTGTGATTCTTTGACACACCTTGGAATGTTTCCCTTGAGTAAAAGGTTGTTTGTAAGGAAGAAGGGATCATGTTCTTCATGGCATTTAAGAAAAAAAAATTTTCTTTAAAAAAAAAATGTTTTTTTTAAAGAGCTGAAATGTTGTTTTTTTTTGGGAATCTTTAGCTTCACTGAAAATCACTTTCAGGACTCTTTTGTAACGAATACATCCTTTTATTTTCACCCTCTGTGATGGTGTTTTTAAATAGTCCATTGCTATGAGACCTGAAACTGTAATCTCGTCATCTTTTGATACTGTGACATTTTCACACCATAGTAGTTCAAGCACATATAATCTAACTGTGTAACTCACCCGCAAGGCCCTGTTAGGCACACCCAATGTGCACAAAGAGCTTGTGGTTTTGAGTGTCATGATAGCATAAGGTTTCCCAAAATGGGCAAGTCAGAAGTATCTAGCAAAATGTCACTATGGGTTTTAGACTATCCACTATGTATGGCTTCCACCTCAGGTTACACAAGTTTTGTTGATTAAAAGGAAAGTGATTATAAATGGTAAGATGTTAAAGACAAGAATTTGTCTTTAGCATTCTGTTTTTAAATGACATTTAAGCAGCTGAAGCTCATACATGTAAAATATCTGGTATTTACAGTATATAGACTTTTGTACAGTTATATACATAAATTGCATTACATTTAAATATTTTTTGTTTGTTTTTATTTGTTAGTTTATTCATTCATTCATGTACATATTTGTGTTATTTATTGTATTGTTTTTTTATTCTTTTTTTTTTATTATTTCATTTTCACATTTTTTATTGTTTGAAAAGGGAACGCAGACACTTTAACTGACACAGCAGTCACATCTTTTTAAAAAGTTTGAGAGAAAAAGAAAAGAAAAAAGAAAAGGGGGAGATAAAGTCGTTTTGTTTGGTGGTCATCTGATAAACTAATAAAGAGTTGAGGGCTAACGTAGATCTAACTGTTTAGGGATCCCAAATTTGCAATAATAAATCTTGGTTTTAAAAGCTTTGGACATAGTCAGCAAGTAGATATTAGAATAATTGTGAAGAAATAAAAAAACAATAATAATAAATTAAATTTAAAAAAATCAAACATCATGAGCAAGGACATTTTTTTATTTTTACTTTCTTATTTACCTTTTTTAAGGGGAAAAAACATGCAACTCAGATTGCATGAAATTTTTTTATTTTTTTTATTAATTAATTACTTTTTTTAGAAAAGAACTCAAATTTCAGTGTAAATCTTTTTTTATTCTGAAACACACACACAGAACTAAGAAAAAAGTTGCCATTGCATTTAATTATTAACTGAGAAATAAGTAAATGCTTCACAGCTCTATGTGAATTTTATAAACATGTCCTATGAAAAAAATATTCATAATTCCTGTGCATGTTCCTTTATAAGTCAGTCAATTTTTTTTTAGAGATTCTCTCAGGCATCAGAAGCATGTTTGTGTAGGTATAAAACATGAAGAATGTGGTTCACAATGTCACCTGTATCTCGTTTTCCTCCTGCCCACCCTCAGGATATCCATTTGTTTGGGAAAAGTGGCCGTGATTTAAACCTGACCCAGGACATTGTGGTGCTGTTGCTGGTTGACGGAGTGCTGTTTCATCTGCAGAGCGTCACGGCCTACGCCCTCATGGGACGCATATCACCGGTCACTTTCAGGTAGGAGCACCATCTGGTTATTCAGTCTAGTGCCATAGAACAAGATTTTGGCTTCTGACGCAGACTGATCACTATTACTGAAAATGACAGTTCATAAACATTGATAATTTGAAGGTGTTTTCTTAAGATGCTAAAATTCAGCGGAGGGAAAATCATCTCAAACCGAAAGCCAACAGAGTCTCGAATTAATTTTCTGTCAGACTCGCAGCCAGAAAATCAGAAAATACGGATAAAGGTAGACTGATGGTATAGCTTCATGTGATGTTGGTGCTATTTTATTTGCACCTGACTTTGTTTTGTTTCCTTCCTGTAACACACACGCAGGCTCCTTGTAACATCACGTTGTAAGCGATTCGTTCTTATAGAAACGACGAGGCATTAGCTCAAGCGCATTAATAATAAAAAACCTGTGAATTGGATTGCACCAGAGACACAAAGCATCCATGCATAACACCTAATAATCTTTTTCTTGTGTCGTGTTTCTTTATCAGTGTGGCAAGCACGGTGAAGCACGCTCTGTCCATCTGGCTGAGCATCATCGTGTTCAGTAACCCCATCACGCTGTTGTCCGCATCAGGCACCTTAATGGTGTTTGTGGGCGTCTTGCTGTACAACAAAGCCAAACAAGTGCAGAGGAAAACGCTGCAGGCTCTCGTCCAGTCAGATTCAGACCACAGACCCTTACTTCAAGAGTCCAACCTGAAAGCAGCTGACTGATGATAACACTGACAGATGGGACTTGAATCTTACAAGGATTTTTTTATTTTTTTTATATTTATTTTCAAAAGATGGACAAAACCGGTATTACTAAAGCAGCTTTGTCCTCGCCGCATTCCCGTTTTTGACGTATTTGATACCTCACACGAGTGCTGGCAAGGTCAAGGTCTAACGAGGAGCAGATGATTTGTACAGAATCGACCAGAAGCAAAATATACTTTGATGAATCGTTCAGATCTCTTTTTATATCTAGATCAATTCACCGTCTTAATTCCATGCTAGTTCTATTTTACATATCTAGAGCGTGTGTACATTTACAAGTTGTCACCCCACCACCTTATTTTTTTTTTCCCTCTTGCACATATACAATCATATAGATTCCTAGAGACGATCTAATCAACGATAGGGAACGTTATCAGGATCGTGTTGGGAAGCTAGTGCCAGATCAGAGGTTTCGTAGGCGGAGAAAAGACAAGTGGAGCCGCTGAACAGCCTTTCAGAATTATTACTGACCCAAAAAATAGATGTATGTTTGGGGGCCAAAACAATCCACGCTATAACTGACCAAATGAATGCGCTGTGATGGACGTCTCTGATCAATTCGTCCTCTCGTGATGTATACCTTTATCATTTGTTTTTTTTTAACACACTAAAAAGTAAAAGTGCATCTAGTCTAATTTTCACATTTTCTCATTTTTCTCATAATTGCTTCTTTTAGAAATCAATGCTTTACTATTATTAGCAAGGAAAAAAGTGCCTGTCCATAAAACTAACTAAAACCTTAAAATTATGGACTTATATACCACCATTATTTGTGTAGTTTATCTACGAGCAGACATGACCACTTTGTTATAACTGTGGAGATTTTTTTTCTTTCAGTTTTTTTTTTTTTTTTACAATGCCTACAACATATTACGTGACCTACTGATACATATTAATGTATTATTGCATATCTCTGCCATTATCATTTTTGTTTTGATTGTAGAGATATTTGTTCTTTAGTCAGTAAGACAGTTCTGTTTGTTTTACAGGGATGATGCATTGCATCCAGGAGTATCAGTGCAGCTAAATACGCTCTGTACTGTGATTCGGTTTCTACTTCAGCTTACATTTTATCTATCTATTTTTCCCTCTCTATGCTGGGCTAAATGATAAACAGCCCTGCATTTCTGACAGAACCTGTGTTCTTTAGGCTACTGGGTTTAAAGCCTGTGTCCGTCATCTAATTTCCACGAGACTAAGAGCGTCAGATTGTTGTCTTTTACTTGATCTGCTTTTACTAGACTTGTACTTGTAGGAAGCTTTGTGTTCTAAACCTGTGTACTGACATTTTAATTTCTATTATAGAATCAGTAGATTTTAAACTTCAATTCCTTTTTCCTTGTTGTAAGTGAACATATCAAGATGACAGTCGTCATAGCAAAAAAAAAGTTTGTTTCTATATTAATGACTAATATGGGTCAGTTTTTAATTCTGTACATGATGTTTTTGTATATTTTTTGTCTGTATTCATTGAGCTGGTGTGCGTGGGTGCATGCATGCGTGAATGTGCAGTCTGTGCATGTCACTTTAATTTGGAAGAACGATGTCCCTTTTAAATTCGTATTAAACAGAATACATCTTTTCATGTTGTTGGTTGACTTTTACTGGGCAACTCAAAATGAGGGAAGAATTGTGACTGTACTTAAGTATTTGGTTGGGGACGTTCCTCAATTTGTAGCTGAATTTAATTGAGGATGTGGACAATTCAAATTTTAGATATATAGTATAGACCTTACACATAGAGATGAGATTTCTTGTCATTTGCATTTCACTGAAAAAACAGACAAGCATCTAGCATCAGTGCTACATAAAATTTATACAACCAAAAGTTTGGGTTAATAAAAATAATGGGGAAAATCGAGGTTTTTGTAAATGCTTCCAACATCGTGGCAATGATTTAATGGCCCTTTCCTATTCATTAATTTATTCGACAGGGAAAGTGCTGATTAATAAACAAGAAACGATTAAGATAAAATAGCTTACAAATTGCAAACAACTTCTGTTGCAATGAGGATATGCTCTTGGCAAAAATGTGAAAATATCTGCAATTCAGTTCAAATAAAGTACATAACTGAGCCAATAATTTAATGTCTGCAATGTTGGTTCACCAGGAGCCAGCGACACTGTGTTCCTGTACACAAAGTGAGCTCTTTAAAGTCCATGTGTCCAATAAAATAATCCATTGTGTTCTCAGACGTGTTTCACCCCACTATACAAACAGGAATAAATGATATATTTTCTTCCAAAAGGTGCTCTACTGGGTTTGGATGTTTAGACTGCAGAGGCCATTGAGTTACACTGAACTCGTTGTCATGCTCCTGGAACCAGTTAGAGATGATTTCATTCAGTTTATAAGCTTGTGGCATAAAACAGACCACATTCATTAACACATGCACTAACAGATCATGTGCTGGTTGGATAGCCAGTCATTCACAGGGGCTTGAACGGCAGAAGCTTAACATAATATGAAGCCTGTGATAAATAAAAATATGTCAGTATTTACAAATAAAAATATCTTTTATACATTAATATAATGTTTTTTTTTAAGAAGACATCGCTTTGCTGTTTGTGGATAGATGCTGCGTGTCGGCTCATCATAACAGGCTGTTTTCCACCATATGAAAGTCTTCAGGACAAAGAATTTTGAGCTTCCTGGTGCTTCTGTGTTTGTAATCTTGTTTTATAAACTTTAAGAAGGAAAAGGAAAAAAGAAAAAGAGACTGATGAGGTCTTAATGGCTCTAAATAGTGTAATGAACTTTTTATGACTTTCCATAACATTAAATGGATAGAAATCAAGACCTAGCTTTCATTGTTAATCCATAAATGGTAATGTTCGACACCTTGCTATGGTGTAAAGGACAATAAAATACTTAGAGGTGTGTTAGAAGAAATAATATCTGCCTTAGATTTGGACCTAAGTCAGTCTGTAGGGACGTTGCCATAGAGACATACTGAAGGCGCACGTGAGTCAAAACAAACACTAAACCCTTTGCGTAATTCAAGCCCACTAGTTTACACCATTAGTACGTTATCCATAAACTGCTGCAATCTGATATCTTCAGCAATGATACAAAACATCAGATTATAAAAGCTGTACCAAAAGCACATGGCAAAGTTGTCCACAAGATGGCAATAACTATCTAGGAACCTGCCTGTTACCCGGAAGTACTTTTAGGCCGGCCGACGGGCGGGCGGACCTAGCATTTTGTTTTTCCGGTTCCTAAAAAACGCGCCGAGTAATTTTCAGGTTTGTAATCTGTTTTTGTGCTGCAGTTATAGTCGTTTGTGTTACTTCTAATACGGAGTAAAATACGTAAACGTATACAGGTGTTTTACTGCTGTATAATGAGGCCCTGACTGATTAGCATTGTGTTGTGAGGTACGTTAGCTTTGGCTAATCGCTACATCTCTGTGTAAACTGGAGATAAAGCGGGTCACGTCTCAAATAGCGCCCTTTTGGAGATCTAGTGCACTACTACAGGCTGTTAGACCGCACTGTGTCGTGCACTATGTAGTGGACTTATAACACCGTGTGCAGGCGTTTTATTCAGCCCCACGGTATTGACCCTGTGCTAACTGAGCTAACTGCTAGTTACCGTCTGATGTGAGATTCAGTTTAACGGTTTGCTGTAAAGAAAATCGCTCTTGGTCAGTTAGCCGGTTGCTATTGTGTAATTATCTAAAACTGGTTATCTCCAGTAGCTGGCTGGTTAAATAAACCTTAATTCTGCAGTTTTGATTCTTGTAAAATGCTACTAACCCTTAGCTACTAACCCTTAGCTACTAACCCTTAGCTACTAACCCTTAGCTACTAACCCTTAGCTACTAACCCTTAGCTACTAACCCTTAGCTACTAACCCTTAGCTACTAACCCTTAGCTACTAACCCTTAGCTACTAACCCTTAGCTACTAACCCTTAGCTACTAACCCTTAGCTACTAACCCTTAGCTACTAACCCTTAGCTACTAACCCTTAGCTACTAACCCTTAGCCGAGGGGTTCTCAAGCGTTTTATTTAATACAAGATACAAGTCAACATTATTTAATACTTTACCAGGTTTGGTTTCAGCCAGTTTATTATAAGTAACTGGGTTATTGTGTTTAAATACTTTTAGTAATAATACATTATAACTTTGCTGTTAGTTGATATAAGAAAAGTTAAAGAAACATTCCAACACTGACTGAACTAGTTAGTGTCTTACCACTGACTGAACTAGTTAGTGTCTTACCACTGACTGAACTAGTTAGTGACTTACCACTGACTGAACTAGTTAGTGACTTAACTAGTATAAGGCAACTATACAGGAAAAATATACTTAACTAGTTAAACTTAACACTGGCTTAACTACTTAGACTTAGTACTGACTTAACACTGACTTAATTAGTTAGTGACTTAACTAATTTAAAAAGGTAATTTCTCTTGATTCAACAAGCTTCCTTTGTTTCTTTGTTGTTGTTTTTTTTTTAAAGAACATTAATTTACACTTGTTTGACTATAAATGTTAGTAATACTGTTTTTAATTCTTTTTTTAAACAATCACTCAGCATTAGAGGTAGCAAATAAAAAGATCTTGGTGATTAAAATTGTAGCACTATTCGCTTTCTTAGTGTATTTCTGGACCTTGATTTTCAACTATTTTTAAGAGTATATTAAACTATTATATTAAACTATATTTAACACTTAAGAGTAAAAAAAAAAAAAAATTCAGCACATGAGCGAAAGGTCCAAATATGATTTTGTGTTTTTCATCATGCAAAATATTTGGTCTGAATTGCCACCACAACTGTTCTGAAGAAAATGGGTTTAATTTGACGTGGGCCTCATTCTGTCACAAACCCTCGGCTGTGAGCTGTTACAGACCAAACCTACTAGAATGTTATGCTCTTGAACTCAGTATTAAGCACTAAACTCTCCAGCTGTAAGTTCTGAGAGTTTAAAACCAGGCACCTGCTACGAGCATCTCAGACTCCTAATCAGTTCAAAAGGAAAGACTGGAGCACGTAGATCAAACCTATAAGTCAGAGTCACTGGTTTTATTGCTCTTTTTTTGCAGCTGGTTGTGACTTGGAGCTGATGGGGGACGAAAAAGACACCTGGAAGGTTAAAACACTCGATGAAATTTTGCAAGAGAAAAAACGCAGACGAGAGCTCGAAGAGAAGACCGAACCCAAGCGCTTGAAAAATGTAGGCCTTGTGCTTTAAGTTTGTCAAGCTTATGTAAGTGTTGTGCTTTAGTTCTAACTTATTTGTTTGGATCAGAAACAGTCACTGCTAAGCGACTGTAAATACATCAGTATCTCGTGTGTATTGTCTAATTTATATTAAGTTATGATTTTATGATCGTTTATCTCAGGTCTCAGTTATGTGAAGTCTGTTATCTCAGCCAAACATGTCGCATCTCAGCCATGTCAAGTCTCGGGTGTCTCAGTTACCTAAAGACTAAAGTTAATATGGGTTAAATTAAGTCTCATTTATGTTAACCTCTGTTATCTTACTGCTCAGTTCTATAATGTCACATGTCCTGATTATCTCTCTTCTTTTATTTGAGGTTTGCTATCTTTAGTCTGAGCTATTTCAAGGCTTGGTTATCTCATGTCATTTGGCTCAGGTGTCTCAGGTCACAGTTATCTTGTTTACCTCACGTCTCAGACTCAGTTGTCTTAAGTCATTTGTATGTTATTCCAAGGCTCTTTAAACTCAAGTCAGTTCTCTCAGTTATCTCTTGCAGCTGATCTTCTAGGCAACAGAGAGCTCTAAAAATTGTTTCCTCTTTGGGCAGACGGATGATCGGGAACCCAAACGTGACACTCCAGAGGAAGGAGAATTACAGGACCACAGGATGGAAATAACAATACGCAACTCTCCATACATAAGGGAGGACTCGACAGAAGACAGGTACTCCACATACCCCCCTTTACTAATAGGAAATGATACCATTTGACATTTGTATCATCTGTATTATTCAGTAATACTATTAATGAGTAGTCATAAAGAGCCCATTTTAACATGGAATGGAATGGAATTGTAACTTGGCATAAAACACATTTGAACCGTTCTTCCCTATTTATTGTAGAGGCGAGGAAGACGACTCGCTAGCCATAAAGCCTCCTCAGCAGATGACCAGAAAAGACAAGTCATACCACAGGAAAGAAGAGAAGCGGAAGGATAAGAGGAGACACAGAAGCCACTCTGCAGAAGGAGGTAGCCACCGTTGCTGTGATTATTATGTACTAGTTCTCACACAGGTTCATTTTGTGAATTTGCAGTTTGCTGTTTTTAAGCAGGAAAGCACAGCCGTGCCAAGGACAAAGAGAAGGAACGGGAGAACGAAAGGAGGAAGCGACAATGGCAGGATGACAGCAAAGTTCGCAGGGACTATGATCGACAGAAGCGGCGGGATCAGGCCAGGGCTCACTCTCGCAGGGAGAGGTGTTTTCCTTTTTCTCTTATTTGTTTCGAATGTTGTGCCAGCGACATTAACACAAACAATGGGAGTGAAATATTGTTGTATGTGTGACCTGTTGTACCTCTCACAACTGCTCACATTTTATATATTTTTTATTTTTTTTTTGTACTGTAAGTAATCTCCCATCTTTAAAAATTGGCTTATGGTTTATGTCCATCTTTCTTAATCAGTTTTGTGTGTAAACTGTGTGAAGGTTTGAATGGATTAAGTTACATTTCTCGATTGCTGAGCTACCGGGTTTGTGATTGATTTGCTGAAGAGCCTTTACAGAGCTTTGGCTGTTAATAATGTTTTATAGCGTTGTATTGACGCTAATGTATTGTATCCCACCAAGCAGGGACCGCCTGGAGCAGCTGGAACGCCAGCGTGAGAGGGAGAGGAAGCTGCGAGAACAGCAACAAAAAGAGCAGAGAGAGCAGCGCGAGCAGAAAGAGAGGGAAAGGAGGGCTGAGGAGAGGCGCAAGGAGCGAGAGACACGACGAGAAGGTAACATATCTAATTTTGCTGCAGCTTTAAAAAATAAAAAAATGCAATGTTATTTGTTATTATTATTATTTGTTGTTTTTTTTTTCTTGAGGAAAACTATAGTTGTGCTTAGAATTGGTGAGATTGCAAGCACAGGATTGTTCTTTTAGACTGCTAGCAGTAAAGACACTTGTGTCGTCGCTGTCAGGCGGAATCCTCGTATCTCCAAAACCATTACTTTTCAGGAAATAAAAATTTTTTTATCTACCTTAACTGCAGTGCACAGGGTTTAGTCCACGTTGCAGTGGATTGTCTTGCGCTAAATTCCTGTCCTCAGACGAGCACCAGAACTAGCGGGGGTCAAGTTTTTTTTTCTTTGAGCCCAGTGTTTTGAAGACATTTACCTCAGAAGACGTGTTGATTCGTTGCGACTCTTCTTGAGGAGAAATATGCCGCGAATCTCTCCCGCGGAGTGAGGATGAGGTGGACAGTTGAAGTGTCCAATGGAGTTATGAGATTTGCGCTCAAGCTATTTTCAAGACTTTAGATTGGTTAATAACTTGTAAAAATAACAGACCCACGTGGGAACTGACCAATAGCATCGATATGTGAAAAAATATGAAATGACCAAATTTGGACATACAAGGTTTCCGCCCGACAGCGACGATGTACTTAATTCCTATGATGGCTTTCTCTTGTTTGATGAATCAAGAACATGCTTTGGCTGAATGCATGTGTGTTCATTTCTGCATACTGCAGACAGTGGTAAGTAATTCAGGATGCAAAAAAATTGCACAAGTAATCTTGAATTAATCTGTCAACACGTCATGTTTGCGCAGGTCCCCTTTCCCATCACCGGGGCGGCATCCTGGAAGATTACGGAGACAAAGCCAAGCCCAGGCACCGCAGCCGTAGCCGGAGTCCCATGCGTCTACAAAGAGAGCAAAGACCAGAGAGCAGTGAACAGCGGCGACCGGGTTAGTAAAACCAGGCTGAACATGCCAGGTCATGCTTGTCCTAATGGACCACTGTATAAAGTTTCACAGTGTCTCACAGGAAAACCCTAGTTGTATTTACTACATGTTGGGTTCCTATATACATACTAGATTTTTCTGACCTGTCTGACTAAAAAAAGACAGTAAAAGCCGTGATATCCTCAAGCTTTTCAGGCTTCAATATCAACCGTCAATTATGAATTATACGTAATAAAGGCTCACTTTTTTTAATTCTAGAATATCCTAGAAATTTTATTGTTATATAATTAGCTTAAAATTCCCCAGAGGACAATTTGAGCCAGTCACAGGGTTAAAAATAAACCCAGCTATGTCGTGTGGGGTTTTAAATGATTTGGAGCTAATAATTGTACAGTGTTTTAATATAGTTTTTCAAATAATTCATGTTTTTGTTTTTCATTGCACCGAGTCTTTACTATTAAAATAAGGTTTTATCGTAAAATAAAGCAGAATTTGTACAGGTTGTGGAATAGTATAGATTTATTGGTCAATTATTGTGTTGCTAAATAAGACCCTTTTTTTAATTTTTTTATTTTTTTTATTTATTATTTCCTTTTCGTATTATCATGATCTCCTTCTCATGCATGGACACACACGCGCGCACACACACACACACGGTCAAGACTGGTCATCATTCCCAGTCCATATTCACCCCATTTTAACTTCTCAAATTTTGTGGTGTTAGCATTGAATTAAATGGTGTTCACCCCGCTCTGTGTCAATACTTGTTAGACCCAACTTTGTCCACAATGACAGCTGCAAGCCTTCTGGGATACGTCTCTATCAGCTTTGCAGATCTGGATAGTAATTATTATTTTTTTGCCCATTCTTCTTGCCAAACTTAAGGTCTGTCAGACTGGATGGAGACTGTTGAACAGCAATTTTCAAGCCTTGCCACATAATCTCAATCTGATTGTGATCTGGGCTTTGACAGTGTCGTTCTAGCACATTCAGGTTTTTGGGTTTAAACCACTTTGGCATCATGTTTGGGGTTGGAAGGTTAATAAACCCCTGCGCCAGTCCCAAAACCCTTGCAGACTGGAACATGGTTTCTTCTAGGATTGCCCTGTAGATTTCCTGGTGCCAATCATCTTGACCTCAACCATAACCACTCTTCCGAGTTCCTGTTGAGTGTCTGGCCAATGATTGTTCTGTAAACAGCTTTCACCCTCTTGAGTTATGTATCTCTCTAGTTCCCTCAGAACTACTTTTGGCCACTTTGCTGCTTCTCTCACCTTGTTTTTAGTTACCAGCTCTTGGTAAATGGCTTCCTTCAGCCATCAACACTAAAATTCTTTCCCCTTTTTAAAAGAGAAACTAAAATGGACATCATTTGGACACACATTACGCCTGCCGGTTTTGAATGATCATTTATTAATCATACCTTGCATCAATAAGTTTTTTTTTTGTTTGTTTTTTTTTTGTTTTTTTTTTTAACTGAATTAGTTTAATACATGCTTGAAGCACCTTTTACGTTGAATCTAATCTTGGCTGGTCCGAGATCAGCTTCAGGCTCAAAGCTTCCCGTCCCAGCAGTGTGTGTGCAGGTGCATGCCCGTTAGATCCTAAAGTAATTGTGGTGTAGCTCCTGAGATACCAAGCTTTCATGGCCAGATGGAGTTTAAGACTTCGTAACTGATTATTTTTTATTTTATTTTAATTAATTAATTAATTAATTAATTTTTTTTTTTTTATAAATCCACTAAAACCACACTCTTCTGTATGTTGCTTCTTTTAGATAATTGCACATTCTTAGTGTCTGCCGTCTTCATATTGATATTCAACAATATATGACCTGACGTTTATATATTCGACAAAACCTTACATCACCAAAGAGACACTGTAGGTTTCATAGAAGAATTTAGGAACTGTTGACTTGGAGCATTTTCTAGACCAGACAGAGAGGATCCAGGATTTTTATGTAGCTCATTATACTGTTTTTCCTGAATATTATTATTATTATTATTATTATTATTATTATTATTATTATTATTTTATAATATTAAAATATTCAGATAAACTGCACGTAAGTTTTGGTCTAGATAGATTTGATGTAGGATTTTTTTTTCTTTATGTTTATCATATTGACCTTTTATATAGTTTTTCGAGGCATGAAAATACATAGTTGACATCACACCAATATTTTACTGCTATTTTATTAGTCTAGTCACTGACTTAAAGGCAAGTAGTCTGCCACTTTTGCACAGTTATTGTAGCTATTAATAAGTGCATATAAGGTTATTTCCACCCTTTAAAGTGAATTTCAGGAGTTTTTCCTCGTAGTCTTAATGCACCATTCTAGCCCAGCTTGTGCGGTAATAAGACACTTTTAGTGGCGTGTGCTAGCCATTAAAGTTCTCTCACTGGCGGAGTATGTTGTGCGGTCTGCTGCTCGGAGGCCATTAGATCACTCGATCTCCTTCGCTGTTTTTTTGCGAGATCACTGTAAAAGTGATAAGCCTTCCCAATCTTGCGCGTTATGTGAC
The DNA here is from genome assembly GCF_030014155.1 of Tachysurus vachellii. Lineage (NCBI taxonomy): Eukaryota > Metazoa > Chordata > Actinopteri > Siluriformes > Bagridae > Tachysurus > Tachysurus vachellii. Next base: position 19,574,409 of record NC_083470.1, read on the forward strand.
AGACTTCTAAATTATTATTATTTAATACTAGCACTGATTGCGCAGGCATTATTATTTTTGTCTGCAGTGAAAGAAGAGAAGCAAGAGGATTTACTGGCTGATCTTCAGGATATCAGTGACAGTGAGCGAAAGACAAGTACAGCAGAGTCTTCAATCGGTAAGTGCATACATACATGCATATATATGAACGCACCCAAGAAACTAAAACCTGCAATCAACTATTGACATCTCTAAAGCTAGTTCCCTTTTCAATTAAAGGCTCAGTTTCTGGTTCAGAGGAGGAGGAGGAGGATGACGATGAAGAAGAAGAAGAAGAGTCGAGCAGCCAGAGCGAAGAAAATGAAGAGGGAGAGTCGGGATCAGACTCTGAAGGATCTGATCAGAGTGCAGGTCAGTATCTACCCAGCTTTAGACCTCAGTCAGTTATCTTCAGGTCAGTTTTTTGGGTTTTTCCACTTCCTTCTGGCAGTAGTATGTCATCATATAACTGACTTTCCAATTCAGATGATGGAAATGGTTAATACATAATCTGTTTTAATATCTGTGGCTTGTTTTTCTGTTTTTGTAGAATACGTGAGTGAAGAAGAGCAATCAGAGGAGGAGGAAGACGAAAGAGAGAATGGCAACCACATACCTACTGGTGAGGGTGGGCTTATAAAACCAGACACTATGTGACTCATTTCGTGCTTTTACTTTATGGGCTTTTTTTTTGGGGGGGCTTAAATTCCCTGCTGCTGTGGAAGCCAGTAGATTTCCTTTTTTTTTCCTGAAAAGCAGCTATTACGATTAGTGCTGCTGAACAATACTGAGTCAGTCACAACAAAAATGTAAACAAAGCCAGATACAAGTATGCAAGATTTAGGTGAAGAGAACGATGGAAATATTAGATGGCTAGAGGGAAAAATGAAAATTGTACCGTGTGCCATATAGATACGTGGAAAAAGTTTTTTATTCTGACTTACGTGAGCAGCAGTATTTGGTCTTCAGTACAAAACTGTAGATAAAGATTATGTAATTGAGTGAAGAACAATACATAGTATTTCTCCATTGAAAAGCTTTACGTAGGCATTAAAACTGCTTAGCGGTCTCTAACATCTACTGGGAGACATGTTTTGCCTGCTCCTCCATGCAGAATTCCTTCAACTGTGCAACGTTTGAGATGGGCTTTGACTGGTCATTCAATAATCCTTAATTTCTTCCTTTTAAGCCACTGCTTGGTGGATTCGCTTGTATAATTGGAAGCATTATCCTGTTGGGAAGTCAGCTTCACCTTTTTTGATACATCTCCTCAAGCACCATTTGATATGAACGGGAACTACTAGTCATGTGATCTAGTTTTGTGATCGCTAGTCAACCAGCCGAAGAGGCAGCAAAGCAGCCCCAAACCATAACGTTTCCCCCACCAGGCTTTTCAGTTGGTATAAGGTTCTGTTGATATGAAATGATATCATTGCTAAATTCCTAGATATTCTGCATATTCTTATAACAGCAGGGGTTTCTTCCTGGTACACATGTAGCCCAAGTTTGTGTATGCTTCTTCTAATGGGTAAAAGCAAGGTGAGGAGCTACCTGCAGATTCTGTGATGAAATCCTGGGGCTTCTTCTTCTACAGCCTTATTTCTGAAAGCCCCAGAGAACTCTTTTGATCTGGACATAATGATGTCGCTCACCGCAATAACAAAGAGAATAACGAGACCACGTACGAGTCTGAAATAAAATGGGTTCCTCCAAGCTATGCTGTTATGGCGTACTAATCATTAGCACCAGCTTTTGTGCATCAGGGTTTATGTGAAGTCACGAGTTTACTTACTTTTTCCACATATGCTTGCATTTCTGTTTATTTCAGTTGTACAAAGGATGACTGGACTGTTCATTCACTAACTTTTATTTATCACTTGTGTTTAAACAAGGTGTACTTACTTTTTTACATGACTTTAAAAAAAAAAAAAATCAGTCTCAGTTCATTTAGTTGTTCCAAACTACTGTCTGTTTTGTGCTTCATGCTTCTGGATCTATTAAGCTATCGGAGAAATACCGATTGTTCAAAACAAGGTCATTACGCTCATAGTGGAGAGTTTTTTTTTCTTTTCTGTGATTAACACAAGCGTATCTCTACAGTCCCAGAGTCACGGTTCGATCACGACTCCGAGGAGAGCGTCGAGGACGAGGAGGTAGAGGAAGTGGACGCGGGAGACGTGACCCCTCAGTCTCCTTCTCAGTCAGCCACACCAGAGGAAAACTACGTCCCAGATTCACCACCAGTCTCACCTGTCGAGCTGAAAAAAGAGCTGCCCAAATATCTGCCTGCGTTACAGGTATGTACTAGGGCTATCACCAAGGACTAATTAAATATGGTGCGGTGTACCTAACTACATATAGTTCCATCTTGATGATGTAGATAACATATTAACTTCCACTCCTTTGTCTGATGCCTGTTTTTTAGTGTCCAACTTTTTTTTTTTTTTTTTGGAACGCCACAATAGAACAATTCACTGTAGAGAAACCGAACCCTTAAGCGGCATGGTAAAAGGAGCAGAGCGATGCTTCATGCAATGAACATTTAGCCTAAAAGTTATTGTCTCACAAGTTATTGCTTAAAATCGATTATTTTTATTTTTAGTCATTGGAAGTAGACGTTACTTGTAAAACCTGCCTCCAGGTACCATCATACAGTAACTACTGTTTGGTGGTTGATATGTTTGTTTGGGTTTTTAGGATTCCACAAAATGCCCAACTCTACTAGCAATCATGTCCCCAACAAGTAATTTTATGTGCTGGATAATACCATAAAATCAGAGCTGTTAAAATGTGTTTATGTTCAATTTGGCCTCGATCGAATGCTCAGCAGGGACAAATTGGCAACTCTCTCCGTAACCACGGAGCTTCCACTGCCATTTTGTTTTGAATCCAATGCATTAAACTTCTTTGTTTATTTTGTGTGTATAAAATTCAAGCATTTAAAGATAGGAAACTTTGACTTTGGTGAATGTTGTTTGTGAAACACTCGCCATACAGAACACTGCAACATGCTCACGGTTACTGCATTTCTGCTTTGTTTTAAGGGCTGCCGTAGCGTGGAGGAGTTTCAGTGTCTGAACCGTATAGAAGAAGGCACATACGGGGTGGTATACAGGGCCAAGGACAAGAAAACTGACGAAATCGTAGCCCTTAAAAGGCTGAAAATGGAGAAGGAGAAAGAGGGATTTCCAATCACCTCTCTCCGAGAGATTAACACCATCCTGAAGGCCCAGCACCCCAACATTGTCACTGTCAGGGTGAGCTAGTCAGACATTCTGTTGGATAAGCTGACATTAGTAAGGATTAATAACTAAATATTTTGTATTCCTGTTTGTCACAGGAGATTGTTGTGGGCAGTAATATGGATAAGATCTACATAGTGATGAATTATGTAGAACATGACTTAAAGAGTCTTATGGAAACTATGAAACAGCCTTTTTTACCAGGTAAGTTACCACCTCTGTAAAAATTTGCATGGGGTGTGTTTATATACTTTTAAAAGTAACGTACAAATACAAGACTTTCATTTGTTGTCTGTCTGTCTGCGTCTCTCTGTATGTCCGTCTCTTCAGGTGAAGTGAAGACACTGATGATTCAGCTACTAAGAGGGGTTCGCCATCTCCATGACAACTGGATCTTGCATCGTGATCTTAAGACCTCCAACCTGTTGCTGAGCCACAAGGGCATTTTAAAGGTGCCACACGTCTTTTGGGAGCCGCCCAAGTTTTTCCTGGCGTCTGAATTTTTTCATGTTTGACACGCGTGGTTTCTGTGTTGTGCAGATTGGCGATTTTGGACTGGCACGAGAGTACGGTTCCCCACTGAAACCTTACACACCCGTGGTGGTCACACTATGGTACCGTGGACCAGAGCTTCTTTTGGGCGCGAAGGTCAGTAATAGATGCGTTTTTAAATCGTAACAGCTGTTCCTAGCCTTTACACTTATTCTAAATCTGAATGCCAAATTGCAGGTTTTCGAAAGAATATGCTTACGTGACTTTAGGTAGGCCGTGTATACGGAGTGATTGTTATTTTTCATGACAGGAATACTCCACAGCTGTGGACATGTGGTCGGTGGGCTGCATATTTGGTGAGCTTCTGACCCAAAAACCACTCTTCCCAGGCAAGTCCGAAATCGACCAGATCAACAAAGTATTTAAGGTGAACTCTTCTGCAGATACTTCACTCAGAAAATCTAAAAGCTTTTAAGGGAAATTTGGGTGTTTTAAAGGGAATGGGAAAAATTTTAATTATTTGTGCGCTTGCACAAAATCATCTTAAAACTGTTCAAACGTGTACGCCTTTGGTTTTTCCTGCGTTAGGACCTCGGCTCTCCCAGCGAGAAGATTTGGCCAGGCTACAACGAGCTGCCTGCGGTGAAGAAGATGACTTTTACAGAATATCCCTATAACAACTTGCGCAAACGCTTCGGAGCTCTGCTCTCAGACCAAGGCTTCGACCTCATGAACAAGTAGGTTTTGAATTTTTGTTTCTTTGAGAGCGACACACACGCGCATACACACACAGGGTCTCACAGAATTAGGTGTATATCGGAAAGTAGGTACTTCAGTCACATACAGTTGCTCCTTTCAGATTTTCTTTTTTGTATAAGAACCATATATTTTGTTTAGAAGTCCAACCGGACAGGAAAAATAATTCGTACATGGAATTTTTTTTTATTTCTTTTTGACATTAGCATTTCCTATAAGAAGGTAAAAACCATGTATAATTAATCATTAATTAAGCATTTCTATGCTCTATAATAACAATACAGTATAGTACCACAGCGCTGTTAAATTCTCAAGTCTGATTGGTCAGAAGACGCTATAGGTTGTCAATATTGCCAGCGATAATTCAAATCAAGTTCATTTGATTCAAGTTTGTATTCGTGTTCTCATTGGAGCTTTTTTTTATTTATTTATTTATTTATTTATTTATTTGTTTGTTTGTTTGTTTGTTTGTTTATTTATTTATTTATTATCATTTCTCAAAACGACACCCAGCTGTTTATCATTTTCTTATAACTACACACTTCAGCATTTCCATGCTAAGCCAACATGGCAGACTCCCCAACGTGTGATATTTTCCTCAAGGATCCGTAGCCGTGTGACCTAAACATTTTAATTTTAATAAGGCACTGCTAGTTATTCGTAAACATCACACTTGGGTGTGCGTGTGTTTTTGTACACACATTCGGTGCGAAGAGACGACGGTGTCTGAGGTGGTCTGTCTGGAGCAGCAGAGGCTTGCGTCTGTCAGGAATCTGTCTGGCATGCTAGACACAGGGCAGACAGCAAGAGCAGCCAGATTACACATGCTAGTCTGCAACCCTGATGATGTCAGGAAAAAAGACCCATTTACTTCTATTCCCTCTTGCTTGCTTGGATTTATTACTAGCCTTTTTATAATCTGTTAGGCATGCAACAGTATACAAATAACATCAATATAAACAGTAATCCACCCTGTTATAAAAACCCTGTCTTGTTTATGATGAAGTCTTTTTCATACATTTTTTTGCACTGCTGTTGTAGTTTTCACATAATACCAAGATGCAGTATAATCTTGATATTAGGTTTTTAATAGGCTTTTTCTTTCCCCTCCTTTCCCAGTTTAATCCACTAACAATTTCCACATCCTATCCAGCTTTCTCCTACTACACACAAACTACCAATCAGGCTGTTTCGTTTCCGCTTCCTTCCAGACAACCATAAAATAAGTCTTCCTCAGGCCCTCTTCCTCATGCATGAACTCACAGATGCCTGTGATTGGCAAGTGTCATTTTGATTTAAAGGGGAGCAAGAGTTTGCCATCCCTCCTACCCAGAGGCTGTATTATCTCCACTATCTTTAAATCTCAGGACAATAGGGATCACCCTTATTAGAGACAGCCAAGCGATTCAATAACATTTATCATGTAAATTGTTTAACATGAGGGCGAGTTTAGAGAATAGCTAGAAAAATGTATAATGTGTAACTTTGAGTAAATATTTCTGCCATTTTCACTTAAGAAACTCCCATTCATATGTGTTTATCGGAGAAATGACGCAAATTGAGCAAAACAATACAAGGAATGTTTATTCCCAAGCAGAAGGAAAATGTACTTTTTTATTTAAACAAGCATCTGTCACATAAACAGTTGTGACAGTTCATGTTGGATTCAGCCGCTGCATTGGACAGAAGGTTCTACATGACTCAAGATCGGCCATAAATAATCCTTTACACAGTCCATTCAATACTGAGCATCACCTCTTTGCTATCATTGCACATTTCTTGCACTTACCGGCAAGCGCTGCCAGACCATGGTGGATTTGGATTGATTTGGATTTTTACAGTAGAATTATAGTTCATAAGAAGAGTTAAAAGCAGCAAGAACAAGACAGCTGCAGACAAAGTAAAGTGGGGCTGCCAGATCACACAAAGCCGAGCAATCCACAAAACCCAAATATTTTTGCATGGTGTTTTAAGTCAGCTGTTTTACAGTGCAGTTGATGGATGAGCGGCTAACTTTTTAAGAGAAGCTCAGGGAAAGTATAAGCTCGGGCTAGCATGCAAAGCCATTTTGTCTTTTGTATAAATCAAACCTACTTTCACCGTTAGATTCCTTACCTACTGCCCAGCCAAGAGGATCAGTGCAGACGAGGCTTTGAAGCACGAGTATTTTCGGGAATCGCCGCTCCCCATCGAGCCCTCCATGTTCCCAACTTGGCCGGCGAAGAGCGAACAGCAGCGGGTGAAAAGAGGAACGAGCCCCCGACCCCCAGAGGGAGGCCTGGGCTACAGCCAGCTGGTAGGAGACACCACTGTTATATTGCCAGTGTTGTGCCTGGAAGCCGTAATGTACACGTGGAACTCGAGATATCTTTTATACACTATTGTCTGATATTAGTCCTAAGGCATCCCCCTGTAATGTTCTCTGACTGGATTTGAGTCACGGGCTTAAACAGATAAGGAAAATGTAGAAGTAGAAGCTCAGTGATCTCATACAGTGCCTGATTTCTTTTCTGAACACATTTGCACACTCACAATTTTCACCTCTTTTCTTTTTTTTTTAAAGGGTGATGACGATCTGAAAGACACTGGCTTCCACTTGACGACAGCCAACCAAGGACTTTCCAAATCAGGCCCCGGATTCAGTCTGAAGTTCTGAGGTATAAAGGACCAGAGGCAAGGGATTTTAATGCTCTTTGTGGCACTAATGCCAGGACTCGGTTTAAAAGAGACTCCCTTAAAGCTGACCCAATTTTCCTCTAAGGCTCCCCGACGCCGCAAACTCTTAAAAGCTGTCCGATGACAGAGACCTTCAAGTTCTATCTGTTCATCTACTTCTGGCAGTTAGAGGCGATGAACTGATCCTCCGCCACACTTAATCCCAAATTGGGGCTGGCTTCTGATGTATTAGTTTTTTATTTTTTTTTTTTCCTCTCTCTCGTTCTCTCTCTCTCTTTTGCAGTCATGTACTGCTGTTTGTCCTGTTTCTGTTTGAGTTACAGCTTCCACTCTCTTCTATTCCACCAAGTTGGATCATTTACTTTTTTTTTTAAGCGACAGACAAAGGACTGTTCAAATTTAAAACTGCATTCCAGCCTACACATACTGGATTCATAACTGGAGTTGTGTAACGATGCAGTTTGCCAAAACTGTCGGTCACTGACGCAGGTGATATTGTGTTGTAAGAAATAAACTATTTCCAAGTCTATTTATACAATTTTATCATATTTCTAAAGCCGGTACTGTTTGTTTTTTTTTTTTTTTTTGGATGAATTTCTTTTTTTTTTCTTTTTTTTTCTTTACCTTAAAGAAACAGTTAAGGACTGTTATGAAACCGAAGTTTAATAACAGAAATGACAAAAAGTTGGGGAAACACTGAAGGCAGCCTTGAAAACAGCTCCAGCACCAGATGTCCAAAAATGATGTCATTCTTTGCACCGCACACACTCTGCACAATCAAGTCCGCCGCCTTGCTTTTTTTTTTTTTTTTTTTTTTATTAGCGAAGAAGCCAGAGCGACTTTCCGTTGAAGCCGATATTCTCCGCGTTAGTCACGGACGCTTAATGATTTGGGAGTTTATAAAGCGGGATGAGAAATAAAGTGCTTTCATTTCCCAGGTATTATATAGCATCGTGTTTCACAGTAGTAGCCCTGACTCACTTGGATGATCGCTGTGGTCTGCCTGTGTTTTTATTTCTTCAGTAGTCACAGTCACTTATGAAATCTTTGAAATTTCTAACAGCTGGTAAACCTTTAAACTGCAATTACCGGTAAATCTCTTTTCGCATGGTCTTTTCCTAAAGAGATCGGTAGCTACTGGCTTCGGTAGATGGGATAGGTTTGTCATTAACTATTCAGCAACCTCGAGACACATTTTTAAGACGGGTTAAAATGACATGTATAATTTTATAAAGTGTGCAGCGGGTGAAAATGTGAAACCTGTTATTGTGAGATTCTGTAAAGCTGAAAATCTGAAGATTTTAGTTTCATACTTTCATACATGGTTAGTCATGTACACATGCCTGTCTTTTAATCGTGTGCCTTTTAGACACTCAATTTCATGTTAACCAAGTGATAAATTCTGGCTATGCAACAGATTTTATGGAAATGTCCTCTATAAACCCCCCCCCCAACTCTCTCTCTCTCTCTCTCTCTCTAAATGATGTACGTACTATGGCTTTCCTTTCATTTTCACCACTAGCTTGAGTGTTTAAACGGTTAATCGGTATCACAAATAGTTTACACCAAAACATTCCAAATAGGAATCTAGCAACTTGCTTCCTTGCATTTACCTTTGATTAGAAAGAATCTAAGAGTTTAAACACGGATATTTGTCTTCCTTTTTTCTCTTGTTTTATAATTTAGGTAGAATTCATGCATCAAGAAGTTTATTTAATTCAGGGGAACTGGTTTTCCAAATGATCCACAAAAATGCCAAACTTCTCAAGAATAAATTTTTTATTTAGAACCTAAGGAAACAAATTTACAAAAAAAAAGGAAGAAAGACAAAAACCCTGACGTCAGAATACTGATAGCTTTTGTATGGATCTAGAGGAAATATGTGCCCGAGTATCTGAGGTTCCATGGTGCCGGGGTGAACGTAAGCCTTTGGTCGTATGTCATTTCTCCTCCTTTTCCTCATATACAGCACTTGATCACAGACTTTTTTTTTTTTATTTTATTTTTTTTAGAGAATGGAGCACTCATCTTGGACAAAACCAGTCTGTGGTTTCCGTCAGTATTTATTTTATTGTAGTCGCTCGACCTGGTCAGAAGCGCACCCGCAGCTTCCACGAATAGGTTGTCAAAACCTTGTTTTTCTTCCGTACGATGCAGGTGTACGTACCCTCGTTGATCGCATTAGCCACGATACTAATGTGATCATCCTTCAGGGTGATGTAGCCAGGGTGAGAGAACTCCAGCAGTTCGCCGTCTTTATACCAGCTACAGAGAGCAAAGTGGTGAAGGTTAGTTAGTGGATGATGAAGGTAAACATTCTTGGTGGACCATTAGATTATGTTTATTGATTGAGTTAGAAATGAAACCCAAAAAAGAAAAAAAAAAAATCACACTCACTCCACTTTTCCTTGCTTTGCTGCGATTTTCTTTCCACAGCGGAAGGTAAGTTTCCTTCCCTCAGCGACCAGCTTGTATTTGGTCCGTGGTGGCTTTGGAGTCGGGGCGACGGTAGGAAAAGGGAACGCTGTTTTGGCATAATGACAATCTCAATCTCAATTACTAAGCACTGACATGCGATGTGGTAACGTCTGCAACGTGTGTATTTTAAAAACATATTCTGGAATTAATCTTCATGTCCTGGAAGCTTATCCAGGTTTCTCAAGGTTTAAGCCAAACTGATCTCCAAAAAAAGAGCAACCACAGACATTGTTAAGTTATGTTTACCCTGAGTTCTGCATATGAATAATCATGTCATCCACATTGTTGGATGTGGAAATATCTGGAAACCTTACCGCCTTATTTCTTGTCGTAACCGCAGATGTTTTGGTCCTGTTCCACACAATGTTGATCATTGTGTGACTGAAGCCCACAAGCCACATGCTGGGATTTCAGTGGCTTGTAATCATGCAAAACATGTTCCCAAAAGACCAGATTTCACCCTGACTGCAATAAGAACCAGACTAGGAACTTGCTATTCTGGTTCTCAGCTTTTTTTTTGCACCAGTCTGGCTTGACATGGAGATATTTTCCCTTAGTGTGGTGTTCTAGCACATTGACCTGTCTCAGAAGTGTTGAATTCCTCAAGATGATCTACTTTACTGAGCCATGACTGAGAATCTTCATCATCTAATTGAAACCACTGACTCTAAAGCATCATTTAAGGCTTTGAAGTGTTCTTTAGGGCTCAATTAAAGCGCAACATGTGAAGTCTCTTATTTCAGTCAGCTAATAAGTTGTTTCTATGTAAACAGCTTGAAACTAGCCGGACTGTTGTTACGGCTGAGATGACGAGATAAACGCAGTAATTTCATCTATCAGTTCCAAACCATGTCGAATGTATATTAGTGAAAGTATGTGTAATTTATCTGAGCTACTTGATCAATATATTATCTGCTGTTTGGGTTAAAAGACGCCATGTTTCCATCTTACCATAAGAAATGCATTGAACTCACGGCCGGCGCTTTCTGAGTTGAGCGCGTCTCGTGTGGCGTGATGATCATGTGTACTAGCCAATCACACTGGATCATCACGTTCATAGTACTATCATTTCTTCATAATACTGTTTTGTGAGGGTTTTTTTTTGTTGTTGTCGTCGTCTTATGACCACAGTGATGATTATGATGATGATTACAAGTCAAAACCTAATGAAAATTTGGTCCTCAAAATGTCTTTCGAGATTTTTAAATCAAAAGGATACACACGTGCCACTGTTGAATTTTGTTGTTGGGAGATTTGCAGGCTTAAACGAACCAAACCTTATTAAATAATTAAGAATTTTTAAAAGCCTTTTGATTGGATTTCTTTCAAATCCACCTGTGAGTATCTTTGCTTCTGGTTAAGGCACAATCAGTGTAACTGAGAGTTGATTGGCTAAGGCAATGGCGAGTTTCACAGAGGATCGGTTTCTGAAGAATTTCCAAAAAACTCGAGCTTTCTTACTGTAACAGAAATCACAGCTGTGGGGGCAGTGCTTTTGCATGAGCCGCCTTTTGCTTTCGCAGTAGCCTTTCCTGGCCCAAGCAGGACAGATAAATAATCTATCCAAACAACCTGCAGGGAGAGACCGAAGAATTAGTAAGGGGAGAACAAGGACATATAACAGAAGCCTTAAATATTCAGAAGTAGATAGACGCTTGCTGTGACTACCTTTGGGGGAATCGAAAGAATTTGTTTTGAGCACGTTTCTGAGAACATTAATATTCCATGCCAAGACACTTCTTCAAAATTACCAAGCATTGAATCATCATGCATTTTTTTTTTTTTTTTTTACAAGACCCTGTCTTGGTGACTCACTGCACACTGTATTAAAAGAAACCAGCTGTTCTGTCTGCGCACCGTAGAGTCGCTGGAGTCCCCAGACGTCGTCCTGCGTTATCAGCTTGCGGCCGGTCAGCGTGGCGTTGAGATGCATTATTGCTGTCGGGTTCTGCGAGTGCATCAGTCCCAGCGCGTGACCGATCTCGTGAGCTGCTACATGCACCAGGTCAGTCAGCCAGACCCCTGTTCAAAAAACAATCACACACCCACACACACTCGTATAAGGTCTAAATGACCTTCCTCGCCAGTCTGTCCAGTGTATACTTGCACATTTTTGGTATTATTAAATTAGGCAATCATGTGGAAACAGCATAAAGTGCATAAAACCACGCTGGGTTCCATTTGAGTCATTCAAAAACAGGAATCTGTGGCTGTCTTGGGCACAGGATTGAAACGGTGTAATCTCTAGAGACCCGTCACTAACAGCCATGCGTCGGTCGAAGTCACTGAAATCTTCCATCATTTTGCTGTTTGCTGAGAACTTCAATCGACGCTCATGATCAGTATCTGGATGATTTTATGTATTCTACTATCACATGTCTGGCTGTTTGGATAACTATACTGTATGCATGATGAGCAGACTCCTAAATAAGTGCCTGCCTGCCTCCACACTCACAGCTGCTTAATAATACAAGACACCTAGACTTTTTAAATAAGAGATGACATTGCGCTTGACCTATACTGCACTCTCGGTGAGGGTTTTTTCATGGATCATGTTAGCATTCTAAAATGGATCCACTTGGAAGAAAACATTATCTTCTAGGATCCTGTGAATTTCTACCCCCAGAGGGACAAACCAAAAGGGTTCTTGTATTAAGAGAATATTACGGTCGATCAAAAGTCTTCATCCGTCCGTGTGATTTAGTCTCATTATGAACTATTTAGAATGGATTTGCCTGTGGGGACGTTTTCTTCTCCAATAAATGTCAACAGAGAGGCTCTGAACTGATGCCCAAGGCCTTTGATTCAAATCCATTACAGACTGCTTTGATGTTTTTGTTTTTTTCTTTAGCTTGAGCACATTAACTGCTGCGTGGTCCCTGAGCTGAGATTACAGATTTGTTTAATATTAATTCACCCTTTTCTGCCAGCGACATTTACATCAACAACTCCTACTCCAAGGGCATCCACACAGCCAAGATGTGGAAAAACAGCAATTATGCCACATGCTCTGTGGCTTTTGTAGTGAATGTTTAATCTTTTCCTACTTGGAGGTAAATTGCTTGTGCTGGAAATGTAGCATTTACGAGAAAAGGAGTCTGAGAGATAAAATAAATAAATAAATAAATCTGGGCTAAATACTTGTGAAGCTGTGGTGTTGAATTGTTTAAACAAAGGCCCGAGAATGAGATCTGAAACTGATGTACGTGATGATGGAGGAGTTTTTGATTGAAAAATCACTGGCCTTTCTTCCAGCTGAAGCGCATGTTCCCCAAAATCCAGTACTCGTCATCGTCGAAGTGGATCTCTCCGGTAGGAGGGAAGAAAGCGTGAGCCAGTTCACCTGTGATGCCATCAAAACAGTGATGCAGGTAGGACTGCAGACAATCTGTGTGATTTACTGGGTAGAAGCCTGCCAAAAGAAACAGAGCGCTTGTTTTCTTAACTCGTGATCAGACCGATGAATATCGACGATTGACCTCGGATCGACACGACGTCGAAGGCCCTTAGGAACATAAACTTAAAGGAGTCCTCAATTTTACTAACTTTCAACATCTCCCAGAAGTTCACGTAATTTCTAATTTCTCTGACACGTACTTTTGAAAATCCACATTTCTTTTGGTCCGGAACGTCCAACGTGTTGCCAAACGTCCATTAAAACCCACTAAAAGCAATCCGTTGGGCCGCATATTGTTTTTATTAGTATTTTAATGTTAATAGGTTTTTACGTGGGTGAGCCTGGCAGAGACACGAGCCCAATTTACCTCTCATTTCCATCCTAAATTAGGATTTACCTAATCTGAATGAATTCAACATGGGTATTAAAAGATAGATTTTAACCCAGAATGTGTGGAGACCTGGGAAATCCCTTTTGTCTAGTGAAATTGGTAACCCCTCGACTCTGAAAGACACCAGTCATTCTCAGCATTTACAAACTAATCTACTTTTGAGGGGGAAAAAACTTTACAGCCCAATTTTAAAGAATCTTTTTTTTTACCGGTTTTAGTCTCATCCCTGGAGCTCAAAGTCGCTTTAAAACGAGTCGCATCACAATGTCGTCTCTTCGATCCTCCCTGTTCACTGTTCCATAAGTGAATAAACAATCCCAGATTCAGTCAGTCAGAAATGTTAAAGTGATTTTTTTTTCTAGTTTTATAGCCATTTTGACAGCTAGTTTGATTTGGATTTTGATGCGTTTACCAATATGTTTTGCTATACTGGATTTGGCAGAAAGCCAAAGGCAAAGCAACCTAATTAAAGACATTACTGTTATTTTGGTTTAAAAATTAAATAATTAAATATGCTTTCTTAAAAAAAAAAAAACTCAATTTGGGTCGAACCTGATCATTTGTTTATTCTCTTGTATGTCATTTTTGCCTTTTTTCCTCCCTGAACTTTTTTTCCCAGCCTGCCACATGTGAGCATATTTAGTTCATGTTAATATTCATCATTAACAATCAATGATCTCAGAGGTCTGGTGCAAATCATTTCCAGTTCATTTGTTTAAAACGAGCCAATAGCGGCTAAGGTTCTGTGTTCGTGTCCGAGAGTCCATAACTGTCATCTCTTTGGGGCCCTTGAGCAAAGGCCCTTAACGAGACATTATGCTACTTTTGTCCAACTTGCATTTGTGCCTAGCCACAAATATGTTGGCCTCCTAACGAAGAATACAACAGCAAAGATGGGGCACGAAATCTGGACTTGATCCGCATTTCTGTCACTAAAGTGATTTAGAGCCATTTCAAATGAATGGAACTAATTATACCCTGTTCACTTGTGTTTGGTTGTGAGAGTTTCCAGACATGATACGTTAACAAATGATGTCTGCAATCAAGGCCAGGAATTTAGGTGAGCATTCCCTGAGAGAAATCTGCTTCACTATTTTTTTACGATACGCTCTGCTCTCGTTGCTGTAATGGTTTGTTAAACGAAACTGCATCTTGGATTAGTCATAAATATACATCTCAATTATACAAATCACAAAGAAGACAGAGGGTGTGTTGGGTCACCTGTGTCGTACAGTCGCGTCACGGAAATTAGAGCAAAACTTTGGAGGAAAATTTATCCTGATTTATTGCCGATTCGGGTAAAAATCAAGCCTTTTTGGCCGCAACTTTCACAAAACCTGAACATATAGCGCTTAAAGTATAAATGGATAAATAATTGTTACAGACTGCTGTTTTTAAAAATACATAAATGTTCCTTATCACATCACAAAATCAGCCTTATAATCCAGGCACATTATAAAACCTTCTTATATTGTACATTATAAAGGATATTTTTGTTGTTTTGTTGTTGCATATTATAAGGTTTTGTGTTGTGTTGTCTTGAGCAAACTGGGACATCAGTGTTCAACAGGAAGAGTGTAGTTTTATAAACACTGATGATGTAGAATTACAAATTAGCACACATTTGTCATTGTTAATTCTGTGCTTAATGTACGTCTCTCCGTTAAATGGCTTCGGTTTTAAAAGCCTTTTTAAAAGCCGCATGCTCATACCGATTTTGATGTCAGCTTCGTCATCGTCGGGCACCTCTCTAAAGCTGAAAGGAGACACGTCGCTCCACATGGCAAAAGCCTTGGCGATTCCGCGGCGCGTGTCGCTGGCATTCATCAGGTTCCTCGGAAATGACAGCAGTCTGCAGAAGGAATCGTAAGCGTTAAGAAATCTCAACCGCCGGATCTTCCTTCAAATGGAACCTCTTGTTTATGTATTAATATTAAGAAGTTCTCACTGACTTTTTTACATAATGCTAAATCAAACAGCTTGCGTACTTGTAAGTTAGCTTGAATTTGTCCCACTTGAGTTTCTCCGGCGTCAGAGTGTAGCGCTTGTTCCTGGATAGGTGAAGCACGTGAGACCGGGCGTCTTTGCGGATCCCAATGATCAAAACGCCAGACATGTGAGCTTCTTCCTTGGACAAAAAAATCTCAGATTATCCAAATGGAAAAAGCCTGTGACACGTTTGCTCCGATACGCGTGACTCGTCTCCTGATACAGTTTTATATTTGATACAGACTCCTCTAATAGCTTGAAGGGCTTGTTAACCAGAAGCACATCTTGAAGGAGTTAGTCAAATAGATTTGATTTTGAAGTATGCAAACAGACGGAAGCTTTATTTAAGAAATGTTACGTAACCCTTTGGATTGTGTGACTTGTCATTCTGCCTGAAAACCTGCATTATGTCCAGTGGGAGTTACAGTGAATGTGTTGAAACAATGTGGGAAATAAAATCATTCCTTTGGATATTTACTGGATATTTAGTGACAACTTTTTTTTTTTTTTTTTTAATAAGGTCACATTGTCTTTTATGTAGTATTATGAATCTCGCAGGGGCCGCATTAAAAGTACATCAGACTCTGTATTTCACTGTATACATAAAGCTGAAAGCGTTCTCCAATATATCCACCATCATTAATTGCTGACATTCTAGATACTAGAGTTAACATGTTAGGAATAAAACATAACATGGCCTACGTGCTGCAGTAGGAAAATAATCAGTTAAAGGTTCTCAACCTTTTTCTTATTACAGCATGTTAAGAGGTTTTTGTTATTATTATTATTATTATTATTATTATTATTATTGTTCTTATGGCAGCAATTTGAAAAAAAATCCATTTTATTTTATTTTAGTTATATGTAAAATACATTTTTAAAAAAATCTTGAAAATTTTTTTTTAGAATTTAAAAAAGTGACTGCATCCTGAGCAAAGGAAAGATTATTTCATATTTCTCATTATGCAGACATTATGTAACATAAAGCCTGAGGTATATTTATTCATTTTAAGCTTAAATATTGGCTACTTTCTAGATATAAACACTTGAAATAAGCTATCTGTCGACTGAATAAGACGATGTGATTTAATGCATCACTCTCCTGACCAGGCAGTTACTAAGGATGCATGAAAGAATGCTATAGATTTAAGTACAAGGTGAAAAAGCTCTCGCTGGTACAACTGATGTAAACTGATTTTCCCTGTGAACCTTTCTGGCAAGAAGGAAAAAAAAAAGCATATTGTCAGTCATAGGAATATTCGTGTTTACAAATAGAGGTCATGCTAAAATACAGTAAAAGTATACAGCACGAATAAATGATTTTTTTTAATTTAGCGGCTAATAAATATAAAACCATCCTGCGAGCTGTGTAATATGGCACTCGTAGACAGATACAGCATGCACAAAACAGGAGCTTCCTCGACTCTACAGCACAGACACGCCGGCCCAGACGTGGTATTAAACCGAGATGAATTATTGAAGCGTTCTTCCAGCCAGCCAGCACAAGCCCTGCGACAGTCTGCTGTAATGAAAGACATTCATAAAGGATACTGCTACAACTGAAACATCTACCGCAGAGTTACAACCTCTGCAGTTAGCGTGCATGTTTGAATCGGTGCTCTACACGTGGCTCTTATGTAACTCTCCGAGGATGACAGTCGAAAATTCTGGTGGCTTTGTCATTTCACAAGCTGGCAAGCTTAACTTTGGAACAAGCAGGGGAAATAAAAATTTTTGATCACAGTTCTCCACTGGAACAGTCCCCACTATGGCCTCTCACATATGCGCTAGACATTCCATAAAAGGCAAATGACTTTCAACTTTTACTCAGCAGGTATAAAAGCAAAGAACATTTTTCCGGATGTTTTTTCAGGAAACTATATATTTTTTTAAGGATACAAGTGAAGTAAAATCTCCTTCGCTTCTTTTGTTTTTGTTTGTTTGTTTGTATAACTTGTGTTCTAGAGATAAAGTAACCTAATTCTTGAAAGTCCTCTACATTGGAACACACATCACACATCACAGTTAGCCAGAAAATTGTCTGGGTTAAAAGTTTACAGACTTGGAATGAAACGTCAAGCTCTTCCACATTTTACAAAAGAACTCCATGCTAGATGAAGAGTAACGCAGAAACAATGTCTATATGTGTTGCAACGTGCGATGATGAACTTTCCATTATGCTAATCCCCTGGTCAATATAACCCATCTGGATTTCTTGTACAAACTGATAACAGCAGTTTATAGAGAAAGAGAGAAGACAGACGGCTTTTTTTTTTTGGGCCAGTGTTGGAGAGGAGACATTCCTGAGTGGAAACAGTCCCAAAACAGGCCATGTAGCCTGGCTTTATATCACATGCTTTTTCAGGCTTGTTGTTATAAGCTGCACTCTTGGCAGACACCTTCTCTTTTTTTCTAAAAAAAAGTAAATGGAAAATGACATCCGAAGTCCAAGGCAAGCGTGGCAGTGTCCGGACCCTCGAACGATGGCGGGTTTACTTTACTGGACCGGCTTGGATTGCAGCACAAAATGTTGTATGCTGTAGGTTTTTTTTTTTGTCTCATTCAGGCTAGTAGTGTTTATTTCATGAACTGTACAGGGGAACAATTTGCAAAACCTTGAATCTTGAATGTCAAAATATCATCAGATCAGGTGATATTTCTTTTCTCATCCCCTCTAATCTTCAGAAGCTGTCCAATTTCTGTGAGCCTGTGTCCAGAATAGAGTGTTCTTAGCTGACTGGAGTGGAAACCGATGTGATCTTCTGCTGTTGAAGCCCCATGATTATATGAGTTACAGTAGCCTTAGCTTGATACAGTCTGGCAGTTCTCATTTCTGGCTGGTTACTGGATGTTTTTTGTTGTTTATTTTTTGCACCAGTTTGTATAAACACTAGAAACTGTTGTGCTTGAAATCCCAGGAGATCCGCAGTCCTGAAATATTTTCATTGATCAGGCAATCTGTCGTACGCTGAAGGGTTTATTTTGTGTGCTATTCAGACTTGTAGCATTTGTGTCATGAACTGCACAGAGGAACAAATTGCAAAACCTTGAATGTCAAACTAATAATATCATACAGCCAACTAACTTTTTTTTTTCCAATCCACTTCAATCTTCAGAAACTGTCCAAATTCTGTGAGCCTGTATCCAGTGGAGCCAAACTGCAATGTCTTCGCCTTGTGCATTCGGACATGTTTTTCTGTCTGGTTGTTTACCTCTGACCTTCTTCATCAAGTCATTTCACCAACAGAATCGCCAGGCACTGGATGTTTTTTCACCATTTTGTGCAAACTATAGAAATCCATTCTGAAATACTTATTCAGAAAACCAGCTCATCTGGACCAAAAACATGGCCCAAACCTTTGACGTGTATCTGCATGATTTGATGCACTGTTCTGCGACCACATGACTAGTTTAATTGGCTAATTGTATGAATGAGCCAGTGTACGAGCCAATTGTCCATCAGCGTATACAATTGAAAAAAGATATCTGGCTCAATATGTTAAGTAACTCATTCTAGGAAAGTGGATATATTTGAATAGGAGTTGCATGATGCCAGGCTATCTTTTATCTAATTGTAGTAAGCCAAGCTAACTGATTTTGAGTTACGATTTCAAAGACTTTTCCGTGCTTATATGAACAGCTCCTTTAGCTCTATATTGTAAGTCAGGATTCTAGTATGTATGATGTACTAGGATTCAGAACCCCATGCCGGATTTTGCTTCCTAAATGCTTTAAACACATTTCACTACTTTAAACACATTTCACTAGTATTTCTCTGTATGATTGTGTGTGTAAAAAAAAAATTCTATTAAAATTTAATCAAAAGGATGGAGCCAACTTTGGAAAATCTGTTCTGAAACACCACCTGAAAAGCAGTTTCTTGTTTATCCAAGACAAAACAGTCTATTATAGGCTGAGCAGATTCAGCCTGGGGAATTAAAGAATGGTTTGAAAGTACCAGAGTCTTGGCATGTGCTGCTCAAACCGAGCACCGAATAGTGCGACTACTTCACAGACCTTCTTGTCATAAACTCAGAAACCACTAAACCTGAACCTGACATTACACTTGACTCAAGCAGTGTTTACCGTCACAGATCTTAAACAAAATCGCTCGACGTCAGCATCTACAAAAGTCTTTCCATATGGACCTGACAGTCTTTACAGTCTTTACCAATTTAGTAGAAGTTTGGTTAACGGTTTCTCTTGGTGTCTAGTTGGACTAAAGGAAGGAAAAGCTATTTTTGAAGCAATTAAATTAGTGAACTAGAACATTGGTGAATGATTAGTCACAGCAGTGATATGAAAAGCTTTGAGTTCAAATCCTAAATCCTTAAAACTTCACATACCACCACTGGGGAACTTGAGCAGAACCTGTAACTTTTTGACTGTCAGCTATACCTAAGCTACTTTGGATAAAAATTTTCGGCCAGATGTTTAAGATAAAATGCTCATGCTATCATAGCTTTTCATATTTAAGCAATAAATTGTGATGGGTGCATATTAGATTAGTGTTTACAATTTTTTTTTACTGGTGTATCATTCATGTATTATTTTCTTTTATTAACGACATACCTATCTTGTTTTACAGTTGTTACTGAATATGCTTCAAGTAGACTCACTGAACAATAAGCTGGGATTTGGGTGGCTTTGCTTACTGATTCCAATGAATGCAGCTTTTACATGAGTCATACTGTACACGAATGTAATAAATATGTCTTTTGTTAACCCTTAGCAACGATTGATGATGATGCAAAGAAACAAAGACGGAGATTTTAGAAATGAATGAAAGATTTCTATCCTGATGGGACTGGTCTGTAACAGGATGACTCCACCCCATCTACAGGGAAGGAGACCTCACTGAATGGCTTGATGAGGAGAACAATTGTGTTAATCACAGGCTATGACATTCACCATCACCAGATCTCAATCCAGTTATATACCTATGGCAGATTTTGAACTGACGGATTAGACAGCGCTTTCTACCACCATCATTAAAACACCACGTCAGGAAATACCTTTTGAAAGAATGGTGTTCTACCCTAAAGGACTTTAATATACAAATCTTGAACACTGGACTTACATGTAATAAATGTTAATCTTTAAACATCGTACTTTTAAATTTTTTATATCCGCTTGCTCCTCCAGTGTCAGAAGAACTCCTCCATTTCAGTTTTAAAGCTGAATTAAACCCTCTTGCTTGTATTAATTCCTTATTTGTCCTATGTCCTTAAATTTGTCCTGGTAGGCATCATGGTAGCCTTGTCCATCCTCCATCATTTAGTCTTTTACTCTGTTCCTTTATTTGCTACTCACTCACTCTCACTCACTCACTCTCTCACACTCATTTTCTACCGCTTATCCGAACTACCTCGGGTCACGGGGAGCCTGTGCCTATCTCAAGCGTCATCAGGCATCAAGGCAGGATACACCCTGGACGGAGTGCCAACCCATCGCAGGGCACACACACACTCTCATTCACTCGTGCAATCACACACTACGGACAATTTTCCAGAGATGCCAATCAACCTACCATGCATGTCTTTGGACCGGGGGAGGAAACCAGAGTACCCGGAGGAAACCCCCGAGGCACGGGGAGAACATGCAAACTCCACACACACAAGGCGGAGGCGGGAATCGAACCCCCAACCCTGGAGGTGTGAGGCGAACGTGCTAACCACTAAGCCACCGTGCCCCCCTTTATTTGCTATACAGTATAAAGGAAATTTATTCTATACGTTCCGATTCCTGTTTGTCGTATTTTTTCATTTTATCAGACTTGTTCTGCACTAATTCAGATTTTTTCTTTGTCATATTATTATTACTACTACCATTATGTCCATTCCACATATTTCTGATGTTCGTGTATTTCTCCTGGTACTAAACTTTGTACATTATTTTTGTTCATACTTATGTACATCACTGGATGTAGCCATTTTTCTATTATACCTCTTCCATATTGCTCTATCATGATCTATCATTGATCATGCAGCATCTACATCATATTTAGACTGTATATATTTAGAATCAGATATATATATATATATATATATATATATATATATACAAATCTCATTACTGTATCAACGAATCTATTGCTTACTTTCCTACCTTTTTTATTAGTATCATTTCTGTTACACCTATACACAAGGGAAAATGCAATATGAAAACATTTCTCATCAGAACATGTTTGTGTTGCTATACAAGAAGAAAGAGCGTGAAAGGAACTTAAACTATAGAATGAATATAAATAATAGAGCAGTGGATAAAGAGCCTGACGCAAAGCTTAGAGATTTGACACTCAGCTCAGGTGTGAATGGGGTTATTGATGATCTATTCACGGTTTTGAGAAAACATGCTCAGATGATATTTGGATGTACGCAAATATGTTAATCTAATTCAATTCCATCACTTGGAACTGAATCAAACAAACAAAACAAAAAAAAAAGCCATGCACAGAAAAGCTCCCTGACTCGTGCAGTGTCTAAGGAACAAGTCTCTTTATTTGGACCTTAGAGCTGACTGTCATTCAGACTCCGGTGCCATAGCCCTTTAACACGAAAGAGTTTTTAATGTGAAGTCTTGCAGTAAAGCGCGAAAAACAAACTCACAGCTTACCTCAAACATCCAGGCAGGAAAAGCTGCGGCTTGCTGCATGGCCGCTAAACACACGCCGAGTAGCCCGAGAGCCACAGCCAGAGCCAACTCTCCCTTTCCCCGCACCATGTCTCCGTCCAAAACTGTACCCGCAAACAGCACGTGCTCAACTTCTCCACCATCTATTCCTCTTTCATTCCACTGCTTTCCATCTGACCTGCGAATTTGTCCGGGTTTGTCCTGCTCGATGGATAGAGTGCAGAAGTGTTCAACGCTTCTTTCTCCTCAGCCTGATGCGACTGGCTGTGCTCCAAACTGTGGAGCTGCACTTTTTCTTTTTTTTTTTCCCCCCCTTTCAGCACACCTCCGCGGTTTCACATTACTCCAACTGAGATCAGAAGTATTTGGAAAGGAAAGCAGCTGTAGACTACTATATTGAAATCCAGCCAGGATTTAATCAGATCTTCCGGCTTCAGTTATATATGCTGTTTTCATTACTTCTATACTATAACTCTCAAACAATATAGTACTAATCTGTATTGTTACTAAACTTTTTTGGACTTTTTTCTCTTGTGTCATATTATCATCCTTTTTTTTTTTTTTTTTTTTTTTTACCTTTAAAAGTGCAACAGACATTTTTAGAAACGTCTTACTTGTACAAATAACCTGAAAGCAATGTAAAGCATGATAAATCTATAGAGTTTTAATTCGTGGCCTCAGTGTTAGTGCATTAAGTTCCTCAGTAAAGCCATTTGGAAAACTGATTTCCGGTCCAGAGTCATTAGAACTGCATCTGAATATCCCACATATTCTACTACACAGTAGACCAAAAGGAGTGCTATTATATCTGAATTCTCAGTATTCATAAAACGGTAGGTAAGAAATGTTATATGACTTAATAGGTAATCAGTTTAACATCATCTGAGTAAAACTGTTTACTGGGGAAAACAATTCTCGAGGTTATTCTGACATTGTAGGTCACGTGACAATGTCAACATGGCAGATATAATATGTCTGGACTGTACTGATACTTCACCCTATAAAATGCCTGATAGACATCAACCCTCTTTTTCTTTGAAACGATCCCACAGTGAGCTTTTTGCTTATTAAGTTTATAAATCTCATGGCCCCCTGGTGGTTAAGAAACACTAAGCGACCTCTTATGGCGATTACTAAACTGTAATTTAAAGGTTTAAAGGTACATTTTGTTGTAAAAAAAAATAATACATACTACAGGTAAAGGTGGATGTTTAAGGATACCACAAGTGTGACAAAGAAAGCTACAGTTTAGTCCACTGTTTTTTCCGGAGAGTTTCGATTCACAAATACTGATACCATAAGTTTATCTGTTGTCTTGTCTAAACTTTCCAAAGTCTAGTTGGAAAGCATTTACCCATTTTCTCTAGTGTTTATCCTGCACAGAGTCACAGGCAGCCTGGAGTCTATCCCAGGAGACTTAGGACACAAGATGGGGGCAAAAGCTTGGAAGAGGTGCCAACCCATTACAGGGCACCAACACACACACACACACACACACACACACACACACACACACACACCCTCCCCTCTTACTCTTTGAGGTATAACACAAAGATTACAGATTAAACTGCACCACTTAAATTATAAAATTTACTTCCTCTTATCAACATATATATGAACATAGATAGATCTTTTTTTTTTACATTGAGTCTTTTATGTTGAATTTTGTTATACAATAACAATACTATAACCTGGGAATGAGGGTAGACTACGTCAGACCCTATCATATGCTTAGGGGATTATTCGGCCCCGAAGCAATAAGGGTAGCCCCTAACTAAGTGTAATCCAATTAATGCTGAGGTGGATGTCGCTCCCTTACTGGATACCGGATAATTTGGTTTCCATTTCCTGCCGGTGAAGATGATGGTTCATTAGCAAATGGACCATTTGTGGTCATCATAGGCTCATTTGTGGAGACTACTGAAGTTGGAGAATTGTCATCTATTTGATCAGTGACATCAGTGACCTCAGGAAGATGTGTATTGCTGCTAGCTCCACCAAGCAACTGATCAGTATGTCTCCTCCAGGAAAGATTTTCAGCAGTCTTGACCTTATATAACACTGGACCCGTCTGGGCCTCCACAGTAGCTGGAACCCATTTTGGACCCACACACACACACTCATACACCGATTTACACACTACAAACAATTTAGATCTCCGGTGTCCAATCTTATCCAGAAAGATTTGGTTTGGGTGCAGGTTTCAATTCCAACCAAGAGGAAGCCAAAACTGAAACAGGTGGAATCAGCTGCGGCTCCTGCATAGACTGGAATGAAAACCTGCACCACAGAGGCCCTTTGTGGATAAAATTGGACACGACCAATTTAGAGATTCCATTCAGCCAATAACAGATGTCTTTAGTTTCCTCCCCCAGTCCAGAGTTCCAGGAAGAAGCCCCCGAAGCACAAGGATGTACGAATGAATCAATCCCACACCCCCAGAAGTGTGAGGCAAATATACTAATGTCAAAGCCACTTTGTCTGTGGTTTGGATTCAAAAACCGTAGACACAAGTGTGAATCATTTATGTTTTTGCAGCTAGAAACAGTTGTCGTGTCAATATCTTTGCTTCAAGGCGAACCAAACAAAACTACATGATACTACACAAACCTACACATGACTACACATGCTTTTCTTTGTTTCTGTTGAATTAACATTCATAGAATTTTTATTTATTATTACTTTTGTCAGATTAAAGTTTTTTCTGTGACCATTGCGAGTTTTTCTTTCATTGACCGAAGGGTACCAACAATTTTGTCCACGTGTGTATAAGTTTGTTTCTGTTGACATGAGACCCAAATCCTTTTCAGGATATAATATAGAGGGTGTTAGGCACCACCAGAGTGAATTTGGAGAACATTCAATTCAATTTGGTGTGTAATAGAGGGAGGAAACAGATTCTGATAACCTGTAATAGGGCCTTATCAAATTTGGTGACCCTGCTATAAGTTTGTTTCTGTTGATATGAGACCCAAATCTTTTTCATTATATAAAATAGAGGGTATTAGGCATCACCAGAGTGAATATGGAGAACAATAACGAATTCCAGTATTTTATTCAGCACTTTATTACCGAATAACAATAATTCAAATGTTTTCAAATTTGTTTCATTCAAATGTGGAATAATAATAATAATAATAATAATAATAATAATAATAATAATAATAATAATAATAATAATCTTATTGCTGTTATACATTTAATTTATATAATTAATTAATTAATTGTAATTAATATATATATATATAATTAACAGTCTAAAGCATCCGCATCTGACTAAATTTGTTTTAGCCTTAATTAATAAATGACTTTCAGGGTAGTTAAAAAAAAGCAGTCATGAAAATAGAGAATGCAAAAGCATTTGAACAGCTTTGTTTTTTTAAGTACTGTAAATGAGTCTTTAGTTCATGGCGCATGCAGCTGTTTCTTTGCAGCACGACGGCACTATTGTGCACGCGCGTTCAAGGTAACGTGCACGGCGCTTGGTGCGTTCTCGCAAAAAAAGATTTACGCAAGATTTGCATTTACGCTGTTTGCGTAGCGAACTTCTCTAGACGACCTATTTTAAGCTGCATTTTAGCAACAGCGCCCTCTATGGTCACAACATACGATGGGTCACAGATTTCGGTGTAATGCCTGCATTCAAGCCAATGAAAGAATGACAGAAGTGTGTTTATAACAGTATAACTGCATTTTGGAACACAAACATTGTGGTGCCTGATGGAGAAAAAAAAGAAAATGTAGCATTAAGGAGTATAAGGTGATAAGATTGTGTGTGTCACAATCATGCAGTCATGAGAGCATGAGGCCTTGAGCTTATGCTATTTTTGTATCCGGACTGACTTGCTCTTTATTTTTATTTCACTCATCCAAGCAGTTAAAGGTTAAGATTGGCAGGATTTTAATTCAAAATGTTCAAATGAGCAGCACAATGTCTAAACTACCACCTTCCAGAATCGTGGCATTTCATTACTCATTATCTTAAACAGTATAAAGCAAAGGTTTAACCGTGCGGAACTTATAGAACCGGCTTTTTTTGTTTCCCGCCGGAGTGACTTCGCAGTTGTACGCTGGACGAAATGGTGTCCGTCTGTTTGCTGGGTGTTAGCTAAAGCGCTAAGCTAAATACCCTTAGAATTGACACGTAGCTTGTGAGTGTGGCAGGAGTTCGAGCTCTTTGCGTTTCCCGACAGGAAATCCCAGAAAGATGTGTCGACAGGGTGTAAAATAGCGTTTAATCTTCTCTAAGTGAGACAGCGAACAGGTAAACTAGCATATGCTAACTAGTTTAGATGTTGCACTGAACTTCAAACGCGTTCGAGTGTCTTCTAATCCTCTGTAATCTCAGCCTGACTAGCCGTCATTAGCCACAAGCTCGTTAAATAAGTTAATAATAAGATATAAGATATGGTTGGTTTTAAACGACGTGATGTTTAGGGTTAGGATGAAGGACAAATGGGTTTTGTTTGATTCATTATTCTCTACTAATTAGCTACATTGCTAACTAATCCGCTACTTGACCTCGGCTAAACTACGTGTCCGAATGTGTTATGGTCTTGTATTTTTTATTTTTTTTTTTTGAAAAATCAGTGTCCTCTACTCAACTTTCATTACCTGTATTAAAAGGTCTGGCTGATGATGCTGTGTGTATCAGGCATGTTGTATCTAATGAGTGTTTTCTTAGATGAGAAGAAAGCTGAGACCTTTTGCACCCTCTGAGACACGTCTGTTTGTCTTAGGTACACTGAGGAAGCGATGGCAGCTGGCCAGAAGAAAACCAGCGCAGAGACGTACTTGCTGTCCGGCTCCAATGGTCTGAATGGATCAAAAGCACCGGCGCAAAACTGCAATGGCAAGAATTCCCGGCTGGCCAAGATGACCTCAAACGTGCGGCAGAAGTGCGCGGCGTACGTTCTGGCCCTTCGGCCGTGGAGCTTCAGCGCCTCTCTGACGCCCGTGGCTTTAGGAAGTGCCCTGGCCTACAAACTGGAGGGCTCCGTGGACCTCGTCATTCTGCTGGTGTGCGCCATCGCCGTTCTGGTGGTACACGGTGCTGGGAATCTAGTCAACACTTACTACGATTTCTCCAAGGGTATCGATCACAAGAAGAGTGATGACAGGACTCTGGTGGACCGGATCCTGGAGCCGCAGGACGTGGTGATGTTTGGCGCCCTACTTTACTCTGTGGGATGTCTCTGTGCCACGTTGTTGTATTTCCTTTCGACTCTGAAGCTAGAGCATCTAGCACTTATCTATTTTGGAGGGCTGTCCAGTTCTTTTTTGTACACTGGAGGTAAACATGGCAAGAAATGTGCACTTTTAGTTTTACTGTTCCTCCAATTCCTGGTGTTGTAGACATCAAATATTTTGTTTGTTCCATAGCCCAAATTAACACTCAGTAGTCATGTATACAGTTCGGCACAGTTCACTTTGCTCCTACTGCAGAGCTGAGACAGTAGAATGGATGCACTGTTCTTCAGCTAATTTACTTTCATACCACTTATTTACGTTGTCGTCAATAATTGTCTCTGCCTTCAAATATCGGCTTGGAGAGAAATCTAAATATTTTAGATTTATGTTGTGAAAATGTCATGCTTTACCAAAGCATGCGTGACTCCTGAGTCTTACATCCAACTGTAATAAACTCTGCAGTGCTTCCACATTTCCTCCATGGACCACAAAAAAGCTTTAAATTTAAAGAACTGTTATTTAGGGTGAAAATCACTTATTTCATAGACCAGATGTTCAAAACTCGTTGCAGCCATAGACCCATTTAACTGTAAAATAACTGATAAACCGATCAGAAATGATACAAAAGACCTGAAATTAATAAGGTGCCTTATAAATGGATGTTTATTAAATGTCCTCTTTGGGTTTTTTCCCCATATGAACAGAAACAGCCTTTGTATATATTTATATTGCTATTGAATAAATTGAATTCAGGTCACTCATATATTTCTTTCTCTCCTGTTGCGCAGGCATTGGTCTGAAATACGTGGCTCTGGGGGACGTCGTGATCCTGATCACCTTTGGGCCGCTGGCTGTGCTGTTTGCACATGCAGTGCAGGTAGGTCACCTGTCTGTGTTGCCTCTGGTGTATGCCGTGCCACTAGCCTTGCATGCCGAGGCTATCCTGCACAGCAACAACACGCGTGACATGCAGTCAGATCGCAGCGCCGGCATCGTTACGCTCGCCATCCTGGCTGGCCCAGCACTCTCTTACGTCCTCTACAATGTGCTGCTCTTCGCACCCTATGTGGTGTTCTGTGTTCTGGCCACACGGTACACCATCAGTATGGCACTGCCACTGCTCACTCTGCCCATGGCCTTCCCGCTAGAGCGCCAGTTTCGCAGTCAGCACTACATCAAGATCCCACAAAAAACAGCCAAGCTCAACCTGCTTGTGGGACTCTTCTATGTCTTTGGGATCATTCTCTCACCGACAGGGAGCCTGCCAATGTTCTGAAAGAGAGCATTATTTCTTTCTTATTTTTATGTTGCAAAGGAAATTGACTTAATAACTTGTCAATGTTTCTTTTAAATTTTTTTTGTTTTCGAAGGACTGGACTTTGTACATTCTTAATAATTTATAGCTCATTTTTGCCCTCGTCAGTGGAAAGCCCAAAATCATGAAAAACACACAATCAAGCTTAAACTGCTAGTTTGTTGTTCATCAGTTTAGTTTCTGCTTACTGGAAGACGCTAGCTGGAAATGTCAGTATTCTATGAACCGGTGTGTGAACAAGGTGTTTGGATCTGCTTTGTGTAACTTCACTTACAGACACCAGTTTTTTTTCAGGAGTTTGGGGAGTATTTGTGAGGTGCAGGTACTAAACTGACAGATGTCTGAATCCACTCAGTTCCACACAGTGTAGAAATAAACAGGGCCTGATGTACTGTGTTTTAATGCTTTAGCACCCTGACACTGTCGTGCATGTCATGAGCAGCTGGTAAGTCTGAAACTGAAGCTTTCCATCTTTCAAGAAAGGAGAATAAAATGTGATTTTTGAACATCTATAAATAACTGTCTTTGATAAAGATTTGAACATCATCAGGTCTTTAAAAAAATAAATGACATTTTATCATAGATGACTCAGTGATATTTTTTTTTTAAATGAAAGAGGTGTGAACAACATGCTAGTTTTGCACAATTCAAAAGAAAAGCTCTAATTAGAATTATGTTTAAATGAGAAGGTATTTAAAACACTAACTTTTATAGCAATAGCTAGCTAATAGCCTTCTTGCTAACCAGCTAAGCATAAGATGTTTATCTTATCTACACCTTAAAGGTCTCTTGAGTTAGTTACATTTCTAGCTGCATTTTTTCCTTTGGAGCTTAACGTAGTCTATTTGGAGATTTATTCAGTTCATCAGAAAAGCCTTTTATAGCTTCTTGATACACTACATGGACAAAGGTTTGTGAATATCTGACCATCACGCACATTGGCGTATTGAACATTCTATTCCAGATTTATTCAATGATTTGCTGTTCTAATAACCTTCAATGATCTAGGAAAGCTTCCCACTAGATTTTGGTGTGTGGCTGAGAGGATTTGCCCATTCAGCTACAAGAGCATTAGTCAGGTCAGGAACCGACGTGTGTAAAGATGCACTTGGCACCCTGATTCATCCCAGAAGTGTTTGGTGAGGTAAAAGTTTTCGTTTTGACATTATTAAGTAAGACAGGGTTTTACAGCTAAGCTAGTTTTAATATGAGATCCAAAAATCAGACACTGCTTTACTTGGTATTCTAAATATAGCTCAGAAGGACCAATGGAGCCACCATAGCTGTCTTCTCATCTGTGTCCTCTAATGATAGATGCACAATTTTGGACTACTTAAAAGCCTTTATGCAAAATCTTTGTGTGTTTTGGAGAATCTAATACAGCGGACAGCCCCACAAGAGTAACAACTCCGTCAGTTAAAGATCTCAGTTTAAAGATTGTAAAAAGGTGTAATGTAAAATTTTCCCTACACTTTCTACAGACCTCAGCTATCACCCTTTAGACTACAATGTAGGTCTAAAATTATACTCAAACGAAAGAAAGTAATGTGATGTAACGCACGGATATGTTAAGTTGATCGAAAGCCTCTGCTACAGGTTTTTAGCAACTATTGCATTGTATTTCTTAATAAATGCATGTAGTAACCTGTGTTGTGTCGTTTTAAACAGAAGAAGGTGCTGTTTCCTAACAAAGACCGAAATTTACACAATGCCTTCATTGTGAAACCTGCAGACCAGAGAATAAATAATTGACACAATTAATGAATGAATGAATCAATTAAACTCAGTGTTATAGCCAGAAATGATTCCATGAGATAAAGAGAAAATGTTCTGTATTAATTCAGTGCAGTTACATTGTTAAGTGCAATTTGCTCCTGCATTTTTTCTGGTGGATGCCAGAAAGTAACAAAGGAGAAAAAAAAAGGTACAAATTTGTCGTTTCATCAGCTAAGGGCTTCATTTATTATAAAGCAAGCTCACTCTATAATTAAAAACACCTTATAAAACTCTTTTCTTCTCTTGCTGTAAACACTGGTACTTCTCTGATATCCCTAAAATGCATGATCTGAAATGATTACTCCTGATCACTAAACAAAATGTATTGTGTGTGTGTGTGTGTGTGTGTGTGTGTATATATATATATATATATATATATATATATATATATATATATATATATATATAAATAATGTGTGTGTGTTGCCTTTAACTGCAGAGAGCGCACGCGCACCACGTCCAGCAACCTTCACGCGCTGCCATGGCAACAGTGCGTTCACGCTTTTCTGAGTACGGTTAAAAAAAACATTCGAACAAATATTGATCAATGTCAAACGCACGTATAACAGAAAACGTCAAACTCTCCTAAAGACTGAATGAAAACAAACAAACGAAAAAAACTTATACGCGTGAGGAAAAATAAATAAACAAATAAATAAATAAATAAATAAATAAATAAAGACGATTATTGATGGGAAACCGTTCGCGCATGCGCACTAACTCTATTGCAAACGAAAGTAATGAGTGTCAAGGTAAGTGGGTGACGTACAGCCGTCAGCTGCAAAGAGTTCAAACACGACATTCAGCCAAGAAATGGTTTCCCAAAGTGTCCTGGAGACGTTTTTGGTGTCACCCCAAGCCTGTATGGTGCGTGTGGGGCAGCTGTGAGTGCAGGACGACGTGTGTGAGTGTGGGAGTGTCAGGCTGCTGAAGCCCCGTTAGCTTAGCACGACTTCTGTCTACTGACTTCCGTCTCTTCGGCTCCGCTACACACGGACACGGACACGGAGTTTGTCTGGTTTTTTGATGTGTCGTCGCCAGGATGGAGTCGAATTAAAGCCAGAACGAGCTGTGGAGATTTGTGAAGAGCTCACGGATGATATCTGCCGACACAGAGGCTGCTGGCTGCTGCTAGATAAGAGCTGTGTGTGGATGCGGTGACACACACGACCGGTCCGTTATGGTCGTCACTCGCGTTTATCTAAAGCTTTTGGCCTTTAAACACATTCAATAGCTGTGAAGGTGACGTTTTCTCGGCGGTATTAATGCTGTCGACAGGTAAGATAATATGATTTTTATTCCTCTAATCGTTATATTGATGGTGGGCGATGGCTTGGGGGTTTGTGTGTGTGTGTGTGTTTGTGTCTGCTTCATGTATTGTCAATAAATCGTATGGAATACAATGCAGTCCAGAACAACATTGTTCCTTAGTAACAGGTACCTCACGGATATTACTGAAAGGGAAATAAAAGAACAGACCTTTTATTGTTGTTTATTGTTTTTTTTGTTTTTGTGTTTTTTTCTTCTGAATACTATGAATGTAGCTTGCTAGCAGTCTTGTGTTACCATGGTGTTGAATATACAGAACAGATGTAAATACTGTCATCGTTGATCAGCTTCATGTGAATGCATCTTTTAAATAAAAAAAAAAAGCTTTTTGGAATATCTGGTTTTTTTTTTTTAAATGCATATGAAGATCTTGAATGATTGAAAATCTGAAGCCCATGCTTCTTCTAGCATCATGGGTTCAAAACATCATCGGTCCATCCGTCCGTCCGTCCGTCCGTCCGTCCATTTCCTATACCTCTTATCCTTCCCAGGTCATGTGGAACTTTAAACATATCTCACAGGACTCAAATCGTAAGGCGGGGGACTCCTTGAACGGGGTCCATTCCGTCACAGAGCACGATCACGCATAGAGATGCCAGTCAGCCAACAACACATGGCTGGACTATGAAAGGAAACCAGAGTACCCCAAGGAAACACCTGAGGCATGGTGAGAACGTACAAACTACCCGGAGGTGCAAGGCAAACATGCTAACCACCAAGCCACTGTGACCCCCACCGTTCCACCACCATCACCGCCAGTTTAACAATCTTTTATTTTCTGAAAGCATTTGGGAAATATGACCCAGAATGCCTTTGATTTTCAAGATTCCGTTCCTGAACGGTGTCCTCGCTCGTGTCATCTCCTATTCTGGTCCGTCTAATAGATACTCTATGATTTAATTAACTCCGCCTGTTTATTTTTTAACCATGTATTTGAACACTCCGTGTCTGTCAGGTCCTCTTTGCCAGCTGTCAGTTACACTTTATCACAGTGTTTATGGATGTACGATTCTATGAGATTATCTCAGATCAATACTTTAGCATGCGGTATCAGATATCAGGTTTGCGGGCATCGGGGTTCTAAAGCTGCAGAACAAGTCTTGCTTTATCACTTTCTATTATCTAACCACAATCTTTTATGCTCTGAAGATTTGCAGAAATTTAACATATGTGTAAAAAAAAAAGATAGAAAAATTGTGTTTCCTCGTAATTGCTGCATTTTAATCGTAGGCCATGATTAGTTCTTGGACAATCAAGTCAACTTAGCTTGCTTATGCAACTGGGAAACTACTTAAGTGCTGAGAAGATATTGACCTGTGTGTTGTATGTGACAAGTCATGAGAGTGTTTTGTTTGTACAGTAGGGGATTTTGTGGGCCTGCCCGGGTGCGTGTGTGTGTGTGTATGTGTGTGTGTTAGAGAGAGAGAGAGAGAGAGAGAGAGAGAAGATGTCAATGACACTGATGCTGTCTGGTTTCTGACTGGCCAGCTTTGAGATTAAATATAAATGCTGTAGATCATCACAGCCCAAAATTGCTAGTGGTGAAGTTTCTACTGGAACTACATTTAGTGTGGGTTAGGAATGTCTAATAAGAATATAATTAGGACATGTGATGTCCTGTTACCACTTAGGAGTTAATAGTTTTCCTATATCCTCATTATTTTATTTCTCTTACATTACAGTGATTAACCACTGATGACCATTTAACTGTTTATAGTTTAAATCCATTTAATTGACATTAGCAAGACAAGTTCCTTCTTAAGACAGTCATTCAAGTCTCTCAGCAGCCCTTCTTTTATTTTTCCTTTTGGAGCATATTATCTGGAACCCAGAAAGTCCTCTCTCTCTCTCTGTTCTGAAGACTTTACTATGGCGGACAAACCATGAAAGTAGCGACGATTTTATGGCTTCCAAAAATGTTACTGAGATTTGCCTTAT
This sequence comes from Tachysurus vachellii, assembly GCF_030014155.1. Lineage (NCBI taxonomy): Eukaryota > Metazoa > Chordata > Actinopteri > Siluriformes > Bagridae > Tachysurus > Tachysurus vachellii. The sequence goes on from NC_083470.1 coordinate 19,608,029, forward strand.
AGAAATCTTCACTATGTCAAACATTCATTCATTCATTCATTCATCTTCTACCGCTTATCCGAACTACCTCGGGTCACGGGGAGCCTGTGCCTATCTCAGGCGTCATCGGGCATCAAGGCAGGATGTCAAACATTCAACATTTGTTAAAAGAGGTAGATATAGACCAAATAAATCCTTGTTAATGAGCTTATTACAGATTATTACAGAAATGATCATGTATTATAACAAGCTTATTAATAGCACTATTGTCAGAGCTGCTGTTGGAAAAAAAAACAAAAAAAAAACTAAAACTACATTTACAATGATTTTATCGCTGCCACACGCTGTACTATGAAGTCAACGGTAGGCGTTATTACTATTGGTTGCCATAGTAATAATGTTTATTAAGGGGTGGAACGACTAGCATTCCCCTTGACAACAAATATGTTTTCTTGCAGCTAAAATGAAACACTCTTGATGGAGATTTGGTGTTTATATGTAAAATTCAGCAGTGTTTATCTGCATCATGTCATATACAGACCAAGGAGAAACAGTACGAGCTCTTTGTCACGGATCACACGCACTCTACTGTCCTCTCTCTCAGTGGAAGTCCCTGCTCCAATCGTCTCTCATAGTTGCATAAATATTTGCATGAATTTTTGTCAGCTTTGTCACATCATCGGACAATAGAGAGATAAAGGTTTAAAGAGATTTAAGTTTTCTGTGAATAAACCCAATCCATTAGGCTTGTGAGATGTACAAGATATTTCTGTGTAATATTACACTGCAACAATATCCTGGCATGTTGTTTGTTTATTTGTTTGTTTGTTTGCTTGCTGCACTGTGCCAGTTATTGCTTAGTCACACTGAAACTCCTTCAAGTAGCGACAACAGGAGTAAAGAATGTCAGCCATGTGAACATTAAACAACCAATATGTCAAAGGGTTGTGTCAAAAAAAACATGTGCCACTGCAAGCAAGCAGTTCCTGACCACACAACTAATATTATTCTATTTTACACTCCTGTGCTCTCTGTGGTCTTTTTATTCTTGGCTGTCAGTTGTGGATTAGTATATTGTTTATTTATTTATTTATTTATTTATTTATAATGGTAAATCGTGAGCAGAGAAAAAATCAATATTGCCCAAGCCTGGTATTCACATTTCCCATTTCAGCCGCCCCAACACACACACACACACACACACACACACACACACACACACACACACACACATGTGTACACACACATACTCAACTCTCTTTCACCTTTCACTTTGTGCTCTTAAGGACTTTAGCAGATCCTTGTTCAAAATCTCTTAGCTTTAAAGCCATTTCTTTCTTTTATTATTATTCTCACTGAGCCAATTGAGCACACAACCCAACCCTCCCAGAGTCTCCTCAATATGATTAATACTGTAAGCTCATACAAATACATGCAAGTACTTACGTGTAATCACCAACTTGCAGCAGGAGTTGTACAGTGTAGCGTGCGTGTGTGTGTGTGTGTGTGTGTGTGTGTGTGTGTGGGTGACTGGGGTATGCCAGTACTAGAAATAGCAACGTGTGCAACAGAGCTGTGGGTGCGGGAGCCGTCAGCTGAAAGCTCTGCATTCGCTTCCCCCGTGCCCTCCTGCCTAATCCGTGCTGATAAGGCACACCAAGGACTAAATGGCGACCGTCTGCTTTAGCAGCACACACCAGCTCTTGTAACTTTTTTTATTTATTTTTTAAGTTCTTTGCCTTTTCACACTTGCAGACAGGGGAGGACACTCAGAAAGGCCTTGGTGAGTAAGTGCCGATGATGATTAATATTCCTGATCGTCTTGTCTTCACTAAGTCTGTGCTGTGGTAGTTCTAGTGTGTTAAAGTCGATTGTTAGAAATGCACCCATGTGTAATTTCTAACAGTCATTCTTACTTAAGCAGTTGATTTCTAGCTCGACCAGCTGCCACAGTACCGTTAAGCAATTCTGCATAATATTAAGATTCATAACCAAGAGCAATGGTATGTATCCAGTTTGGTGTTTGTGAGTGTGTGAGTGAGTGTGTGAGTGAGTGTGTGACTGAGTGTGTGTGAGTGAGCGTGTGTGAGTGAGCGTGTGTGAGTGTGTGAGTGAGTGTGTGAGTGAGTGTGTGTGAGACAGTGTGTGTGTGTGTGTGTGTGAGTGTGTGAGTTAGTGTGTGTGAGTGAGTGTGTGTGTGTGTGAGTGTGTGAATGAGCATGTGTGAGTGTGTGTGTGAGTGTGTGAGTGAGCATGTGTGAGTGTGTGAGTGAGCGTGTGTGAGTGAGTGTGTGAGTGAGCGTGTGTGAGAGAGTGTGTGTGAGTGAGTTGGAGTGTGTGAGTGAGTGTGTGTGAGTGTGTGAGTGAGCATGTCTGAGTGTGTGTGAGTGTGTGAGTGAGCATGTGTGAGTGTGTGAGTGAGCATGTGTGAGTGTGTGTGTGAGTGTGTGTGTGAGCATGTGTGAGTGAGCGTGTGTGAGTGAGTGTGTGAGTGAGCGTGTGTGAGAGAGTGTGTGAGTGTGTGTGTTTGTGTGTGTGAGTGAGTGAGTGTGTGTGTGAGTGTGTGAGTGAGTGTGTGTGTTTGTGTGTGAGTGAGTGAGTGTGTGTGTGAGTGTGTGTGTGAGTGAGTGAGTGAGTGTGTGTGTGTGTGAGCGTGTGTGAGCATGTGTTTTGTAAGACACTTTCCGAACAGGCTCATGATTATACTATCGTCACTGACAGTGGTACATCACAGTGGATCTTGTTTGCAGTATGATGAGCAGATAAGTCCTCATTATCTGTACAGGAAAGAGCACATCTTAATCTGACTTACAGGAACATGTTTAAACAAACTGACCTAACATTTCTTCTGGATCTACCTTATGTTTTTTCTGTAGTAGTGTTATGATCCACTACTTATTAAGATATTTTGTTGAACCTAGTTGTATCTGTGTGTGAGAGCAGGTTCATCACAACAGGATTCATCAAGCTTAGTAATGCCTTTGCAAGTGTATTCATAAGATGTTTGAATTACGAATGACGAAAACTGATTATCGACTGATGACTAATCCTAAGTGCAGGTTTACATTCCTTGTCTATCAAAGTAGTTAACCAACAGTTCTTACATCTTGAGTAATACGTTTTGAGACGAAGAACTAACGCTCGGACCAGGTCGCGCTCCATCATACCTACGTATTTTTCATTCCCGTTTAGGTTTGAACGTTTCACCGTATCTGTGTCGGCTTTACTATTTATGGTTCTGTAAACTAGTCTAGAAAAGCTTTTAAATCGCTTTCCCTGAAATTGCAAACCTCAAACTGCCTAAACGATCCAAACAGTAACAGTAAAGGAGGAATATAAAGCAGGCAGGAGGAGGAATATAACCCATTTGTTTACCAGCACATTAGTCCACATATGGACCACAACAGGTGTCTATTATGGCTGTTTTTAATTGTTAGCATACCAGCTGTAGCGATTAGCATCACCTTGTAAACCGTAATGAAGTGACCAACATAAAAGTCAAGGAAGTGGAAAGAATGTGCTTATTTGTTGTGGAAGATATGTTGCAAATAGAATTAGACTCGTATCTGAGGCACTTGTACCCAAAGGCGAAGTTACAAAACAGTCTGGGAATTCATCAGCTGTTTCAGGAAGTGAAGTCATTTCTCCATCGGCTGGCTGAGGAATTCACCTTCAATATGCAACTGAAAGTTTTTCTGTCTGGTCTTCCCCTCCATCATGGACCTTATGTTTATGTAGAAGGAAATCCAGTGAGTTTTAACAAATGGGAAACCAGAGCATGAAAAGTTCTAGCAAGTCTAAAGTCTAAAGCACTAAAAGTTGGAGAATAGTTTTCACATTGAGCATTATAGTAGTACTTCCTTGTAAAATTTGTAAAATCAGACTACTAACCTGACTCTACAACCATCCTGCTATGTTTACTCAGCGCTATCAGTTCTGAATACACTGAACCTTTTCAGACTGGTGATAGATTAGCCTCTACAGTGACTTGCACCGGTCATTGTATTGCTGGTGATTCTGAAGCTCGTGGCCAGAAATGTGTTCATCTCACTATCACCGTGAGCCAGAGTCAGAGCGTGTGAAGCTGAAAGCAGATTGAAATAATCAGTACGGGTTTTCATATGCGCAGGATCGAATCTTTAAAACACCAACACCCAGAAATCACCAGCATCCTAGCCAAAGTGGGCGCTTTACAGAGACAAGACAAAGGGTGGGATGTGGCAGCCTGGTGTTTAAGGTGTAGGTCTTCCAATTGGAAGGTTCTGAGTTTGAATTCCAGGTCCAACAAGCTGCCGCCGCTGGGCCCCTGAGCAAGGCCCTTAACCCGCTATTAGTCAGTTGTGATAAGGGCGTCTGCCAAATGTCGTAAGTGTAACAAAGACAACATCCTTTTCTGCTGGACACCAGACCACATCAGGCTGCCAGGCCACAAACAAGCAGGCCTCAAACTGAGAATTACACAATCCGATCCATCGATCGGACCTCAAACCAAGTCTAAAAAGTGGCAAATGGAACAGGACCCGTGCATTTATGACACTATCAAGTGTAAGACTGAAACCAGACACGATGCGCAAGATGCCGAAGTCTCACACATGTACTTACTGAGCGGTCAAGAGCCTCCGACATGCAGTTCTTTTAAAACAAGTACAAGCATTAAGTGTATACTAATAGTCCTGATCTTTTACCCCAAAAATACGGATTTCCAAAAGGTCTGGCAGGCAAAATCCTTATTGAATATTAAAGTGAAACAAACAACAGATTTCACCAAAATTCAATCATCTAATCACTTTAATACTGCAGTTATAATGAAGTTCACCTCAGCACTGACATCCCTGTTACATCACCTTCATGTAGCAGGCTGATGTTAATACTATGTAAAAGGATCCAGCTCACTTCATTCACTACATCATTCAATCTGATGGTTAAAAAAACTGATTTATTTTCATATAACCTGTACGTACTATTTATTTTTTCTAAAATCTAACCGATCACTTATCACTTTTTTTTTTCTTCAGCGTTTTGTCGTAATACTGTAAGAACCTACATGCCATGAAACAGGCACTGATAGTGACACGGCACTAAAAAGAACAATCTTTTTATTTTCAATAAATCAAACCGGATATACTACGGATATGAGTGAACACGTCGTTCCGGCCATTTTTTGTTGTTGTTGTCACAGAAGTTTGTATACTTCTGCTTACATGACACATGCTGTCTAGTTGCATTTCTCGACACTTTGGATCTATCAGCTAATGATTTCACAGAAGCGATTAGCTTGTTACAGTCTGCCAGTCCTTCTGAACAGTACTGATCTTTAGCTTCTGACTCCGGCATGTAATCTAATTCTGCTGTATACACTAGCTGATCCTTTTCTCTGCCGTAACGGATGTTTTTTAGCACACTGACTTGAGTAGCTTATCGAACGGATTTCTAAATGTTTGCTGTCCCGCTTTCGAGTTCGGTTCAGAAGAGCATCGTGTCGATCTCTGAACAGAGAGCAAAGTTCATCCGCAGCAAACTAAACCGTTATGGTCGATGGAAAGAGCGAGTGAGAGGAGAGCTAAAAGAGACATTAAATATCTCACTGGAAATTAAATCTCAGAAGATGCTCAGAGCAGAGAGGAGGCTCAGATTTCAGCTTCATGTGGTGTAAGTTATTTTCTTTCTCGGCAGTGTAGTAGCTTATTGGTTAGAGTAGTTGTGTAGTTAGTTTTTCTGTTTTTGTTCTTTGCCTGAGTTTGTTGAAACCCGGACAGCCATACTAAAAGTGTGTGATTTTTATGTCACTCTTTTTTTTTCTCTCTCACTGCATGTTTGTCTAAATTTTCACACACACACACACACACACTCAAAAAAAAAAAAAAGAAAAGCGAAAATGATGTTTCTCATTGTTTCCGTAGAGTCGAAGTCATTCTCCTGGTGTGTTGTTTATCCTGGCTGATTATTGATTTCCCCTCTGTAAACTGCAGGTCAACATATGTGTCTAACAAAAAGCCTGTAATATAAACCAGTTCCTGCAGACAATCCGAGGAACCGTGCGCTGTAAGACGGAACTGAATTTCTTTCTAATAGACCTCTGGATTTGGAAGACGTTTAGACTCGGGAGCATCACCCCGCTTTTGATGATTTGGCTGGAAATAAGTTTTGGGTTTTTTTGGACCAAAATCAGCTGTTTATTTAAAAGGCGTTTTCTTTGGTGGGGGGTGGTGTATATGGTGGACTTTTAGGATTTTTAAAAAAAAAATAATAATAACTTGATATGGCCCACTTAGAATATTTCAGATTTTGTCAAAATTGTTTCTCATTTCTTATCCCTCTTTTTTTTGTACACTCGTGTCGCATATAAGCAAAAGGTGGTGCTATTTTTTTCCTATTTCCTGTTTTGTTAACATAATGACGGCGATACTTTACAATTTCCATCACCCCTGGCTCTTACCTCTTAAGTACACCTCTTTGATACTTACACTAATACTTCACACAGTCACACGTGAGGTTAAAACGGTTCCAGGTTGATTTTTATTTTCCCCACCCAGCCGTAATCCCCACTCTAGCTTCAGTTACTGTACTCTTAAATATGGTCCGAAACTGAGGAACTCGTCTGAATGGTGTTTACACGCTGTCTAGACTACACCGAGCCAAAGGAAGCAGGAGTTCCTGTCGTAGCCTCTTCCAGTTTGCTGGGTCACGCGCTGATTTGTCAGAAATTGTTTATTAAATTTAGGAACAAGGAGGGCGATTACTACATATATATAAATTTGTAATATATTTTTGTTAGAAAAAAGTGTATTGTGTGAAGTGTAGTGAGCTTAAAAGCTAACAAAACCGTATGAACAGGAATTTTGTGAACATATTTTTTATTACTAATACATTTTTACATTTTTTTTTTATCATTTTAAATATACAACAAAAATATTCCCACACACAAAAAGCATTACATTATTTATTATTACATGTCTCATTGAGTTTTTCATTATTTATTTCTTTTTTATATTTGGATTATTTGCTGTTGATCTTTCTTTGGTTCAAACTTATGTGTTTGGGGGAAAAAATAATCAGAACATTAAAAACAAATCTCATAATTGTCATAAAATGAGAAATACAGCATGTAAATTCAAGATTTCCATAAAAACGTAGACACTTTCAGACGGGTTCAACTAATAAATGAGACCGTCTGTAGCTAGTGTTCTTCAGTGATGTTAAACACTTGCTGCTTAGAGAAGGTACAACGTAGCTATTTGGGAAACATGTTAGCTAGTTAGTGTATGCTAACGTTAGCTTGTGGGTGAAGGTTAACTGTTTATTAGGAATTTAGCTTGTTTCAGTAGAACACTGGATACATTTAACTTACCGTAGTTTATATCTTCTGCTTTCATTTCATTGAACATTTCACAAGTTCAAAACAAAGAAAAAAGTGTTAAATGAAATAAATGTACGTTGCTCTGGATTATGGTGTCTGCCAAATGCCATAAATGGAAATATATCACATCACATTATTAAGTCCTGGCCTCAGAAACAAGTCCAGCTGATGTTAGCTGGTTAGAGTCAAAGGCAGGCTGCGAAATAAACCAAAGTGATAAAACAAAATAAATAAATAAATAAATAAATAAAACACAGAGAAGCACCACAGCAGAGCAACACATTATCCCTGAAATCGATTGTGCTTTATCATCGGCGAGGTGGCTCGAGGTGTGTCAAACTGCGGCTCAGCGAGTAGCTGGTTAACATGACACAACACAGTGTCCAGTGTTACATTAACACCAAACGTGGTGAATTATCTTTCTCTAGGGTTAATCTTATTAATGAGACATTAAAAAACGTGATTTAGTTAATTAATGTGGATTTTATAGTGTCACATAAAGACAAGCAGTTAAATATGTGGCGTGTTGGCGATCACGGAACACGCATAGCTTATAGATAAACAATACGTTTCAGACAAAATTCCTTCATCAGCTGTGTAAACAAAGTGCTTCTCAAGCTATATTGCTATATATACACACATGTGGCCTAGTACAAGGGTTCAGAACGTTTTTATAGTCCAAGACCTCTTTAAGCATAAAATAACTTGCACAAAAAATGTGATTTAAACATAGACTTTTTTTTAAATGGATTCTTTTCAAGGCGAGCTGTTTGAGTTGTCGAGGTTTGCCATGAAATCCTACTACAGTTGAACAGCTCAGTCATATAACTAGAAGAACTCAATAATAAACCTGATCACTCTGATATTAGTGGGTTGTGATTTCCTGCACTTTACTGTAACTACAAGGGAAAAAATCCTTTGGCTTTGCTTCACCGATCAGACGTTGAGAACCTTGTGAGCATGTATTTTGTATTTAAGGGAGCATATCTTTAACAAGTATCTCTCAGGGTTTTTACAGCATAGTTAAAAATGCTGAAATATAAAATCCCTGTTAAATCTTTCTAAAGCTTTGACTCCCTCTTTCAAGCATGCGTCTGTAAGCAGGTTCCTGTTTAAATCATGCTGGGAGGTGCTACTTGGATGGCCTCCTCAGCATACCCACGGTGGCACTCTCATCCATCTGCTGCTGCTAGCTGAGTGGTTTTTCCCTCCAGCATGAACTAACTTGAATAAACTGGCATCAATGAGTGCTAACAGGTGGCACAGCTAAGGAAGGCACCATGGGGGTACAGGGAGCATGGACATACCTTAGTATGTCACTGTAGTGGGACAGGTTACAACAAGGGCCTCCACTCCACTGCACAGTAATGACAGCATTATTACCCACTATTTTAGTTATTATACTCTATGTGAATACAGTATATTGATCATATTTATATTATACCCTTGTTGAAAACAGAATAAGGCTCCAGGGTCCACAGTTTAAGCAGAGAAACGTTTGTGAAAAAGTGTAAATGTTCTTCATGTATGTGTTGGTTCAAGTTGTTTGCTGTTATAGTGTAGAATAGGAGTTTTTTTCATATCTGAATTCAGGAATATTTAATTTGGAGACCTAAACAAGTAGGAACCTACGGAAGCGTATTGCATTCACTTGAGGAAAAAAAATCTACTCTGTTTTTCTGAATTAACGAGTTAATTATCTCAGAATTATGAGATCATTTTTCATAAAAAAAAAATTAATTGTTCTGTTTTTCAACTTTGCGCAGACACCTCAAGACTTTGTGACTTTCCAGGATCAGTTGAACCGATATGGTATGCTTCATGGTAGCCATATCACCATTCGTGAAAACCCGTCGATTGCACCATTGACGCAGATCCCATATGGTTTGAGTTTATCATATGAATCAACATGCCATAAAAAGTTCGGGCCTGGATTATGATACAAACGTCAACAAAGACGATTCCGGTGCCTCAGTTGCACTCCATGGGGATCCAGTATTTTCAACAATTGCCTGATTGTCTCTTGTGTCACCACATAGCCAGCCTGAATGCATTTCAGATGCATCATCTTATATCCGTGAAGCATACCATATCGGTTCAACTGATCCTGGAGAAGCACAGCAACGTCAAGCAGATCAGAATGCTCTTTTCGTCTGAACAGGCGCAAAGTCTTGAGGTGTCTGCGCAAAGTTGACGCACTAATAACAATACCATTTATATTACTTAAAGACAGCAGTATCTCCCAATGTCTCAAACCCAAAGTAAAATAAAACCGGATTAAACTTGAAAGGCGGGACATGTTTACTTCCATGCAATCCACCTAAAATAAAGCTCCTGGCAGGATTTTGAGGGATCTCATTAATTCAGAAAAACAGAACAATTAATTATTTTTTTTATGAAAAATGATCTCATAATTCTGAGATAATTAACTCATTAATTCATAAAAACAGAGTGAAAAAAATGTTTTTCAAAAAAAATGTATCTCATAATTTTGAGATAATTAAGTCATTAATTCAGAAAAACAGAGCAAAAAACTTCTTATTCATGAAAAATGATCTCATAATTCTGAGATAATTAACTTGTTAATTCAGAAAAACAGAGTAGATTTTTTTTCCTTAAGTGAATGCAATACGCTTCCGTAGGAACCATTCAAAGAGTCAATATTTATTTATTTATTTATTCATTCACACACACACACACACACGCACACACACACACACACACACATATATATATATATATGCACCCACTGATTATCTGTGTAACTATGGCAACCAGTAGAAGGAACGCCTACTGGCGAATCTACCGAAACCTAAAATCGCTGTATGTGAACAACGCTTCATTAAAGCAGAAATATGACGTCCATTCAGTAGTTAGGTTTTAGCCCCTTGGCTGGATCTTTCCTATGTGGTAGTGTTTTTAGTCCACAAATTTCAGACCCTATCTCCAGTAGCAGAGCTGACTTGCAGGAACCGAGTCAGTGAAACATTTAAAACATCTTTTAAAGCTATGTCGAGGGCCGCAATTTTCTCAGCCGCGTATCTCAGACTTAGCGTTAAGCATAAAGCTGTTTAAGGAATGAGCTCAAGCGAGTTTAATGCTACACAGCTCTTTAAACGGTCGTCTAAATCAATTCAGAAATGTTTGACAATTCACTGGTGCTTTTGTAATAATACTTTAATAGTTAGATAGAACAGTAATGGAGTGTATGTGTTTGACACTTTGTTTGATTGTGCATCATAAAATTATCATAGTTTATCAGCTAGCTCTTATGTAAACTTATTCAGAACACAGTGTGCTTGGACGGCTGCACGTAAGTGTAGACGCTGTCGAGCTGAATGTGAAGATTTGATTTACAGTGGGAAAATGGGGAAAACAGGAATGTCTGTGAAAGAGCGCACACACAGGTCTGAGCTCTCCAGCCAGAGATTTCTAACTCACTAAATAATTATCTAGCAACAATTTGAATATGGACTACACAACTATAGCTGTTTTTAAAGCTTTGACCTAAAAAGGATCTGAGATGGGGAAGTGTGTCAAGAGAGAAAATTCTAGAAGAGTGAGAGTTTGGAAAAAAAACCCCCCAAATTATCACTTTTTCATAGCACATGTCGCAATTTTCTCTGTAAATAACATCGTTACATTGCTGAATGATAACAACATTAAGTATTACACCGTGCAACATGCTGGTTGCACCACAAACGTTGTGTAATTGTTAATGGCTATTTGTCTTTTTTGTAATTATTCTACAAATTAGTCTTCAAATAACAGCGAAGCACTTTGCTGTGCTATGTACCAGTAAGACATCTTGGAAAGAATGCAGTTGTTGGAAGCACTGTACCCATATGTGCCTTCGTTGTTGGTTGTGCTGAAGAAACCCATTGGCGTTCTAGCTCACTGCCAACTTAAATATAGGACCGTTTTCTGATTCAGAAATATTACCACTCACGCTTGCTGCTTATTCATTCGTGATGTTTTGTCAGAGCGTAAAATAGTCAATAGGCATTACGCGATACAGTGACATCATTCGTCCAAGCAACCTCTGACCCAACTGAAACCAGACATCAGGAAAACCTTTACAGTACAAATAGCGCAAGAAGAAGAAAAAAAAACAAACATACATTTGAAAGAAAGTGTATATGTGCAATGTAGACAGATAAGCCCTGGTCCTACAGGACCTTGTTCCTGGTCTGCAGTGGTTTTAGTGGTTAGTGCCTACCACAAATGGTCCAAAGAAGGACAAACAGTGAGCCGGCATAAGGGTCATGGGCGCACATGGGCGCATCATTGATGCACATCGAAGGCCAACATTCAATACTGAGTGCTTCTCATTCCTCCTCCTCTTCCTCCATGGATCACCAATCCTGTCTTTTTTTTTTTTAATCAACATTTAGGGAGATTGTTGTCCTGACAGCACTTGACTAGATCAACCACTTCCCTCCTATATGCTGACTCCTCTTCAGGAGAAATGGCTGATTTAATCAAGTTTTGTCAGAACAACAATGCTGCAATAGAAAGATCTAACACAGTTGAAGTTTTGAAATCTTTGTTTCCTCATACAATCAGTAACAACCACAGTCTGATGAGAATCTGATAACGAGCAGCAGTAATACATAACATATGTGCCAGTCATGTTAGTGCTACAGTATGTCTCCGGAGACAACGGATGAATGTGTCATACTTTTTCATCAATCCACACATAACTGTAGCTTGGTTGTGTGTTTTTCAGTTTTGTACATTCCAGTTACTCTAGGAATGGGTTAGGAACGGGATAAAAAGTGCTGCAGGAATGAGTCTTAAACCCTGAATATAGGTTTGAGCACTTCTGATTCCATCATTCTGATCTTCTGATTTTTTGAATGGGTTTTTGGTTAAATAAGATTTGTGGTTAATACGAACCCAAGATATGTTTTATTCAACAACATAAAGTAATACCCCACTTTTTCAGGGTTTGAAAGAAGGTAGTTGTACGAGTGGGTAAATGGGACTATAGAGCTTGTCAAGGACCTTAATTGTCATCACACCAAACAGGAAAACCCATCTACTGCAGCCTTGTTGTGTTTATTTTAATAACGCGCTCTTGTGAACGGTGCCAGCTCTGAATTTTCATCCATTTAGATTCATCTACAAAAAGAGCACAGTGGATCTATGAGAGAACTTTTTAAATAAAGATTGAGAGACTTGTCGGAGGCTTAGCGGTGATGACGTTGTGGTCAGGCGACCATGGTGTAGCTTTTTACTGCTGCGGTTTGTATTTAGGTGTCTAAATTAAAATCCTGAATATGTCCATTAGGTCTCCAATTAATCAAAACACTTAACATGATGAAAGTGCAAATAATAGAAAATTAGTACTGAGGTTGTCCAGTGTTTTTGTGATCAGTTCAGCAATACGTAATGAAACAAAAGCTGAGATTGTAACAAATGGCTAATGGTTTGCTTCACACTGAAGCGCAAGGCTTTGTAACAGAGTTGTTTGTATGTGTGTGTAAATGTGCACACACACTATATTACACATCTATTTACAGTATTCCTGCCAGTGTCTTGGACACATATTATGTTTCCACTCACTGCTCATCCGTGTCATAACCGATCAGGAAGCCAAATTGCTCCCATCAGACCTTAAAAGATTTGGAAGCATCTTCAGGAGCTAGTGGATTACTCGGATACTATTGTATTGTCTCATGATAATAGTGTGAAAGGATTTTTTTGCATCGCTGTAGAATCTGCTGATTCATGATAAACAGGGAGCTGTGCTTTTTTTCCAGAGGATGGAGTGTACTTTATTATGCAACATATCATATGCTGTAACTTAACTGATACCAATTTGTTTTGGATGTAATTTCTGCCAAACTAGTTATTGCTGTTGAATTTAGTAAACACAGAGACTAACCTCAGCACACTGCTAATGTTACTCATGAGTTATTATTGCTGATGTCTGGAGGATGTTCATCTTCAGCAATACAGTAAAAGAAGGCCGAAATAGGAGGTTTTAGAATCAAGTGCCACACCATACATGACAAATGGCACTATTAGGTCAGCACAACCAGTTCACCCATGAGGTTCCACTCTAAGCTGCACATCCCACCATTAAAGATTCCCACTGTGCAGCTAAAAGCAACTGCATATGGTAATTGGGTCCTGATGACAACCGAACCACACAGTTCTTTTGCTCTTAACTTATCTTCTTATGGAGGCTTCCACCAGTTCATCACTGGTTCTTAAAAAAAACCCTGTTTTTCATATGATAAGCTAGTCAGGATCTAGTCTAGTTCAAGCTTGCAACCACAGGACAGGTTCACATTGTTCCTTTATCACCCGAGAACGCAGGTGATTTCTACAGTTTGGCTTTCAAGGTCAAGCATTCCAAAATTTCTACCTTTGGTATCTCTTTGCTTTGTTTTGTTTTTCATTTTATTTTTTCTTCTGTTTCTGTGGTTGACCGGCTCCTATGTTCCCAGAACCATGAAGCAGGCCTTTTGGGAAGCAGCACATGGTCTCTTGGTGAACTCTTGAACACTGAAGCAGGCCACACATGAGGCTAGATTGACATGAGGATAGATTTACTCTGAATTATGATGTAAGCATCTGTCAGACATTAGGATGCTTACCAGTGATTATTTAGTCAGGATGCAGTGTGTGGCACTGGCTTTTGTTGAGGATACTAGAAACCGATGATGGAAGCCACAGCAATAATTCCTTTAGGTGTGCTAAAGCTACAGGCATTTCAGAAACAGAAATGGACACATGTACTGGTCTTGGTGAGAGAGACCTTTCTCATGAAAGGGTCTTCCCTTATAGCACAGGGAGTGGAACCATCCCATTAAGCACTTCCCAATTTCTAAATGGCTAACTTTTTTATTTTTATTTCAAAGGTGTATTTGGACACCATATCAGTAAATATTAGCACAGTGAATAGCATCTTTCTGTGGCCTCCTAAACCTTTATATTAACCTTTTTATACAACTAAATAAAGCTGAATAAAACCTGGTGCACGATCATGGGTGCAAAGTAGGGTTCTGTACTGTTTTCACACCTTTACAGGTAAAAGGGAATTATTTACTTAATTATATAATTTGTGAACATACATATATTTGTTTTCATGTTTTCTTTTTTAGAAGTTGCATCACTGCTATCTTATGGAATAGCACCGAGGCCCTGATTTGTATATGTATTTTTTACATAACTTGTTTGTTTATAAAGGATTGCATCTTCTGACTCTTGCATATTGCTTCGGGAAAGGTCCTTTCAAGCTTCAGAAGGACATTTTATAAAGTCTTTGTGTTGTCATTCTCTGCCACACAGATTAATCTCACTGCTGCAATTGCGCACGTTCAGGGGCGTGTCCCAAACCGCATAATGTATGCTACTGAGTAAGCCTAAATAATAATAACACTTACGGTGTACTGACGGAGTATTCGGTATGGTAATATGTGCTTCGAGGAAATAATAAATACTGCATTCAATTTCTTCTAGTTTACAGAATTATTATAAAACTAAAAAACCCTTTCTTGTGCACGTCACTGTGACAATCACACTCATCGCAGTTCTCTAGGCTGTAATCTCACAGTTCAGTACTAGGTAGTGTACGTAGATGCCTAGTTATTTCGGATGTGTTTATTCTTATTACCCAATCTGTCTTCTCTGTGTATTTCATTATCTAATCTGTGTGTTTTGTTCTCCACCCTGGCAAACACGCTAAGCACAAGCCAGATAGTGTTAGCCAAAACAGAGCAATAAATATCCAACACACCAAGGCCGAGCAGACACCTTGTGTAACCGAGTTCAACATACGAAAAATAGAGAGAAACATTCAAATCCCTCCTGTTAATGGTCAGCCAGTTATTACGAATGATTTAGACAAACAAGTAAACAACTGGGTAATGGAACAAATTCCATAATAAGGATAAGTCATTTGTGTATTATTGACTAGCTTCCTACCAAGCAGAGAACAAATAAACACTTTACTTCACACCACTCTAAAATCAGCCTGAAATCCTTTTTCGTTTTTCACAGGCAGGTTTCAGTTGAACCCCTCTGGGATTCTTTTTGAGATCTGATCCCACCCTAGCTATCAAGAACCGATAACACACAGTCGCATATCATTTTATCTCTTTACCTTGCACGTGACGTTACTTATTCAGGCAAAACATGTCCAGCGTTTGCAAATTAGTGCTCGTTGTTTGGGATCTTAATAAATCAGGGTCTGAATGTTTAGCATATTGTCAGCGCAAACTCAAGTCAGGGAACTCATTAATAATCTGGGTGATGAAGACTGCAGCATTTATATTTTGCAGGACGTGAGTCTTATTATGTTAATATGAAGCATTGTGCGAGGACATTGGACGCGTACAGCACAAGCGAGAACAATGGTCCAGATACACACGTCTTTGATCCTGCAGCTTTGCTGAATCACTTGGTGTACTTGGCACAGAATTAGGCTGTGAAAGCCCTCTCCAAAAGTCAGAGTGCGTGGCAAGAGCAACTCTGCAGTAGTCCTGCAGCTCTTAGAGTATCTGTGGAGCAAAACCAGGACTGTCAATTAGAACAAACTATCTTTGAGTTGCATTTGGAGCGGGATTGCTGATATGGATGATGAATTATGAATCCTTGTCTAGTCTTCTTATTTTGTCCTACTTTCAGGATTTCGAACACTGGTGTTGAAAGACTGCAAGATTTTTATCTCCCACAGATGGATGCATTTGAATTTGCTGCCAAGTAATGAAGCAAGATTATTTGCTATTTGATAGAGTTGCAAAATCAAGTGACAGTCTCAGTCTCAACGTTCTGTGAGTTACAGAGATTAGCACATCTCTCATGCACTCTGTATTATAATCACGCAGGTCTAGATTTAAATTGCACTACTAATCTTTTTTCCTTATGTCTACTTTAAATATTCTGAGGATCAAGATTTTTTTCAGAATTGTTAAATGCATTTAATAAATGCACTTGCAATATTTTTGTATTTTATATTAAATTCTGCAACATTACTATTAACAGTTTTCTTTCACCCCTCTAAACCATTGGCAATTTTGGCAAATAGGCTGTTTACTTGATATTTTAAGGTCATCCAACCCTGCCACATGGGGCAGACCTGCTTTCTCCAAATCTTTTTAATGTAGAGCCGTGCTCTCAGACCCCTGGCAGGCTTCAGAGCACCCGCTAAGAGGTAGGGCATCTAAGACACATGAGAGAGCAGTGTGTTATTAGAGAGAGATAATCAGGGTGGCAAAAGGTCAAGTGGCTCCTTTTGCATTGCACAGAATCTCTTTTCAAGATTTGCACCTCAACTGAGGGGGTACTACAGTGTTAGTTGTGGGTCTGGCTGAACTGATTGCGTCTCCAGATTGAGATATGTGACCTAGTTGGCCAGGAAACGCTTGCAAGTAGGCAAGCCAACTCATCGAATGGACCTGGTCTATTTCATGATCCCTTAGGTCCTGGCTCATCCTGATCCCATAGATCCTGACTTCTATTTTGCTAATCAGTCCCTAAAGGATTATATGGCAGTCCTCGCTGTGCACCAGAACACATTGGATGCTATCTCTTTGGGGTCTCACAGGCTTCTTTCTGTCATTCTAAAAGCAGCAAGGTTCCTCCCTTCACCACAGTCCTCTAGGAGCTCTGCATGTGACCTTTCTTAAGTCCCTTAAGTCATCCTTTTAAGAGCCTTTGCAGGCTGCTTCCTTGAAATGGATACCTGACAACTGCCCTTTTGATTAACAATCTTAACTAAAAGAGCTGGGGAGTTCCATACTCTGGTGATAAGCTTTCCTAAAGTGCTTTGGTGACCATACAACTCTGCAGTGACCTTGTAGTTAAAGCGAGGATTTCTGCTTATGGTCATATCTCTAAACTTAGTCTTCAGTGATAGTGAGCTTGCTGAGAATTCCTCGCCATGTGAGCGAGCACCTTATAGTATTATTTAGACCAGATGGTTATCCGATGCTCAGACCAACTGTACATCCGCCACAGAGGAAAGACACGGTGATTTCCTTATCTAGTTTGAAGCTAAGCCACTGGGTAGCGTAGGACTATAGAACTCCCAGCCAGAGGAACTACTCTTCCTCTTTGGACTTAAAGGGTATTGTTTTAGCATGTCTGTGATTCTCCAATGTTGACAATGCGCTGAAGTTTGGCCAGCTTTTTCCTAAAGTCAGTTCTTTTCCTCTTGACATTGTTGGCATGTGTTTCTCACTGCCTCTTTTGGTTAGAACTGGCGAGTACAAGTCACATATAACCGTTGTTCTCTGAATCATGGATAACCACTAGGGTTTCCTGTCATTCAGAACCAGTCCTGTCGTAGCGAGAGGGTTCCAGGGATTGTACATGGTTGTATGAAAGCAGTATTTGTTGTAAATACTGCATCATACATAACATTACATGCAAGACTATTGCCACTGATGGTGAAACAAGACCCTTGTTATCTGTAATTTGCTTGGTTGACTAAATAATACTTGAAATTTGTCCACGATTTTCAGATTTTAGGTGTCTGAATGCGTCTGATTTAGGAGAGACCAAGATTGACCTTCATGTCACACAAAAACTAACAAATGTTATTTGGAAGGAGCTTTGCATTCTTGTACGGCAGGAGGGATAAATGTTATGGACGGATAGATGGATGGCTTCTGCAGTGCTGTAAATTATAGTGTTGTAAAAAGTCCCTAAAGATTCAGCCCTCAGGCCTCGCTGAGAAAGCTGAATGAAATAAACACAGGATATCAGATGAGCCTTTTAATGTATGAATCACTGGCTTTGCTTCCCTGCGAAATTCTATGTCAATTAAATTTTTACTCTAATTTATTTGACTTGTCATTCCACTTCTTGAAAAGAGGACCTAAGAAGTTATTTGAAGACTTCTCAGGGCAGCTCTTTATTTTCACTCTGAATAATTCACATTTAATATAAAAAAAGAAAGAAAAAAATCCATCCTGAGGTTATAGGTTATCAATAGAATAAATGAGACTTCTGTATGCTCCCATTGAGAGGTCTGCCATTCCTGTCTGCTCTTGCTCAGTAATGCTCCTTTACCGCTCTTCATCATTTTGGTATCGCCTTGCAGTTTGTCTCAAAGGAAAGGGATCCGTGAAAGCCACTCGAGTTCTTGTACTCCAGTCTTCATGGACTTTGCTTTGCACAGGGACATTGTCATGCTGGAACATGTTTGAGTTGTAGATTCACACCTGGCATTAACAGGCATCTGTGTCAGGATCAGATCACTAATAGACAGCCGAGACACTTAGCTGTTCACACACACTGTTATGAATATGCCTTCATTGGGCTGCTGATCAGATTTCATACATTGTTTTTCTCTGTAGTCAAAAGAAGCTGCATTCAAAGAGCTCTATTATTCAGGTTTCAAACAGGCTCGCAGTGTTCACATGTCCTCTAGAAGGCCATTCATACAGTCAATTAATCGGTCTGTCGCTGCATTACTTTCAATACTTTCACGTTCACACTAGAAATGCGATGTGGCCATATATATATTACATGCACACAGTCAGATCCCTAAATACTCCCTAAATTTGGACATTGACTGAGTTATTGTTATTTGGAGCTAAATATTTTGTAGTCTGACTTTTGGGCAGACTACAAACTGCGCTCATGCCAGCTCTGGAAAATAAGAATAGAATTTGGAGAATAAAATGAACAGAACTTCAGTGGCATAATATGGGTCATGAGCACTTAAAGTCCTCTTTATTAACCTATTAGAGTTTATGTGACTTAATGTGATGTCATTTGAATAAACATTTAACATAGACTGCTCTTTTGCCATCTTTTTTGCATTCTCCGTTTAAATGCAAAGCTCCTACATAAAAGATTTTAAGGCTGGCACATTTGAAAAGGTCATTTATACATATATCTCTTGGTATTTGTCATCTCACCTACTCCCCTTTTACCCACATCCTGCAGTCAGTCCCCTGCGTCACAGTACGAATACCTCTGCTCTAGATACAAAACAAGCATAAACAATTCACGTTGGGTCAAATCACACCACCCAGGTGTGGATTCTTTTCTGTTCACATCACCCTATTTTAACATCACTCTCCTATTTTATTCCTTATGCATTGTTCAAAGCTTTATGAGACATTGGAAAGAGATGCACCCTTTTAACACACTCCTCTTTCTCTTTGTGTCAAGCCATGCGTTTTGTATCACAGTCAAACTAATTAATAGTTCTGGAGTAAAAACGTTTAGGGTGAACAAGACTCTGGGTTGGATTTGAGGTTGTTTCCCCAAAAAGAGTTGTGTTAATCGAGACTGATGTACTGCACTGATTACTTTTAAACACACTGCAAGTAACCCCCTGGTGAAACCATGGCAACCAGCAGTACACTAAGGATAGGAACACCCACTAATGATCAGAGGAGAGGCCACTGAGTGATGTCAAAATATCCAATGATGCATGCCTTCTTCAGCTGAACAGAGAGAAGGGCTAGAGAAGAATTAGTCAAATAAAAGACATTTAAATACGCAAGGCCATTAATTACCAAAAAGGCGTGCAATCAGGACGTACAAGATTCTCAAACTAGTCTGTGCACATTTTTGTTCTCTTATTTCAGCACAACAGATAATAATATAGACTCCACCTTCCACTGTGGCCTGTCCAATCCACCTTCCACTCTGGCCTGTCTAATCCACCTTCCACTGTGGCCTGTCTAATCCACCTCCCACTGTGGCCTGTCCAATCCACCTCCCACTGTGGCCTGTCCAATCCACCTCCAATTGTGACCCGTCCCCATCACCACCCTCTGTGACCCGTCCCCATCACCACCCTCTGTGACCTGTCCCCATCACCACCCTCTGTGACCTGTCCAATCCACCGCCAATTGTGACCTATCTCCATCACCCCCATCTGTGGCCTGTCCAATCCACCTCCAATTGTGGCCTGTCCCCATCACCTCCCACTGTGGCCTGTCCAATCCACCTCCCATTGTGGCCTGTCTCCTTCATGTCCATCTGCAGCCTGGTCAATCCACCTCCCTCTGCAGCCTAATCCATATCCAAATCACCAATAACAACTCTTGTTATGTATTTTCAAAGCCAGTCATATTCACATGTGCACCCATAGCACCTTACAGAATATTTTAGGCAAATTCATTCATGTTTCATGTCATTTTCATGTTGAAAGTTTAAAGAGGGTATCAAAGCTTTAGCAATGTGATTTCTTTCAGACGCACTACAAAAACACAGCCCTAATATCCGTCACTGTTATCTGCCACCCAATATGTCAGTCAGGCTTTCAGTTGAGTGACAGTGTGGAGGATTTTCAGAGAACGTCAGTGTTAATGACAGTAAAATGAATGACTGCAACTAAATGCAGACTGAAATCACTGGCATTACAAAACTGTTTAGCTGTTTACAGTCTGGGCCTCAAGCTTCATGACAAATCTGCTAGTGGACTAAGAGCTTACTAGGTCATACAGTGCAATTTTACCACAAAAACTGATTTATGTCCACAAGGGGAACTCTGTCCCATCTACAGCAGGGTGTTTATTGATGTAGAAATAAAGACAGATTGGGCTGATTTCATCATAGAGCCAACTCGCCCTCTTTATACACAGCTCCATGTCTGCTATATAAAGCGTGTCAGAGGTTTTGCTGGCCTGCTTTCCTGTCACATGATGCTCTCCTGCAATTAAAAAAACCCTGGTTTTGTGCAATATTTGTGCTGAGTATATGAGGGGGAAAATGGCATAATTGTTTTATTGTTGTTGATAAGCATTTGTTACTAACCTCATCTTGAGGAGTCGTTGCTAATACAACATCTTATAATCATGGTTGTTCCAAATCTTCTAACTGTCATGTCTCTTACTTTCTCTCCTCAGTCACCCCTGACCTGTCTCCGGAGAGCCCCTTACTTGGCACCCTCCCGCTGCCACCAGCTCGCTCACGTAACAGCGGCCCCAGCAGCGGCGCCACCACCCATCCCCCCGCCGAGCTGCCTGCGCGTCCCCACCGGAAGCGCAGCAGCGAGGCCGGAAGCGGCAGTGCCAGCCCACCGGTCCGCGGTGCCATGGAGGTGGGTATGCGTGTGGTGCGTGGCGTTGATTGGAAGTGGGGCAACCAGGATGATGGCGAGGGTCACGTGGGAACAGTGGTGGAAGTGGGGCGACAGGGCAGCACCAGTACACCTGACAAGACAGTGGTGGTGCAGTGGGACAGCGGTACTCGCACCAACTATCGCACCGGCTACCAGGGTGCCTATGACTTGCTGCTTTATGACAACGCACAGATCGGTGAGTATTTTGCACAGCTAGGAACATTATACCAAGGATATGTCGTAAAGCATCTCAACCGCGCTGAACACATTCGGGGACATCCGTGCCAAACCTCTCTAATGCCTATGTTGCTGAATGGGCAAATTCCAATAGCTGCATTACAAAATAACCAACTTGTGGAGTGTGTTCCAAAAAAACAAAAAGATTGATAGTCCTAATTGAATAGTCCCAATGTCTATCTCAGTTCAGCAATCTGGCCCTTATCATTAAACTCTGCACTAAACAGAAAATATTTAAATGTCATACATGGGAATAGAAATGTAAAGTTATTCCATTCACACACAAAACATATTACAAACAGTGATGCTGGACTCTGCAGAAGAGATTTGCTCTGAAGGTCAAGGTTGGTGGCAACAGAGTGGTGCAGCAATAACGTTTGAATCCAAACGATGCCCCGATTCGGTTTTATCTGGCTAACTAGACGGTGAAATACATGTGGTGTAAACAGGGTCCTAGGCAGCCAAATTATCAACAGCATTCCTTCCGGAGCAGGTTATAATGTACACAAACAACTATTCCACAGTCCTGGTCATCGTGTATAGAATTCTGTAATTCCTGAAAGAGTATGCACATACTGCTCATACAGTTTCCTCTTCCTGCAAAGACGCTGCCTGTTTGCCTGCCTGACTTACCCTTTATCTCTCTCTCTCTCTCTCTCTCTCTCTCACACACACACTCACATTCTTCCAACAGTTTAGCCATACACAGATGCCCCGGCTGTATTTATAGCCAAGTAAATGCTCATTGCTAAGCTAAGATGCCTCTTTCCCACACCATTAAAAGCAGCATTCTTCTGCCTTAAATGATTCAGAGTAATGGAGCGAAAGAGCATGTGAAATAAAGAGCCAGAGAGAGAGACCGAGTGAGAAGCAGTGTACATGGTTAAGGGCACCAGCTCTGTGTGCTCATTATCCACTGCCTTAAAATGAATGCAGAGCTGTGAGCTCAGTTTTCACATGTCCTCTCATGAGCTCTAGTCCTTGCAACACTTGTTCCATGGCTCGTGGTAGATTTGCTGTCAGCGCTTAAAAATTTACAACATCTTGTATCCAGAATCTGGATTTTTTTGCTTCTAGTGTAAATGTAGTGCAGAGGACTTAAGCTGTCTTCACAAAATTAGGTCAGGACAGTTCAGTAAATGAGAAACCCTGCATTCATGAATTCAGAAACCATGCAGCCAGTGTACATGTACTGTTTATGATTTGTCATGATCATGCTCTAGCGGTGCAATTCAGCAAGTGTGGTCTGTCTCATCCTGCAGGTGTCCGCCACTCGAACATCATCTGCGACAGCTGCAAGAAGCACGGCATCATGGGAATGCGTTGGAAATGCAAGGTGTGCTTCGACTACGACCTATGCACGCATTGCTACATGAACAACAAACACGACCTGTCGCACGCCTTCGAGCGCTACGAGACTGCGCACTCGCAGCCGTGAGTATACCAAGCCCCGTCTTGTCCTCGTCAACTGTTATGTGAATTCAACTTCAAGACCAAAAAGAAAAAAATGTCAATTTAAAATTTGCATATGTAGGCCACTCGCATAGGGTTGGTTGGGCCACATATATTTTATGAAGCAGCGTATTTGCATGAGAGCTACTACAAGGCATCCTGTCCTAGAGGAATAAGACTTTTGCTGCTTGCAAAGTCAGAAAATTAGATCAGCCATAGGTCAAAATTTTTGTTTGTTGGGTTTGTTTGTTGGGAATTAATGACTACTCTGCGATCTTGTAACACGCACAGGTGTGCAACAATCATTTTACAACCACTTATGTGATTAAAGAAAATTCCAGAAATGCCCAGCTTGTGGTATAAAAAACACCCAAGGCAGATTATTTCCCAGAAGCTGGGAGGAATCTAAAACACGTTAAACCAGAGAGGAAATATTTGTCATGGGACTATGTGGATGACTGTAAGCTTAAATAATAAAAAGGAATGTCTGTTATTAAAGAAGGGAAAGTACCAATCGAGCACTTAAACAAACAGTGGCTTGGAACAGAGTAAGGTGTTAGATTAGATGTGTTTTCAATCCAGTCCACTGAGAACTCTAATAATAGTCAGAATACTCTGATAATGTACACCTGTGGTGATTAGACAACACAATCAGTCGTTTGAAGCGGGAAATATAAGGAAAAGGAAAATCTAAGAATTAAATCCATAAGATTTAAAACTATTATTGTATTGTCTGCTGAATCTATATATATATTTTATGTATAAAATCCTGAATTAAATGAAATAAAAAAATGCTTTAAAAAAGAAATTTATGTTCCAGACTTTGTTCAACCTTAGCTTTTAAAAAATGTTTTCATAAAAGAATTCACTAAATCTTTGATTAAAAAAAAGATTGTTTTCTGTTTTGTGTGTGTGTGTGTGTGTGTGTGTGTGTGTGTGTATACAGTACACAGTCCAATTAAAAAAAACAAAACAGAAAACAAACCTTTTTTTTTAAATCACAGATTTAGTGAATTCTGTTATGAAAACATTTTTTAAATTTAATTTCATTTGTGTAGAACGTTAGTTGCAAAAAATATTTTGTCATCGATGTTTATATTTTCTGCTTTTATGACCGAAAAACATTTCAGACTTCCAACAAACAATGTGAGGTTAAAAGAAAATGTCTGGCTGCCAGTAAAGAAAGTAACATGTTGTGTAACAGCCCACTTTTCAACTCATTGAAGGCTGTCAGGTTTTCACCTGCAAAACCTGCAAGCGTGTCACTCCAAGTCTTCAGAAGACCCATTTCAGGTTCTCCAGGATTCCTCACAAAACTTCCTTACTGTATCAAACTACGCAGTGAGACAGACTGCCTTTGTTTATCTGAAAACTCGTTATTTCTCTTTATAGTATGAAAAAATATTCTCTTTCCTTACGTTTAAAGGCATCTGTGCTTTACAGTGGTGATTTTTACATTTACATTTACATTTACAGCATTTGGCAGACGCCCTTATCCAGAGCGACGTACATAAGTGCTTAAATCTCTAACATTGAATACATTAATGCTGGCTCACTAAGTTACATACTTAAGATACCATGAGTTTAAAACATTTGTTCAAAGTTAGAATGAAAAAGTGTCAAAGGTGTTTTTTTTGTTTTTGTTTTTTTTTTTAAATGCGAAAGATAAGGAAAGAAGTGCTAGTTGAAGTGTTTCATGAATAAGTAGGTCTTCAACCGCCGCTTGAAAATATCCAGTGACTCAGCTGTCCGGACCTCTAGGGGAGTTCATTCCACCACCTTGCGTTCATAGGTAGACCTGCCAGCAGTGCGTTGCAGTAATCCAGTCTAGAAATGACAAGAGACTGAACAAGTACCTGAGCAGCCTGTGTGGACAGAAATGGCCGAATCCTTCTAATGTTGTAGAGAAGAAACCGACAGGAGCGAGTCACATTAGCAACATGAGAGGAAAAGGACAGTTGATTGTCCATGGTTACCCCAAGGTTGCGAGCTGTGGCTAAAGGGGAGATCAGATCGTTGTGCAAGGATATAGCAAGATCATGACCTGGGGATGAATCACCTGGGATGAACAGCAGCTCAGTTTTGCTAGGATTAAGCTTTAACTGATGAGCAGTCATCCATGATGAAATTTCTGCCAGACATGCAGAGATCCGGTCAGAAGCTGTGGCATCTGCGGGTGGGAAAGAGAAGATAAGTTGTGTATCATCAGCATAGCAGTGGTAAGAGAACCCATGTGAGGAAATAACTTCACCAAGAGAGTGAGTATACAGGGAGAAAAGAAGAGGACCAAGTACTGAGCCTTGTGGGATGCCAGTGGAGAGTCTGCGTGGAGCAGATGTCACGCCCCTCCATGCTACCTGATATGAGCGTCCTTCCAGGTAGGAAGCGAACCATTCCCAAGCTGATCCGCAAATCCCAGGACTCCTGAGGGTGGCTAAGAGAGTCTTATGGTTGACCGTATCAAACGTATCAAACGTATTTTTACGTGAAACTATATAATAATAATTCTAATAATAATAATCAACTTTTTTATAATGTCAGGTTTTTCCACCGCAACATTGATTCAGATGACAATTTAAACCGTCATTGGGTTGTAACTCGTCCAATGGAAATCACGTCTATTTAGTATCAGTAAATTCATTTATTTTTAATCTCACTGCCAGCATGATCTTAATCTTTATCTTTTTTTTTTTTTTTTTGGTGAAGCGTTTTTTCTCGAACACGCACTTTCCTTAGCGTGCTTATCACAGATCACTTGATCTACTTTCATTGGACGCAAGTGCATTACCGAGGCGAAGCTGAAGTTAAACCTGTCCGTGTTTGTGTGCTAGAGGCATGCGGGGTTGTGGTGTGCAGCCTCCGCTTTCCTCCACCACTGATATGAGGCTCGTACCGTAAACAGGCCACTTCTTTCTCATCTGCTCCAAGCTCGCTGGCCAACTCTACAGGAGATCCTTATTTGGCGGTTATGATCTGACAAGATTAACTTACAGTCCTTGCAGCGCACACTCCTAGGCTCCTGCAGCTCTGTCTCAATCCTCTGCCTTTTATTGTGCCGTTTTATTTCTTTATTTAGTGATGGAGTACTTAGATCACACCTTCTTCCTTACCTTTTATTTACTTGTGTAGTTTTTGTTTGTTTGTTTATTTAAATTCCAGGATTAGCATGTGAAATGGCTAGCTGGATGTGTAGCGTCGAAAAACACTCAGACATCTAGAACAGTCAGGTTTAAATATAATCTTAATAAGGACCACAGTGGAGGCGTGAAGAGCAACGCAAGCTCTGTTACATAAACGTCCGAATTACGACTCTCGTCCTTTGTAAATTCGGCTTCTCCGTCTTTCAAGGTTCTATTTCTTGAACACATGATGAATAAGCACGTGTTATGTCTTTTATACCACAAAACTCAAACCTGCTTTGAGACAATATCCACGGTTCAAAGTGCGAAACAAATAAAACGGCTTGAATTGAAATCTGATTGTTGACACAAACGTCGGCATCAATAGAAACGGATCAGCTGTGCAACCTTTTTATTTTTGGTTTTTTAAATCAATCAAAACTGTAATCGTGACATATTAAACTACTTGCTCACTCTATTATATATGTCCATGAGAAAACTTTTTTCTTACAAATTCCATTATTTATTCATTTCATATTATACTTGGACATATAATATAATATGGCAGTCTATGGAGAATGGAATGAATATAAATAGAATGTAATGGGAGGTATACTATTTATACACAACTATGCTGTGTGGAAAAAATGTTCCTATTGTTCAAACTCTGTGTGTGTATATGTGTGTGTGTGTGTGTGTATGTGGTAGGAATATACAGTGTTCTCATTTACTGAGCCTCTCAGTGTTGGTCCTCTGGATCTGGTAGCACTTTTTAGATGGTTGGGAAAATCTTTGATGGTTCTCCTGGACCTGATTTCTGGTCCGGTTTTGCTGGCTGTAGGTTTCTGTGATACAGGCAAAGAAGTCCTGGTGGCCTTTTCTGCTTTCCTCACCTCTGTGACAGCGCAGTGATTTTCACAGTGATGCTCATGGTGAGCAGATTCTCCACAGCCCCAGTATAGAAATCATAGTCAAATGTGTTCCAGTTAAGGACGGGTGGATTGATACTAAAACGAGTCTCATTTTATCACAATTTTATCTGATACAGAACACATTCAGATATGTAAATATAATTTTGCAGTACTTTCTGCTGTTATGTAAAGATCTTCTTTTGCTGCACAGTGAATAGAGTCAGCTGCGTTTTAATTTTGCATAGGTACACGTGCAAAGCCTGGATTTCCATTCGGAAAAAAAAAGACGGCATGTACGACAGTTTTTACAGAAGTGCCTCATCAAGCTGTTTGTTATTCAGTCTTTCAGAGGAAGTTTTGGGGACTCACAGACCTTAAAAGCACTCGCTTCTCATTAAATTCCTTTTTAAACGGAATATGAACCACCGCGATAAGGAAATGAATAATAAACCAGGAAATCTGCTTGTCTCCAGTAAAACAGTGACTGACCCGAGGGGCTCCGTCTACTGAGCGAGAGCTGTGTACACACTCGAGTACAGAATCCACTGTACATGCTGTGAGGGTGGAAAAAAATTCCTGGGAAGTTGTATAAAGCATTACATAAGAGGCTGCCTTGCCGATTTTAATACGCATGCAACTGGTATCGAAAAAGCTCATTTTTTGATCTCTGTGACTTTAACTCTGGTGTGTTTGTTGGTACCAGAAGGGGCTGGTTTAAGGATTTGTGTGGGATTTTCACACACAACAGTCTCTAGAAATGACACAATATGATGCAGGGTGAAAAACATCCACTTGAACAGGAGGTCGGAAGGTCTGTTGAGGAAAGAGATCAGACATCTGACCAGATTGGTTCAAGCTGACAGGAAGTCTATGGTAACTTGGATAATCACTCTTTACAGCCGTGGAGAGCAGAAAAGCATCTGCAAACAAACATGTCAAAGCTTGAGGTGGATTTGCTACAACAGAAATTCACATCACTCCTTTCAGCCAAAAACAGGAATCTGAGGCCAGCATGGTAGATGACTCAATGAAACTGGGTACTTTTTTAAAAAACGATGCTGCTTTTATTTGGTTTTCAGCAACACCAGGCGCACTCATTGTTTGGACATCATCCAATTTAAATTAGCGTATATTACAGCAGTATTTCATGCATATATTTCTATAAAAATATGTGTGTAATAGGTGTGTACATATATATATATATATTCACAAATTAGTGATGTTCTTAAGGTTTCCTGAAGTCATTCAGAAGCCAGTGGTATTATATTATACTGCTTCTGAAACAACTACTACAGGAGAACTTACACTGTTTGTCTGTATTTAGCACGGGCCCATAAATAAATGATAAAGCGAGACATTAATGGATGATTTGTGAGAAAAAAGAACTGAAAGCAGGATTAGTGTTGGATCTGATTAGCTTTGCGCTTTCTGGAGGGAATAAACAAGCATGGAATAGTATTAAAGGATTCCATCTTCACCTAAAATTGAATTTTCAGGAGGGAAACTCGATTACCCGGCTAATAGCACCAACACAACAGCAAGCACTGTGCTTCGGAGCAAACTTAAAGTTCACACGCTGTGTGATGTGTAACGCTTCTCGGATAATTGTGCACGTGGGACTTCATTCGAGAGTGATGATAAATGTAGGCGTGTTCAACAAATAAACGATTTTCTCTAATCGCAAGGAACATCGCTTCTTCGTTTAATGAGTTTACGTTACATAAGGTTTTTTCTTGACGGAATGATCATGTAATGAAACCTAATCAGGTTAGAGTCTACTCGAAAAAGGGAGATGAAGCATGGGCTGTGTGCGCATCAGAGAAGATATGACCATTGTGTGTACGATAATGTTTTTCACATTACATTGGGGGCATCTGTCCCCTGAGGTGAATATGTGTGTGTGTTGCAGCTTAAGAGCATATGGCCCTGTATGTTCGCCAAGAGACGGAAACAAAACAACCCTCGCAGCTTGTTAATCAGCTCACGCCTGACGCTAGTTAGTTTCTGCCGTGCCTGCTAGCTGCTAATCCTTATCCTGAGAAATAAACAGGCGTCTATTCCGTTTCCGCTGACGACTGTTAGTAGGTACAAGTAACGCTTTCTGATTGCTCGGTGTTAAGCTGGGGGGTTAGTGACGTGTAAATGACATTATAGTCACGTGACCATCATCACACGTCCAGCACACTCTGTGCCTCCTGTCGGTGGTTGTCATTCAGCGTGTTTCTCTAATGTTAAACGCATTGTCACTAACAAAACAAGATGTACTGTGTAAGAGATCATCTTGTTTTATAGCACAGCACTGTCCAAAACAATTCCGATTAGTTATTGGTTGAAGATATTGATTCAGCAGCTCACAGTCAGTCCAATTGCAAGGCTAAGCACAAATTTATACCAATCTGCTTTTTCTAATACATTATCGTTTCTATAGCAACAACTCAGTCACACGTCTTGGCCCAAGTCCGTGGAAAATCTGCAGTAATTTTGGAAAAGTGCAAGCTCCTCCAAATATCATTGAGTTTGCGTGATTTTTTTTTCGTTCGTTTCTGGCATCGCAAAATTATATAATCCTGGAGGGACTGATTATCAGGCGTACGTTTTGCCCTCATCCTCCAACACAAATAAATGGATAATAAAAAGGATGCAGCTCATGAATTTGATTAGCTTTGAGATTCTTCTTTGCTAATTCACAGAGCTTGTTGTAGACCAGCTCCCAATACAAGATTAATCTCTAAGAAGATCTAGCATGCTTAAAAATATCATGTCAAGGCAGGAACTCATTTTGTCATCCCAGAATGAGTCTGTGACACGGAAATCGGCTCATTCGGGTATAAAATCAGCAATACATTCAAATAGTCTCATCTACAACCGAGTTCTTGAGAAACGTTTCCAAGTAGAACCCTTTTAGAAATGTAGGAAGATTAACCTTTTAAAGAAGCTTATGTACTGTGACAGACATATTAATGGACATACTGTACTTGCCGGATTTGTCAGAGCTCATTAAATTGTGCGTGCTAATAATAAGGCCTTGTGCTCTCTTGTTTTCTATGCTAGCGCTGCAGATTAGTTTCAACTCTTGAACTTGTTCTCGTTTTGCAAGCACACACAGACACACACACCCCCCACACACCAAACACACAGCCTCTGGGAGATTACACATGAACACATGACCCCTGCCTTCTTACGTCTACCTTAGCTTACTTAATTAAACTAGAGATTTGCTGTTATTTAGTTTCAAACCTCCAAAGCCGAGCCGTCTCCTTTACATTTCCCTCACGGAATATTCAGAACCATTTCCAACGGTCAGAAACTGGCGCTGAGATCGTTTCATTTACCCTAAAAGAAGTAAACGCTGATTACAGCTACATCCATTCTGTGGATATGTCAGAATTCATGCCTCAGGCACACTGACCTGAGGAGAGTATGGGAATTGGCAGTTCTTTTGCACCGAGATCAGACCGCATCTTTACAATCAGGTACGTATGTGGCTGCATTCCTAATTCAGCATAGGGAAAGATTTTGAAAGTTTTTGCAACTGAAAACCCGAAAGAGCTGCCTAGCAAATCTGCTATCGTTTGTCGATAACGCAAGTCTTCGAATCATTCTGTATAGCGATTTTTCTTTCTTTTTTTTTCCTTTGCTGCACATGTTTTAAATTGAGGGTAGTCCGCTGTTCAAGATCTGACTAATCCGTCCTGATTTTGGAACAGAAATCGAATCACTAAGATGTACATACACTCAGGGAATGAGAGACATGCGAGAAACACAAGGCTTGTATTTAACTGGGGATCACGGCTAAGCACATGTTGGCTCTGTCCGTTTTGGCGTGAGCTGATCTGAGGCAATGGGTTTTTCTGCTCTTTTTATTTTTTTTTATTTTTTAATGCCTCTGTCACCTTTCTTTTATTCTTCTCTGTTTATTTTTCTCTTTCATCATGGCTGCTTAGTTTCTTGATCTGTTTCATTTCAAGCACATTTGCTTACGTTGATGTATACACTGAAATAAATTTCTACCATCTGTGTCAGGTTCTCACTGTGCATGCACATGTGTGAGTCAAGATATTCCATGCCACATCAACGCCAGAAAGAACGAAACGTCACTACCGTGTAGTTTTATCATTCAAATCAAAATCTAATTTTATTTGTCACATACAAACATGACATGCAGTGAAATGCTTTAAGTTTTCGCGTATCCCAGGTTATTATAAGCCTAGGGTCAGAGCACAGGGTCAGCCATATTACGGTGCCCCGGAGCAGGTGAGGTTAAGGGTCTTGCTCAAGGACCCTAACGTAGAGTTAAAGTCACAGAGATCAAAAAATGAGCTTTTTCGATACCAGCTGCATGCGTATTAAAATCGGCAAGGCAGCCTCTTATGTAATGCTTTATACAACTTCCCAGGAATTTCTTTCCACCCTCACAGCATGTACAGTGGGTTCTGTACTCGAGTGTGTACACAGCTCTCGCTCAGTAGACGGAGCCACTCGGGTCAGTCACTGTTTTACTGGAGACAAGCAGATTTCCTGGTTTATTATTCATTTCCTTATCGCGGTGGTTCATATTCCGTTTAAAAAGGAATTTAATGAGAAGATAATTTTAATTTTATCTCTACGTCCATCACATCACATTCATTCCTTTATCCATTTATTTATAATTGTTTGTTCATCGCATATCATGTAGAACAATTTACAGTATCTCTGATGTACCAGTTATTTGAAATGACTGCAGCTTGCTTGTTGGAAAGGTTACGTTCCAGCATACTGTGTAATGACGGAGTCAGCTGAGTGTTATTTTAGAACAGAACTGTAAAAACAGAAGTGACACCATGTCTAGATTAGTCATAACACACACACTTTTGACCACTTTTTCAAGCGATATGGGCTGCGACTGAAAATCATGCTTGATATGAAGCAGTCAGACCGAACATGAGTAAAATTCAGTGAAGTGGAAATGACACTCAGGGCCTTTTTTTCATTTTCGTTATTTGTCAGTTCTTACTCACTAACCAGCTCAGAAATCAGAATTGCATGTAATTCTCATTGCTGTGTCGATACACTGGCTATTTTATAGCTTGTATTTTATAGACAGGATGTGCTTTATAATTTTTTTTCCCCCAATTTTCTGCATTTTTTACAAATTTTTGTCACTTGACAAGTCACACCCACCACCTAGATTTCCCAGTTACAGTACAGTATGTCAACAAACATTACACAAAAGATGAATCCTAGCACATGCTTCCTCCAAGACACTCTATGACTTCCAACCTTATGTTTTCAAACTGCTGCTCCTGCTGCACCACAGGGCAGTGGAACACACTAAGAGGACATGGCTATTTTTGCCCTGTTCCACAGACATCAGCTATTGTCTTGGGTCAATCTAATTTTATAACATCTTTTTTTTTCTTTTCCTGACTCAGAGTGAGCTTGGCACCGAGGCAAAACCTATCCCGGATAATCCTTAAAGGAATCTTCCAGGGCGTTAAAGTCGTGCGTGGACCCGACTGGGATTGGGGCAACCAAGACGGTGAGTAAAGACATGCACATGCACATGGCACTGCCTCATTAGTTAATTCTAAACATGCTTAAAGTTTGAACCCGGTTTCCTTGCGGTTGGTTTAGGAGTCCAAGTTAGCCTTTGAAGTCAGTGGTAGCGTATGCTCGACAGATGTCTTCCAAAAAAAGGCACGTTCTCATGTTGGTAGATATCTGGCCATTTACCTCAAACGAGTGTTTGCCTTTCGGTGCCACAGCGAAGGCTAAACGTCTAAATTTAGCCCTCAGTAAACCACGCTGGAATGCAGGTTATGAGTAATTACTGTTTTATCACCACTTGGCATTACTGTCTTAACTGGGAAGCAGCTCTGTCGCAGCTCCCTGCTTATTGTTTATGCACTGCGAGGAAAGAACACTCTGTATTGTATTATTTGATATTCCTCCACGTTGTGAAGGGTAGAACTGCTGGATGGTAGAACTTTTATTTCTGTTATTCTAGCCAAGTCTTCAGCCTTGCAGGGGGAAGCGACTTTTCAACTTATGGAAGTGGAATGCTCAATAATTTGGGACAACCCCCCCCCCCTCTTTTTTTCATCTTCTTTTACTGCATAATGTCTTTGATGCTAAATGAGTCAAAATGTCCATGCTGTGCTTGTAAAATATCTTCTTGTGGGTTGCTGGTGATAATTGCTCTACCCCACAGGGTGTGAATAAGAAAAAAAAAAAAATGAATTAAAAAAATAATAAAACAGCTTGCCATTTTTTCCCCTGCGATCTCCTTCATTTTCAATGCCCTATGCTGTTTGACTGTTTCTTTCTAATTCCTGATGCTACATGTGTAACCTGGTTACCCTAAAAATTCTTTCAGGTGGTGGCTTTGTAGATATTTCTTTATATTATTATCCGAAATTGTATTTAAGCTGTGTGTGTGTTTGCATATAGTTGTGGTTGTTACTTGTGGTAGTACTGGTGTTTGGATAGAGTACAATTTCTCTGCGGCTAGTATAATTATTGATTTTAGACAGAAATTTCTCCCATAACCCAAAATTTTGTTAACCCATAATTAGATTCCTCCGACTCGTGAAGTTGAGATCACTGCACGCTTGTGCGTCTGCTTCTCTGTTGTCGCTTCCTCAAACAGGAGGAGAGGGGAAGATCGGGAAGGTTGTCGATATCCGAGGTTGGGACCAAGAGTCGGGCCGCAGCGTAGCCAGTGTCACCTGGTCCAACGGCACCACCAACGTCTACAGGATGGGGCACAAGGGCAAGGTGGACCTCAAATACGTCTCTGACGGCCAAGGAGGCTTCTACTACAAGGAGCACCTTCCCAAACTAGGTGTGAACGGGGAGAAATTTTTGCTGTGGTGTTTTTTCATAATTTATTTATTAGTCTCTGTTCCTTAACTATTTACTCTATGTTTATATGTGATATAATGACACAACCAAACACTAATCCTGTCTACACACTAAAAAGTGACAAATATTTATACATATTTATTTGTCGTATAGGTCGATGATGTACAACACATCAGAAAGGTTAATTAATAAAACAAATCCAATTATGAAACCTAGCTGATTAGTTTTTGATTACATCAAATCAGTCAAAATCTAGATTTTTCTAAATAGACAGTTTAATGTGTGACCTTGATTTCACATCTTGTGGCATCATTAAATTCATTCATTCATTCATTCATCTTCTACCGCTTATCCGAACTACCTCGGGTCACGGGGAGCCTGTGCCTATCTCAGGCGTCATTGGGCATCAAGGCAGGATACACCCTGGACGGAGTGCCAACCCATCGCAGGGCACACACACACTCATTCACTCACGCAATCACACACTACGGACAATTTTCCAGAGATGCCAATCAACCTACATGCATGTCTTTGGAGCGGGGGAGGAAACCAGAGTACCCGGAGGAAACCCCCAAGGCACGGGGAGAACATGCAAACTCCACACACACAAGGTGGAGGCGGGAATCGAACCCCGACCCTGGAGGTGTGAGGCGAACATGCTAACCACTAAGCCACCGTGCCCCCCTGCATCATTAAATTAAGTACAATAGAAAATCTAAAATGCAACGTAAAACCATGTACTGGATCAATTGCTGCTATTTAAACTGCTAAGAAATGAGGATGGAAACCATGTTGTTAAACTTTGCAGTGATTTATTTCATAATTACAGCAAGGACTATTCATGCAGTAATTTAAAGTAAATATTCAATGTTTAATTCAATGCTTTCCAACTTTTCATTCACATCATCATATATCATTAGACCTTTTTTTTTATTTTTAATTTTTAAATGCCTCTCGATGCTATCATATTACATTTGACTGCAAAGAAACCAAACGTGACCTCAGCCTTTTGTCCAAATTTTATTTTGGGATTAAAGGCAAGCGCAGTGGTCTAGACGCTGTTAAAAAATACCCGTCTCGGACACCTCTACTTAAGTACTTAAGAAATAACAGGCAACCGCGGAGGCATGAACAGCATGCTAGTGATTTATCTAAGCTGAACACTGAGCCCAGAAAAATCCACACGTGACTAATACATGTCCCATCTCTAAATATGTGCAACATGCCATGTAAAATCATCACTTCTGGAGTCAGGACACCAAAGTATGAATGTAGCTCTAGAGGATCAAATCCAACATATTATAGCTGATATATTGAGCTGACATTCAGTAAGACATTTCTTCTCCTGTTTATTCTGTCTGTCAAACACATGAACACATGGCCCGCTGCTGACAGGAGGAACATTTAATGACTCTTGATTACGCCATATTAAATTTTCCTACCTCTTCTTAGCGGTTAAGCAAATATCCGTTCTTTAACAGATATCCGAATAATAAAATTAGGTAGTTTAAACACTGATTTTCCAGCATGAAGTATAAGATTCCCTTCATGCGTGTGTTTGCAGGTGAACATGCAGAGCTGCAGAGGCAGGAGAGTGCTGATGGGCACACGTTCCAGCAGGGGGATAAGGTCAAATGCCTGCTGGACGTGGACATCCTCAGGCAGATGCAGGAAGGACACGGAGGCTGGAATCCTAAAATGGCAGAGGTGAGCGAACATAATGTGATAATGGCTTCACCTTTACCTAAAAAGCTTAATATTGCTAACTTCCTGTTTGACAGAATTTCAGAGCAAGTGTAAATGTATTAGGTCTGTGCTTCACCCAAACAGTACATCTCCAGAATCGGGACCGTGCACAGGATAACGGACCGAGGGGACGTGCGAGTTCAGTACAGCAACAACATACGCTGGACTTTCCACCCAGGAGCTCTGACTAAAGTAAGCAGAGAGAGATTAGTACACTCTCAAGAGAAAAGGGTTCTTTTATATTGTAGTTTAAATTTGAGCTTCATAAAGTTGTTGTTCCTGAAACCCTCTCTGAAAGAGTAAAACTGTAAAGTTTCCGTGTAGAACAGCGTGTTTCCATCTGCCATAGTGTTCTACAGAGAAATCCAGACTGTACAGGAACCACTGAATTTACCAAAAAATAATAAATAAATAAAAAAAAAATAAACAAAACACGTACCCTTAAACATCCTTTGTTATCATTAGGGGTCCCTCCATACATTGTTCAAAATTAATTGGTTCTTCGTCATGGTGTGTGGTTCTTTGAAGAACCTTTAACATCCATGGAATGTTTCCATTCCATAAAAGCTGCACTGTAGTGGATAATGGTTCTTTAGGCTATAAAACTGTACTTTATGGCCCTAAAAATAAAGCAATTCTTAGTTCTTGGTTTAAGAACCATTTACTGAATGGTTCTTTGGGGAACCTAAAATAGTTCACTGCGATGGTTCTTCCTGGAAAATGTATTTATTTTTAAGAGTGTCAGGACCAACCAGCGAGCCAGATGGAACCTTTTATGACTCAGCTCCACCACATAGCATGTACAATCGAGATGTACAAGCGAGAAAATCGAGATTTTAAATATTTATCTTTGGTTACGTTCAGCGAAACAATGCCACACGATATTCCACTCTCGGGTGACAAACGGTTCATCAGATGATATTTAGATAATAATGGTCTGTTGTGTTCGGATCATTCAGTATCTCCAGAAGACACTGTATGGACCACTGTAGGTTCTAGATAGATATTTTATTCTACAAGTCTATACCTTTATGCTAAAAACATTATGTAGATAGCTGACCCTCACTTCTGTATCAGCTTGTTCGACTTTCCATTCCAAAACCATGGGCATTTATGATATGAATTTGTATTCTGTAGATTTAATATAAACTTTCACTGAACCTGAACTCAGTATGTTGAAGCGGTGTCATTTCATGGATGATAGGAGCTCCTTTCTATTCAAAGAACCCTTAAGAAAAGCAAATTCTATATGTGCACTTGTAGTGGAAAAAAGTCAGAAACACACTGTTGTAGAACTAATAAAAATGGGATAAAGAGGAACCAAACAAAGAAGTTTTTAGGACCCTAAATGAAGCAAAACTTTGTAATGCAAATTTTAAATTGGACAAAAAAAAACATAGGAACGTCACAAATTTACATGCTGCAAATAAAGTAGGAGTTGCACCAGTAAAGTGGGATTCAAACAGAATTTCTAGTAAATATACAGTAACTTCCAGTCTCTTCATGTTTACTTCCTTGAAACATAACAGCATTTCTTAAATATATATAGTCATTTTTTTAACACGGCATTGTACATATGGATGCCTGGGAACAATCTAAAAATATAAGGCATTCATTTAATGTGCAGTGGGAGAGGTTGGGTTACAACGTATATGTTTTACAGCTGCTCTGTTTCTCCCAATTGGGCAAGGCTATTAAATATATCTCCTATTTCATCTTGGACCTCTCACCTTCATTTGATTTCAGTCTGATTTACGATATAATATCCTGCATGAGTAGTGGATCGAGCAGCTCCCTGTG
This sequence comes from Tachysurus vachellii, assembly GCF_030014155.1. Taxonomy (NCBI): domain Eukaryota; kingdom Metazoa; phylum Chordata; class Actinopteri; order Siluriformes; family Bagridae; genus Tachysurus; species Tachysurus vachellii. Next base: position 19,645,514 of record NC_083470.1, read on the forward strand.
CATTCCTCGTGTTACAGTACCTTTAATCTCAGAAAATACTGTTTACAGAAAGACTGAAGTAACACAAGCGCTCATGTTCTTGACCTAAAGTCTGAAGAAAGGTAAAGCGCTTGATAATCAGAGCATACACGTCCATGCACGTGACTGTACACTGCACACCGGTGATTAGCCAAATCCCTAGTCTGTGTTTAAAGACGTCGCTTGTTCCATAATAGAGGTTTAGCTCTTGCTGGGATGTCTGATCTGATCAAGCACTTTTGTATCTCTGTCTGTATTATTTTAGGTGAATACGTTTGCAGTAGGTGAGTTGGTGAGGGTACTAGATGACATCGAGACTGTGAAGAGGCTACAAGCCGGCCACGGAGAATGGACCGACAGCATGGCAACTGTATGTTCCTCAATCCTAACACACATGGCGTGTAAATTTACACAAAAACACACTTGGTATAATTTTAACCACCACAGAAAAGTACAGTATGTCTAACTAAACCGGTTCATTTCAAAAATGGATAGCAGATGGTTTCGTATCGCACAGCGCTGTATAACACCGCTCTTTCCTGCAAATTTGATCAGATTCTGATTTACTGGCCAAGTAAAGATTTCATTTGCAAAGAATTTCTTTTGCCAATTGCTCCATTTACACTGAAACAAAACAGGGACGTAGACAGTCCGGGTGTGTGTTTGTGTGTGTGTGGAGGGTGTAATTCAAATAGAAATCAAATCTAAGTTATGTGTATACACAGAGAGATAAATATATAAATATAAAAGCTTTACTGGCAAAGCTACCTCTTCAGTTTGATATGGACTGGTGGAAAAAAAAGGTATTATTACATTAAAGCATTGAACTTTTACAAATCTTTCACAGTAATAAAACAGGGAAGTAAGTACTGTAGGTCTCAGCTTGAAATGTCACCGAATTTGCACATGGAACTTTTTGGCCAAGGCTAATTATTAAATATTTCATATTATTTCTTCTATACATAAAGACAAGGTGACATTTAGCTTTTAGCTCATGTTTCTTGTCATTATCTACATAATTAATCTGTATCATTAATATATATTATATATATAAAAAATAGATGTACAACTGTCATTTCTCTGTATTAAAGTACAGGGATTGTGTGTGTGTGTGTGTGTGTGTGTGTTTTGTCCACATTTTCACAGTGGAAAACAACCAAGAATTATTTGTCCTGTTTCGCTTCTGCCTCCCCGAACTCCGAGCTGTCATCCAGCAAATGAAATGTGCAGCTTATTAAGAAATACGTCATGTGCTACGATTTCCGTTTCATTTGAATCACTGGGGTTTCTTTAGCTCACCATGACATTTATTATGAAAAGTATAAAATGTCATTTTGTATATTATATTTAATGACCGTGCTTATGATCAGGACTTAATTGCTCATTATAAGGTTATAAGGCACGGGAGTAAACAGTAGTACCTTAATTTTATTAGAGAAGTCATTTAGTTTAGAAGAAGATGTTAATGGTTAACGGTTTTTATTCTCTAGAAGATCCAGAAAGGACAGGATTGCATGATTCAGGGGAATTTATCAGCCACCTCTCTCTCTTTTTCTCTCACTCACTCACACTTTCACTCACTCAATCTCTCTCTCTCTCTCTCTCTCTCTCTCTCTCTCTCTCTCTCTCTCTCTCTCTCTCTCTCTTGCTTGCTCCCTCTCTCTCCCTGTCCCCACTTTTCTCTCAAGATGACAATAAAGTTCTATTCAAATTCACAGACATGTTTAACATTTGACCGTTATGAAAGACAAGTGAGATTAGTTGTGTGTGATTTGTTTTCCGTTTACCGAAGTCATTTGGTGACTCTTGAAAATGTTAGACGAAGGATTTCAAGCGGTATTAAAAATAAAGCCAGATTTTGTATTCATAAAGATATTTATGCTGTCTGTGTGTGTGCGTGTGCGTGTGTGCGTGCACTTATCAGGCCCTGGGTCAGGTTGGCAAGGTTTTGAAAGTGTATGCGGATGGTGACCTGCGTGTCGCATTTGGAGGACAAACGTGGACTTTTAACCCTGCGTGTCTCTCGGCTCAGCCCGGCGAGGTGGACGCCAATCTGATGACGGCTGAGAATCCGAGTGAATCAAGAAGTAAGCAGGAAACAGCCGCATCTCCGTCCATCACATCGCCTGTTTGAATGCCTCATTGACTCTCAGTCTCTCTCATCTCTCTTTCTTCCTCGCTCTCTTATTTTTTGGTTTTCACAATTTCTGTTGTCCTCTCTTGCTTAAAGCGCAGCTAACATTTATGCTTTGCTCTGCCTTGTCTCTGAATCTGTACAACATTTATTATTTTTATTTCTTGTTTTTCGCTCACACCCTCCAGAGATGGATAAATAAATGGATGGAGGAGTGGATGGATTTCCATTTGTTCTTAACCAAATGTTTCCTCATTCCTCATTGTGCTTTTCATGTCAAGCAAACTCACCTCTTCTCTCCCACATGACAGGGTGGCAAGAACATTTGAGCAAAATAAAAAGCCACGAGTGCATTGTGACATTTTGACTCATTTGACTGTCTGTTCAGCTTTGGGGTTGAGAGAATGACACTGTATTGCCTTCATTCATGTCTGTAAAGGTTTTAGAGTAAATAGTTTTTTTTTGTCTCTCTTTCTATCTATTTCTGTTTCAGCTACAGTCATTTCAATCCTGGAGAAGTTGTTGTCTCAGTCCACGGAGCAGGATAACCCCGGGCGCCTGGTCATCGAAGCCGCTCACGGCAGCGCTGCTAAAGTCCGCGAACTAGTGCAGAAACATCCGGAGAAGGTAAGTGTCATGGTGCTGTGACACTGTTAAAGGATTTTGTTTTAACAGCCCGCTCTTTTTACCAGCCCCTCCAGGATATCGCAATTTTGCAGTTGCATAAGTAATTGCAAAATCAAGCAAAATCTGTGTTATACAAACTTTTTAAATCACCGCAGAATTTTTGTAGATTTGGGCCAAAACGTGTCATGTGACGTTTTTGCAACACGCGTTCAGACAAAGCCCTCTTCAATTCACATTCATTGGATATGAGTACAGGTTTCATAGAGATTTATTGTATGTGTTTTCACTACTAAGAGTTTCAGCAAAACAATACAAGAAGAACCTGTTCCAGGTGTGTGAGCTCTATGAGCAAAAAGGTTGCATAACTCGGTATATTTTGTGGACACTTGACCATCACATCCATGTGTGCTTATGGGTTTAATAACCTCCACTCTTCTGGGAAGGTTTTTAACTGGAATTTGGACTGTAGTGGGGATTTGTGCTCATTCAGCCAGGCACCAACGTCAGACGAGGAGGCCTGAGTGCAGTCAGCATTCTAGTTCAATCCAAAGGTGTTCAATAATGTTAAGGTCAGGGCTCTGTGCAGGACATTCAAGTTCTTCTACACCAGCTTTGTCTTCATGAACCTTGCTTTGTGCAAAGAAGAATCATGCTAGAACAGATTCAAGCCTTTTTTAAGTGAGAAGGGAAATTGTAATTCTACATAATACAAAGACATTTAATACAATCCTGTGCTTCCATCTTTGTTGCAGCAGTTTGTGAAAGGCTTGATGATGAATCTTAATCAGTTCCTGACCCTCAGTAAACAATACTGATGCTCTTTATATACTGAATGATTTTATTTTTTTTTTATAGGTGGATATAAAGAACCAAGGGAAGACGGCCCTCCAAGTTGCTGCTCACCAGGGTCATATAGAAGTAGTGAAGGTCTTGTTGCAGGCCAACAGCAGCATCGAGGCCAAGGATGAAGACGGAGATGCCGCGCTGCACTACACAGCCTTCGGGTGAATAACAATCCATAAAGGACTTGTAGTGTTAACTGGGATTTATTGAAAGTCTTATTGTCACTAATATTTTTTGGGGCCCGATCACCCGAGGTGCTGCTGGCACCTGGAATTTGTTCGTTTTCTCTAGAAGTCCAAGCACACAGTGCTGAATCCCTACTATATTTGTTGGCACCTTAGTTTATTTGTTCAGATTCATTAGATAAACATAAAACTTATAGAGAGATACTAATCATAGTAAAATTCATTCATGGGTCTTTTGACCCATTTGACCAAAACTACCTTTCCATATATGCAATCATTTCCATTGATTTCATCATAGTTTGGCTAAGAATTTTGGTTTTATTTTTATGGTAAAATTAGTTCAGATGTCTATTAGCTCAGCTTGGCATCAATGCTGCATGTTTCTGCATGTATGGCTTGTGTGTGTGCGTGCGTGCGTGCAGGAACCAAGCTGAAATCGCACGCCTCCTTCTGAGCAAAGGGGCTGGCGTCAACCTGCTGAACAACTCCATGTGTACAGCGCTCCACATCGCTGTCAACAAGGGCTTCACTGACGTGGTGAAGGTACTGACCGAGCACTCTGCTGATGTCAACCTGCAGGTACGCATGCACAATGCAGACATGGTGCCCTTTGGAACGGATAGGCAAGTGTAGAAAGCAGTACAGTTTGAAGGCAATTAACTTAAAAAGCTCTATAAAGTAACGACCTGACTAGCTCTCTAGCCATCAATCTGTCTAAACTTCCACATATCTGTCTGCCTGCCTGTATTTCTGTCTATCTCAACTTTTTTTTTACCACTACAAGTAAAAGGAAGAAAAGGAAAAGACTTGACCGGGTAATCTGGCTTTTACGTGCTGTGCTTTCTGTGACTTATCTGCATCATTAGGGCCAATTAGCAAATTAGCCCATTCTCTGAATTTGTTCATAGTCTTTGCAGTGACACACAGTTGATTTTCGTCTCACACTGCTGAGCTGCTCTGCTCTGAGCCTTTGCGTTCCACATTTTCCACTTGAACTGTGGGAGCTCAGCTGGAGTGGAAAAGCTCCCTGAAGGAGATTTGGAATACACACACGCACACACAAAGGCATAAACCATGTCAGATTTTGTTCTCTGTTCTCTCCCATAGTTCATTATTTTATGTGTAAGGTTTGTAGTGTTGTCCAAATTCCTATTGAACCTTTTTTCAGTGGATATTTCTATTCTCTGGTTAGTTCAGCCAATACAGCCAATGCATTTTCAACACCTTTACATTGTCTTGAAGACTTCTAGGATTACCAGATCATAATGACTAAATATACATATAAAATAAAATATATACAATATTTTGGGACCACAGAAGTAGGGTTTTTAATGGTGCTTTAATAAAATGCTCCATGTGATGTTTAACTGATACAATATACTGTACAATGTGTATTAGAATAGTATCTATGAGCTTTTGTCAGTCAGACCTGGCAACCCTGGACACCAGGAGCAGCCAATGTTTTTATAGAAATGAAAGGAAATACGGTTTTGTTTCTAGGTGAACTGCAAAATATCAGAAAGGGAGATTATGCTTTCCTGATATGTTTACAGCTAAAGCAGGTCTCAGACCAAACACAAGTAACAAACGGCAAAAAAAAGTCATATCACTGAAGAGAAAGGACACAGGCAGTAGGTATTTGCTTCTGGTTCGGGGTAACGTTCGCTTAGTCCCGAGTTCATTTAGGTCACCTTTGACCTGTGAGTTTGTAAACCTCAGTCACTTGAGCCAGTATAATTTGAGTTGTTTGGATTTGTAATCCAGTCTTCAATAAATAAATCAGAATCAGTGCTTTATAAAACCTAGTTTTGTTTCTACTACTAATACTACTACTAATAATAACAGAATTGAATTGAATTATTAAGTAGAGCATATACATTGGTGGGGAATAAATAAATAAATAAATGAATGAATGAATAAATAAATAAATAATCTCTCTGCTTGCTAGGATTTTCTTATTAGCAATGTTGGCTGTTCTGAAATTGTTAACATTCCGACTATTCGTTCAATGGCAAGTAATAATACATTTCTTGCACTTTTTAAAGTAAGTATTGTCTGTATTTGTTTACAGGGTATCCCTTATTTCCGTCTCCTACAATAATAAAGACTGAAGAGTCTATACATTGAGCCATAATGCAGAGCCTCCGAATCACTTTTCTTACAGAGTAACAACATTGTGTAAACACGCCGTGTGTATACTCGGTCAGTAGGGTGAGCTTTGCGGGAGGCAGTGGAGCTGCCTCCTGATTAAACCACTTCTTCTGCCTACAGCCAGCACACATTTCATAGAGTCTCTGCTGTTTATTTGAACATTAGATAACAGCAGAAGCAAACAAACAAAAATAAAGAAAGACAGCATAAAAAGCTCTCCGGGATACGACCACCAAGAACGAGATAAAACAGGCATAATTAAATCCGTATGAAGGCACATACAGGCATAGAAAAAACTGAACAAAGACGACTTTCAAAATAAGGGGAGAAAAGGAGGAAGTGACACAGACGACAGTATCGGCAGATACACAGAAACTGCAACAGGCATCCCGAGGCAAAGTATGACTGAGATCGTTTCAAAGTGAATGCACATGTGATTCATAAGCTCACTCTGACGAGGCAGAGAGATAGCATCCACTGCCTGATAGACTGATAGATCTAATTTCCAGTAGCTAGCAGCTTTAAAAAGCTGATTCCACCAAAACTCAGGAACACTGGAGTCCTCTGGCAGCATCCCATAGGAGAAGTGTAGAATTTTAGGAGCTCTTCAAAACAATGGGACTTTTTATTTCAGGTGCTTCAAATGGAGTCAGTTAACCTAAGTGTTGGTGTGTAAATATCGCACTGGAGCTACAAGGCACATACACAAACCAGGCCTCACATTAAAACCTTCTTACAACGTGTTGGAAGCAGAGAAATGGGCAGGTATCAGGATCTGAGTGACTCTGACAAGGGACAAATTGTGATGGATAGAGTACTGGGTTAGAGAATCTTCAGAACAACAGGTTGGCTCAGTATGCAGTGGCGCTATGAGGAAGGACAGCCAGTGATCAGAGCCGTTTTGGTGGCATGGTGGACCTACACATTATTAGGCAGGTGGTTTTAATGTTATGGCTTATGTGTAGCTAACAATTATTGGTAGGTTGTTGGCTATCAATTAGCAACATGTTAAAACTTTTCAGAAATATGTGAATAAATGTATGAATTTGAACCTCTGGGAAAATTTCTCTTTGCCAAGACTGTGGCATGGTTATTGTTGCCAGACGGGTCTGACTGATCTGATTATCAAGTACTTAACTCAAGTACTCTTTATCATTGTGGTGTGCAGAAAAGCAGGGCTGGATGCATAACACATCAAAACTCATGTCGGTTGGGCAACAAATGCAGAAGCCCAACATTGGGTTCCACCTGCGTCAGTCAAAATTCTGAGGCTACTCAGACTGGTTAAAAAAAGAAACTCCAGGTCTTCTTGCATTCTTCAGCTCTCTGGTTTCCTCACTGGTTTAATTAATGTAATGCCATGATGTGCATGATGTTGTCAGGTTGTGCCAGGAGTGTGGGGCAAAGTTCCCCTTAGTTGACTAGTCAGTTGATTTGACTCAATCTCTTGCATGAATCATTTAGTAAATTCAGCCCTTGAAGGTTTCTGTGTTTTGATTTCCAGGACTCTTACGGAGACACGCCTCTGCACGACGCCATCGCTAAGGACTTCAGGAGTATCATTGAGATCCTGACCGTGGTGCGCAACATTGACTTTACACAACAGAACAACCGTGGTTTCAACCTGCTGCACCATGCAGCCCTGAAGGGAAACAAACTGTGAGTCCTTACACTCAGGCTAAAGCTAACGTTCACTTACATTTCAGGCAGTAGGTTGCAGGTTCCTACACAGGCTCCATCTTTGATTTGTTTTAATGCCTGTAAGCTTTACTGTAATTTGTGAGGGATAAAAGCAGTTCAACACGCATTAACGAATTCCATGCCATGCATTTATTATCCATTTCTTATGGAACATCCATGAACCAATAGTAAATGTTACAGCAGCTATAAGTGGTCATTCTCTCGGCAGTCGTTTCTCTTGGCAGTGCCTTTCTCGTATAAGACAAAAAAAAATAAAAAATCACACATTATCACGAATTGGGAAGTTAACCGTCCACTGAATTTTAGTGGTTTTTGATAACACCTGCAAATTCTAGATGCTTATGAACAAGCACTTGGGGAATCGGAGAGCAGAAATAGGTTTGATACTACAGCAATGACGCAGCAAAACTAACGCAAAACTTTGATCATGAGCTATGAGAGTTGCTGTTCTAGCAGTCAGAGTCAGGAATCCAGCAGCACTGTAATGTCGTTTTCTTTCATGTAAAGGCTTTCCATTAGCAAACACATATCACAGTGAACAAACACAGACCTGCAGACTGTTGGCATTGTACTGGCTTAACAAATAACCAAAAGAAAGCTAGGACACGTGTAAGGAAAAACACAGATTAAAATCTAAGCTGTTTATAAGCTCCAAATTAAATCAGACTCACTGTGTGTGAGTTTGTGTGCATTCTATGGAAACAGTGTTATGGTTGTAATAGTGTTAAGGTCAGGCACTTTTAAACCTAATGTCTCTTGCGAGGCCGTTTCAGAGCCTGCACACAGCCGAAGATGAAGCTGATCTAATACTGCAGGATATATTTAGGAGCATAAACTCATAAGGCTAGTATTCCTAAGGGCAAGTGCATATTAGTGTTTCTAACACTGTACTTACTCTGTTCCACTGTCTCATTTTTTTCTTTATTGATTATATAGTATGCGTATGTCTGTGCGAGCGCGCGTGTGTGTGTGTATGTGTGTGTGAGTTGAATGAGAGAGTGAGTGTAAATGAATGAGTGATGTTTGTGTGCAAGAGACTGTGATTCAGCTATTTTCTATTAGACGGTCTCATGCACATGCTTACATAACAGGCGCGTTGAACTTCTTCCTGTATTTTGGGAATGGTACGGTCTGCTCCACGCATCCTGGCTTTTCCGCAGTAGTTTAGTCTCGGCCTCAGACTGGCTGCCCACGGAATGTCTGTTGTATACAGTACACAGCTATCACAATCTTGCCGGTTCTAATCTTATCGGCTGTCCACCGCCCACCACTACAGTATGTACACACTGCTGTGTACTAATTTTTATCAAGGCATCTGGAAACGCTTTACAGTGTTGGATACGTGCAAAACACACTCACAACGCTAAACTCATTGGGTAGTGTGTTTAGATTTTTTTTATGTATTTGGTTTTGCTGTTGTGTTTTTATGGGTTTTGCGTTTGTGTTTTTAGATTTGCTGTTGTGTTACTGTGTGTGTTGCACTGAGACACAGTAATAGACACACATACTCTTTTCTCTACCCACATCTCAAACAGCTTCGCTAGCACTTGTCTTGTATGTCAAGCTACAGTCGGGTCAAACACCGAGGTTAAATATTTTATTGCGGTTTTTGTGTACCATCACATTAGTAACACTGAAACCGTTCAAGGTAACGTTCCTGTTTTATCCTCTGCTTCCCAGATCTCCCTGTTGGCAAAATGTTCTAGTTGAGTTGTAATAAAAACCCTGAGCTGTGAGGTGAAAAGCACAAAGGCCTCTGGAGATGTCTGTCTTTTAGTCTTATTTTAGCCTTCGTTCCAAAAAGTCCCAATTAGCTGCTTGTTTTGTCGAGCTGTACAAGTGTGTCACAGTCGGAGTTGTACAGTACTGTGAGGAGTTGGAGTTAGGGCACTAAGTGGAGCGTATGCTGTCATTTGGGACTTGTCCTGCCACTCTACACCTTCACGTACTCTTGTTCAACCTCACACACGAATCTTGTTCAATGTACACACACGCACACACACACACACACACACACACACACACACACACACACAGTGAGATATTTGACCCAGATTATTTCATCACATCTGTAATCTCGTTGTCCTTTTTTTCTCTTCGCACTACTCTCGCTCACTCACACCTTTAACCCCTATGTCTCCAACATCTCTAGTGCATGTGCAATTATTACACACACGATTTCTAAGAAAGAAAGCTCACATATGGAAATAGAATTCTAACAGTGTTTTTGAGTCTTGTCCATGAAATGTTTCAAATCTGCAACTTTATTAAGCTTGAAGCAAAAGCTTAAAAAGTGTGAGAGAATGTCTTAGTCAAACATCTCTGTTCTTCTCCTGGGAGAAATCAAGGCCCTGTCTGCCTCTGAAAAAAGTAGTTCCATCTATAAAGTGGTGAATTAGACACATTTAGAGACATATGACAGTATTTTGCTGCTTAATATATTTCGTGTTATAGTAAGTAATAATGGAAATAATAATTCTAATAAAACGTCAGATAAAAGTTCACCGCTTTGCATCAGGCTACATCCCATCATTCCCTTTGATTATTTTATGTTTTATTTCTCTCATACCACATTATTTGGCAACCAGAGCAAAGCTTTATTTATTCATACATATACATAGGTGGTGAACTCACCAAACACTAAAAAAGTTCTTGACAGTGCTCTCACTGTCATGTCATCAAGAACGTGGCAAAAGTAAGATCTCTGTGACTTAAACTGTAGCATTATTATTGGAAGCAGATTTGTGGCAGATTTCAGAAACTGCTGATGTCCTGGGAATTTCACACAGTACAGTCTGTAGAGTTTACACAGAATGGTGTGAAAATAAAAAAAAAAAAACACACACACAACATTAAACGAGCTGTGGGTAGAGAGGCTTTCTTGTGAAGACGGGTCAGGAAGATTGGTTTGAACTGCCAGCAAGGGTGTAGTAACTCATATAAGCACTCTTTACAACTGTAGTGAGCAGCAAAGCATCTCTACATTACAAGCTTTGTAATTTATAATGAATCTCTGAGTCCGTTATGAGTGAAGAAACAGTAACATATTAGATTATTGTACAAAAGTCAGCTTTGCTGTCAGAATACAGATCATTCAGTATTCCTTTAATCTCTCAGGCTTTTTATATACTTTTATACGCTGATGTATACAGAGCTTCATGCTTCATGTGCGCTGTAACACTGTAACAGAGGCCCTGTCCCTGGCTCTTGTACTCAAGACACTCTATAGTGACAGCCTTTTCCTTGTATGGGGAGAGCAATGCTGAGAAAGACAGAGGAGGGGCAGAAAGAAAACACACACACACACACACTTAGGCCAGAGGAATCATAACACAAATGTTCAATTTGTTCTGGCAACTGTCATACGTGCGAGTTTGCATTTCTGTCATAGCAGTCGTGATCCCTACGGCCATCAGAGAGAGCGAGAGAATTATTTACCAAAGAGTTATCACCTTTTAGCTTATGCATTTGTCCTTGTCCTTGTCCCAACATTCTAGTGTCTCTTTGGCTTGTATTTTTAGCCGTGGTTGTCGTGTTGATTATATAGCTCGCTCACACACACACACACACACACACACACACACAAACCAGATCAGCAAAATAATTCTGATTTTGGGAGTCATGCCGGGGATACGCCAGTCGTTTCGTTTGTGGAAGGTGTTTGTTTGTTTTAAGGGAGGAAATGGAAAAAGCAGGAGCTCCGCATTTCTCACAAGGCATGTGGGAAAGAGAGAGAGGAGAAAAGCAGAGGAAGAGAGAGAAATCGGCTGTGAGAATCTCATCTCCATGGAGCTGTGTCAGGTCAAAGGGCAGCCAAATATGGAGTAGGTGTATTAAGAGCAACATATACTGTATCAGGCTAGTAGCAGATTTCCATCCAGTGACTGTCTAAAGCACTGCACACACACACACACACACACACACACATACACATTAACACAAACTAACACAGCAGCAGCCTGTACACATCATATAATACACAGCCAATGCAAACTTTTACACTTGTGATTAGAATTAGGTAAAGTCCTGCTCCACACACACACACACACACATTTACACTCTCTCTCACAAACACACACACACACACTCATTTACACATTCTTTCTCTTTCTTTCTCACATACACACACACTCTTTCTCTCTCTCACACACACACACTCATTTACACATTCTTTCTCTTTCTTTCTCACATACACACACACACTCTTTCTCTCTCTCACACACACACACAATCTCATTTATTCTCTCTCTCTCTCTCTCTCTCTCTCTCTCTCTCTCTCTCACACACACACACACACACACACACACACACACACAGTCATTGCTGGTTCCAGAGAAAAGTGGAACATAATCATCTTTGCTGGCTCAGTTTTGGTTCACGCCCAGTCCGCAGTCCTCCTCATTAGGGGATACACTTGCACTTCCACTCCCACATTAACATTTCAGGCTGTGTGGGGGAGCTGGACTGTGTTTTACTGCTGCTCCTGCGAATGTTTGGAAAGAGAAGGAGAGATGGATGGAGAGTAAGAGAGCAGGAGGTGTGGGACAAAGGCAAGGCCTTTCTTTCCTTGTCGGAGATGGTGGTGGTGGCGGCGTGAGGGATGAGCAGTGAAGAGGAAGATTGATGATATTAGTATTGAGGGACTAGAGCTCCCTCAGCACACTGCACACACACACTCAAGTACCTTTATTCTTGCTTTCTTTCTTCCTTTTTTGCTTCCTTCCCTCCCTCCCTCTCTCCCTCCCAGAAATGATCCTGCTTTCTAACCATCTTTCTTAATTCATCCCAACCAATTTTTAAAAAATAGACATTTCTCTTTTATAGACTAAGATGTTTGTTTTTTTTTCTTTCCTTTTTTTGGTCATTTTTCCCTTCTTTCTTTTGTTTAACTCCTTTTTAATCCTTTACCCACAATCCACAAGTGATAATTAATTTTTGCTACAGTTTTACACCCTTTTGTTCCACAAATGACAATGAAGTTCATGCTTTTTCTTTTTTCTTTCCCATTCTTCCTTCCTTTCATCTTTCCTCACTCCCTCGGCTTTCATTAGTCTCTGTGCTCTCATTAATCTTTATTCAGTGATGTGTTGTTCCCTGAACTGTTTCTTATTAGATTTGACCTTCAGCGTTGTTCGAGACTCCCGGCAGTAAATGCTGCTCTGTGACATTTCAGCACAGAAGCACTTGCACCTTGTTGAGGTGACCTGAACGCAAAAATAAAATTAGCCTCAGCAGGGTTCAGGACATGCTGTAGCCTCTAAAAGCAGACTGAAAATACCACTGATCATTAGAAGTAGTTTTTTTTCCCCTCAACAGTGCTTGCTAGTAATTGCCTTTGGAACAGATTAGGAGCAGTTTCCAAATACCACAGCAATTAAAAAAAACAAAGAAATAAATAAAATTATACATAAATGTATACATTTAGGGGGGCACGGTGGCTTAGTGGTTAGCACGTTCGCCTCACACCTCCAGGGTTGGGGTTCGATTCCCGCCTCCACCTTGTGTGTGTGGAGTTTGCATGTTCTCCCCGTGCCTCGGGGGTTTCCTCCGGGTACTCCGGTTTCCTCCCCCTGTCCAAAGACATGCATGGTAGGTTGATTGGCATCTCTGGAAAAATTGTCCGTAGTGTGTGATTGCGTGAGTGAATGAGAGTGTGTGTGTGTGCCCTGCGATGGGTTGGCACTCCGTCCAGGGTGTATCCTGCCTTGATGCCCGATGACGCCTGAGATAGGCACAGGCTCCCCGTGACCCAAGGTAGTTCGGATAAGCGGTAGAAAATGAGTGAGAGAGTGAGAGAGTGTATACATTTATCTGAAAAGTACATTCTGAATACACAATGCAGAAAAAAAGGTTTTTCAACCCCTCTGTTGATTCTACGGAAACCTTTAGTTTGTAAAAACGAATTACAACATTAATTAAAATCCCCATAGCGATCGCATAAGCGTTCGGCCCTCATCTCTGTCAAACCACTAAACGAACTCTCTTGGATGAGTCTTGATAACAGCATCAAATTTTCAGCTCGGTTATTACCGGATTTGGCTCCAGAGATCCCCGACATGTTTTAAATTTCAAACACGCTTTACAGAACCGTGTAGAGAGAGACAAATTATTACTCCTGCTACTCACTCGTCATGTTTGTAGGCTAATCAGTGAAATTAGTTACCAACAAACCGGCTGGTTGTTTGAATCAAAACTAAGATAAAGTGTTAACAGTCGAGGGACAGCTCCTGATTTGACCTCTTGACACCAGTTCATATCACTTGCTACCTTTTTAATGTGGGTCAAGCCTCTAGAAAAGAATATATATATATATATATCCGGCAACCTAAATAACTCAAGCTCCAATAATCATCTGAACACCAAACCGAACGGCTCGTCTTTAAACTCAGAGACATATCTGTGTTCAGACAAATTTAAAGTGATATTTTTGGAAATGAGAAACACTTTTATTCTTCTTTTATTAATTTCCAAAGCTTGGGAGTTTAAATAAGGGTGCGTTCAGTCAGCTTGCTAGTTCAGTAGTCAGAAGTCAGTATGACTCAGAAAGTTAAACGGAAGTTGAGTCGTTAGTGTCCAAGTGTGTAGTGAGCCAGGGTTCTTAACAGTGCTTGAACTTGTTTACATGATATAATGACTAACCATCTAGGGATGTAGGGAGATGATTGAGACCTGCCCCTCTGGACAGATGGCAACAGTTGCTAAGCAGCGATGGGAGTTATGCAAACTTGGTGTCAGTCATATTTGTCCCGTTCAGGTGGAGTTCAGCTCTGGTAAATGTCTCAGCGAGGGATAAATCAGGCTCTAAGACAGTGCTGTGTGTCTGTTTTAGTGTCTGTGTGTGTTCCAGCTTAGTGTTAAGTCCCTGGATATTAATAGTACGTACCACTAGATCAGCTTGATCAGAATCAGATACTGAACAAGCCTATGCATATAACACACACTCGCGCACACACAGGGACAAACCTCATGAATCAAAGGGAACTCTATCAGCTGTTTTAGTTCAGTTTAATCCCTGACTAAAATATAAACCTGAATTAAAAGTAAAAGTTGTTTTTTCTTCTTCTTCATGATGACATTAGTTCTCCACAAAATACTAAATAAACACTCATCAAGTACTTTGTTAGGAACCCCTGTACTTTACACCTGCACATTCATGCAGGTATCTAATCAACCAATCATGTGACAGCAGTGCAGTGTATAAAATCATGTAGATACGAACCAGCAGCTTGAGCTAATGTTCATATCAAACATCAGAACGAAAGGAAAAAAATCTGATCTCAGTGGCATGATCGGTATGACTGATGGTGGCAGACGGGCCGGTTTGTGTATTTCTGTGAACCCTGATCTTCTGGGATTTTCACACGAACGCACAACAGTCCATAGAATCTACAAAGAATGGTGCAATAAAGTAAAAACATCCAGTGAGCAGCAGTTCTGCAGACAGCAACATCTTGTTAATGAGAGAGATCAATATAGTATGAGCAGGCTGGTTCGAGCAGCCAGAAAGACAGAAGAAATTGTTGTGAGCAGAAAAGCATCTCAGAATGCAGATATCAAACCTTTAGGCAGAAACAGTGATGAATCTCAATTGTCTGCTGAGACAGCTGGCACAGATGGTCAGAATTTGGCACCGACAGCATGCATCCATGGACCCGACCTGCATTGTATCAACAGTCCAGGCTGGTGGAGGTAGTGTAATGGTGTGGGGAATGTTTTCTTGGCACACATTGCGCCAATCCCAATAAGCCACTTTACGTAAAGGATGTGATAGTAAGGAAGATTCTGCTGGAACTGTGTGATACAATCATATCAACATTCCCAAAAGAACGTTTCCAACATCAAGTGGAATCCAATGCCATAAAGAACTGAGAGCAGAGCGAGATGCAGTATCATTTTGGTACAGAGTGTGTATGCTGAGTTTACACACACACTGCTAGTATTCAAATTAATATTTCAGTGTTTTGGTCCCCACAAAGATAAAAATAAAAAGCATGCGCACACATCTACACCATTTTCAAGGAAGGGAATACGAATTCTCTGTTTGTCTTATCAGTAACCACATCGTTGACCATCCATTTCCTAACGAAGTCTTTTACATCACCACAACTGTTATGTGCTCTCTATACGTCTGTGTATTTATTGATTATCGTGTGCAGAATCCGTTAGAAATGTGTGTGTTAAATTTGCATGTCTCTTCAGTGCAACAGAGATGATTCTGGCACGTGCCCGGCAGCTGGCTGACGTGAAGAAGGAAGACGGCTTCTCTGCTCTTCACTTGGCCGCGCTCAATAACCACTACGAGGTGGCCGAGACCCTCATCAAAGAGGTGACGCACCCAAAACCGCAGATATGTAATTCAGTCTTTCATGACGTATTTGCAGGAACAGAACAGCTTTGTGGAAACTTCCTTTTTGCTTATCTTCAGTGAGACGCGTTGGACAGATATGAGCGTCAGTTAAAGATGCGTTCAAATACAGACAAATATCTCTTCTTCAAATGTTGTGTACTATACAGCTTTCACTTCCTCTTCGTTTTAAATTAGGTAAATGTACACTGCACATACACGCCAGATTCTTCACACATATGAAAAAAAAAAGGCAAGTGGAGTATTTTCAGACAGCGTGTTTAAGCCTACAGTATGATGAATTAAGCACCACTATGCTGGAGTAGTTTGCTGTAGCTCCCTGTTAATGTGTGTGTGCGGGACACAGTTCTGCCACTGACAAAATTAATGGGAGGTGATTTGCTGGTGAAACGGTGGCCATCTCATTCCTTGCAGGTTTGCCTGTGCAGGAAAACATTAAATTTGTCATGTCCGGGGCTGCTCTTTGTAGAATGCTGCTCTGCCCCCTGGTGGCAGAGACTAGGACAACTCTGCTTTTATTATCTGTCACGCTGGTAATAAAAAGATACTTTAAATTAAAGTTGTGTGTCTTGGAGTTTATTAGAAATATAAACAAGATGTTGTTGGTGGGTGGGGGAAAAAGTTTGGTTTTGTTTTAAGTATATCCGCTTTTTGGTTCATAGGGTCGCTGTGACGTCAACATCCGCAATAACCGCGGTCAGACGCCTCTGCAGCTGGCGGTCACTCAGGGACACATGCAGGTGGTGGAGCTTCTTGTGATCGAGGGAGCCAACGTGAACGCTGAGGATGAGGAGGGAGACACGGCCATGCACACGGCCCTAAGCCGCCAACAACTCACCACCACGCTGAGCAGCGCAGAGAGAGACGCCTCAAACCTCTACAGCAGAGTAAGAGCAGGACAGAGACACGATGTGTGCACGATAACATGTGTTTTGCATTTCGTGAAAGCTGAGGTCAGAGCACAGATTCTGAAGGATTTGAGGGGTAAAATATCTTGCTCAAAGAACCAAAAGTGACAGCAGTGGGTCTGAATACTTAATAAGAAACTTTTCTCTGATCATTATGTAAATTCCTATGAAAACAGTTCACCTTTCTTTCCGTCGGTAATGTAGTTTTGGAGATACAGTGATGTAAACTGTAGTTGACACTAAAGTGGATTAGGAGGCTTTATTTTCTTGGAGTGTGTAGGATGAGCAATTTCAGCCTCAGCTGAAGGGCACGGACACACGCGCACACACAGGCAAGCACGCACACACAGGCACGTACACATGTAACCCTCTGAGAGCTGAGGGATGAATCTGAGTGAGAGCCAGTGGTGAAATGCAGTCGGACATTACGGTGGCCAATTAAGTTGTTTTCCTGCATCAGCAGAAAGCGTGTATGTGTTTGGAGTTTAAATAAAGTCTGACTTATCAATGACGTTCTTCCATTAAACACTCCCTTAAGATATCACTCGACCTCCCTAATGTAATTTGTGAAGCTCTCACACATTAATCTTCCACACATTTGCTTATGAACCTGAAGAGACATGTATAAATAATGAGATGAAATGTAGTTGCAGTTGTTTGGTGAACAAGTGTTCACCGCATTTTGACAGTTCATGATAGAACCACCATTGTATACATTTACAGCTTCTGGGATATTTATTCATCAGCTTTGCACATGCAAATGCTGCTATTTTTATCCATACTTCATAGAAAATTAGCTGACTGTTTGTGAAGATCAATCGCCTGGCCAAATTTGATTAAGATCTTGGCTTTTAATGGGAAATTTTGGTGTCTAACTGCAGTATAGCTTCAGCACTTGTGTTTAAGGTCAAAAGGATCTCAAAAGATAGACTGGAACAGAATTCTTGGTGTATTTAGTGCTGTCTGTCTTGCCTTCAACTCTGACAAGTTTCTTAATCCCTAAAAGAACAGAAGAAAAAGAAAAGAGCAGAGCATCTTTGTAAAGTGATTCCACCACTACCCTGCTTCACTGATGGTAATCGCAGGTGGTGAATATGGATGAATTTCAAGGTCCCAAAGACAACAAAATCCTTAACAAAAGAAGAAGGTCAAAATTTATTAAACTGCTTTTGGCCTGTTTACTCACTAGAACAGTCCATGACTGCAGTAGTAAGTTATTGTCAGGGTATCAGATTTCTAACGGCAGTCTCAGGCTGAGCATCTGTTTGTGTGTCTGTTTGTGTGAAAGCTGAGTGGCTCGGGGCTGTTAGGGAACACCGAGCTGAACGTCGGGGCTGCTATTGCCTGTTTCCTGGCTCAAGAGGGTGCTGATATAAACTACGCCAACCATAAAGGCAAGAGTCCACTGGACTTGGTGACGGACAGCATCGTGATACAGCTGATTAGAAGCTTCTCTGAGAAATACCGGTATGTCTATGTTTGCTCACAAATGAAATAACATATCAGAGTTTAGTCCATTTTTAGTAGATATTTTTCTTTTTCTTTTTTTTTTTTAACGAACAGATGATATTTCTTGCATTTTGTATATACACTTGTCTTGGCCACTTCAATTAAATGCTAACGTTAAAGTATATATGTATTCATACAAATATTTTACCACAGTGTGCAACCACATTAAAGAAAAATTAAAGCAAAATTCTGATCAGTTAAAAAGTAAACTAAATTTAAAAAGACGGAAAAGGTTGCAACCAGTGTACAGAAACTATAAACAATATAAACAGCTTTAAAGCATGCAAATGAATAAATGCAAAAATGATCTATATGCAATTCAGTTTTTTTCTGTGTGCGTCAGACTGCAGGCTGGTACGTGTGGGACGGGTGGCAGCGGGAGCAGTAGCAGCAGTCTGAGGCGGGTTCACACCACACCCAACACCATGACCAACCTGGTCATGCCCAGCGCACCAGGCCCCAGCGAGTGCCTCATCTGTTCTGAGCTCGCCCTTCTTGTGCTTTTCTCCCCATGCCAGCACAGCGTTGCCTGCGAGGGTGAATACACACCGACACACAACGACACACGTATCTAAGCACTTCTATATGCAGTGCTGCTTGTGAGAGCATGCGTGTGTGTGTACACGGTGTGTCCAAAATGGTATATCCAGAGTTTAGTGTATTAATGGGGTACTGGTCAGTTATTGGTGTCATCCGAGCCTCTAATTTTCTGTCAAAGCATTCCACTAGATTTGTTGTCTGCAAAGTCTGCACAAAGCCAAATACAGCCTACAGAGAGATGTTAACTGGTCTGTGGCTTTTCTTTTACAATGTATGATAGGACACTACGATAACACAGTTTGGTAAAATACTATATATATATATAGTGTAAATGATAAAAAGGACCAAGTTAAAAAGAATAGAGAAAGAGAGAAGATTGCTTTCTCATCACATGCAATAGGAAATGCGTGTGCTTTGGGACATTGCTTACACATACTCACAGCTTTAGGGAGTTTAGCAACGCCAATACACCTACTGGAGAAGGAAACCCACACAGACACAGGGAAAACATCTGAAACTCCACAGAGACAGTATCTCCAGCTTGAACAAAGAACCCTGGAGCTGCGAGGTGGCAGTGCTATCTGCTGTACCACCAAGCCGCCCTTATTGTAAGCCTTAACAGGAGAAGTCGAAAGATAAATAACAGTATTTAAGTGAAGTTTGCCTTTATCACTTTATCATAATTTTTTATCGTTTCATTTGCTAAACAGTATTTCTGTCCCCCAGGCTTCTGATTGGCTGCTTGCAAGTAAAAACAGGAAATTAGTACTTTGGAACAGTACTTTGGCAATGATGATCTTCACTATAATGGACCAAATTCTTTAAATCAGATCATTAACTTCAAAAACTTGAATTAGGATTTGTAAAGCGATAAGAGCTATGGGATCCGACAATGATGGCAAATCTAATACCTCCACTAACACATGGGGCATGCCTTCATATAAAATAGGTCTGGATGCAGATGGACATAGAGCTAACGGAAATATAGTTGTATGGACAAAGCTCTTATTTACGTGGTCTGTTTCGATCTCTGTCTTACTTTTAGAATGCGCTCACAGAATGAAGAAATGCATCAAATGCCAGGTCACTATCACTAAGAAAATACGACAAGGTAAGACACATTAAGCATATAAATAGATCTGTTTCCAGTCTTCGTATGTTCCATATCATTAAGGGTGGTTTAGATCAAGGCTAGGTCTGATGCCATAATCGCTGTTTCTCTTTCAGACCAAACAGAAGTAGACAGCAGTCCAAACTCAGACATCTCGGAGCAGCACCACCTGCTGGAGCAGCTGCAGTCACGCTACAGGCAGATGGAGGAGCGTATCACTTGTCCCATCTGCATCGACAACCACATCAAGCTTGTGTTTCAGTGCGGCCACGCCTCCTGCATGGAGTGCAGCTCCGCCCTCAAGACCTGCCCCATATGCCGCCAGAGCATCCGCGAGAGGATCCAGCTTTATGTCTGATGTGTGAGCTCACTTACACCTACGCACGTACATACACACGCGACAGTGTGTCACGGCTTACTTTTATGATGGCAAACGGGGCAGGGGGTTATATGGTGGTGGAATATAGGATGTGCTGTATTTAATCAATCAGCCTGACTTTCTCCATCGTCATCGTCCAAACACAGGAAGCCAAGCCCACGTGTGCAGGCTTCACCATTCATCACGCATATGGGGACGTTTGTGCACATTCTTTTTTCAGTTCCTCAAAAAAGAAAATGCAAACACACAATCCTCTGGGCCATTACAAACACCAGTCATTTCCACTGGGACACATTCATCTGCTTTCTGTGAGATTTACAGCCTTTTTTTTTTTTTAATTAGATTTTTTTAAATGTAATTATTTACTAACTCACCGTAGCTCTGAGAAGTTTACAGACTGTCACTATTGTTGGATTCTGTGTGAAAAAACAAAACAAAACATAAACCTCTCTATGGATGTAGAGTTATTACAGCTGGATGCACAGCTGGAGTTCGGAGGTGGGCTAGTTTGGAAGTCATACAAAACTGCAGCTTTTAAGTTTCACGTTGACGTACGGCGCCTCTCCCAGTCCCTGCGCCGGTAGACCCTCAAAATCTTTCCACAAGTGAAGGATATACAATGCATGCTGATATGCATATTATCTATATGATATATTGTGACATGGATTACATTTGTGGTGTTCTAAGGCAATCAGTTGTTTGTTTTTATTTTTTATTATTTTATTTTGTGTGTGAAGGCAACCTGTAGCCTCGAGGTCAAGTGAAGGAGACCAAACAAAGAAACTCATGGCACTACTAAGTGTTTTTTTTGTTTTTTTTTTGTTATGGTCAAAGAAAGAAAAACTTTCACAAATGAAATAAATAAAAGGTCATTTACTTTTCTTAGGGATCTGTTTACAAAAAGGAATCTAGTGTGAGACACTACAGAAATCGGGTGTAGTTTATGTCCTCTGTGCTCCTTTTAGTGGTTTGAGGTTTAAAAAAAAACTGGTCACAGATCATCTTTTTGGCTTTGTGTCATAATGAATAAGGTTAACATATTAATCTAGGATAATCTTAAATCTCAGCTGGGACTTTTCATCATTATTTTTATTACACCATTCAGAGTGGGGAGTTTTTCCCTAATCTAATTTTGTACATTGGCTGTTGAAGACTGCTGCTTATGGTGAAGAACTGAACTGTCCTTTGCTTTCGCTGTTAACTAAACAGGACAAAACACTATACTACACCTTCACACTTGGAAAGTAGTCAGTATCCAATGGTTCTTTTCTTTCTCTTTCTTTCTTTCTTTCTTTCTTTCTTTCTTTTTTGAAAGTTAAATTGTAAATTGCATCCAAATGGCAAAAAACAGTGTGTGTATTCGTCAGTAAGTGTTTTCCCATCGTCAGTCCCTACCTAAATTTCCCTAAACCCAACCTGAAAATCTGAACCAGTTACTGTATATGTTTTGTTCCAGAAGGGCTTGTTGTTTGCATCGAACAAATCTATTTTAATTGTTACTATTTTATTTTGTATTATATTCCATGCCAAACAAAACGGGGTTTTGTAGATTCCATATTTGGGCTAGTTCAGATACTACCATGTACTTATTATCGGAATGTCAGTAATAAGATCCTGCTGCTGCATCACAGCTTGAGCATGCTAGCAAAGTAAAATGAATATAAGTGCCAAATCTAATATGTATTAAGGAAAAAAATAATAATAATTCACACACATTAGTTCTTCATACAAGAGTATGAAGTCTTTGTGAACCTCTTGTGAATTCTGAGACATCGGTATGTTTCAGAAAACTTGAATTTGAGTTTTTTCCCCTTTCAGTTCTAAACAGAGAAGAAAAAAAAAACAATTTGATAATATCAAACTTTAGACAGCCTTCCTGTTTTGTTTGAATAGATGGAATAAGGACTAAGGTACTATAAACAAACTGTAGACGTTCTTAAAGAGCAACAAGGCAGAGATAATTAAAGAAAATGCTCGTGTGAATAGCAGGATTGTGTGAGCGCCTTGTGTTTTGTGTTGTAAAGTGTGTTCTCTAAAGGCCCTTTTTTTTAAAAGGGAGGTTAATAGTCTTTTTTTTTTTTTTTTTTTTTTTTTTGACTTTCATTGTCTTGATGGTAATTGCAGTACATACAATAGCGTGTGTGTAAGAGTGGTCTTCAGCTTGCCAATCAGGTTGTACAGTACAACAGCTTAAAATGGCATGAGAAATATTCCATCTAAATTTCAGCACGTTAAATACGTTCAAATTGGCATGTTCGGTGTGAACTCTGTGTGAGTTGGCAGCAGACGTAGGAGGCCAATAAAGGCTTATGACGATGTTGAAAGATTATTTGAAGTGTTACTGTTGATGTTTGTACAGTTCAGCACGCAACGTTCTGATGTTGGCCTTACTGTCCATTCCGTTTGTTTGTTTGTTTGTTTTTTAAGTTTTACTGTACAAAATATTTTGCAATAAATATGGAACTGTTTTATAAGGATGAACTTGTGCTTTGATGTTTTATTCTATCCTAATTTGGAAATATCACCAGGCTGTACAGTAAAATGTGTGGTTAGAATGATCTGAGGCGTATGTTTAACCACAATAGAGTGAGAGAGATTTCAAATGATGTTCAGACGTAGTAAGCTGCATGAATTGGTAATAAAAGGATGACAGTTTTACTCTCTGGATTGTTTAATGTAGTGCCATTAAAGTATGGTTCAGACCAAGGTGACATTTGCAAAAATGAATTACTACAAAAGGTTGTGCATCTTTATCTTTAATTTCATCCTCGGTTCATTTCACACCTGCTTTTTTTTTATAATTGTTTATTCATGTTATGTTACATATACAAACAGTCCAATTAAATGTAATTAAAGGGATTCATAGAAATTAATCTATTTATATTTAATGTATTATTACCAGTGTGATGTGTGGATGCCGTGAGTAGCATTACTGCCACACAGCTCCAGCATCCTGGGTTTGATCCTGAGCTCAGGTTCCGGACTTCCTGTGCAAGTTCTTGGTTACAGCTGTTTGTGACTCTCAAGTATATACAAGACAAGACAATACAAACATAACACTATACTATACAAGACAAGACAATACAGACATAAATAACACTATAACTATACAAGACAATACAGACATAAATAACATTATACTATACAAGACAAGACAATACAGACATAAATAACATTATACTATACAAGACAAGACAATACAAACATAACACTATACTATACAAGACAAGACAATACAGACATAAATAACACTATACAAGACAAGACAATACAGACATAAATAACAATATAACTATACAAGACAATACAGACATAAATAACACTATAACTATACAAGATAATACAGACATAAATAACATTATACTATACAAGACAATACAGACATAAATAACACTATACTATACAAGACAATACAGACATAAATAACACTATACTATACAAGACAAGACAATACAGACATAAATAACATTATACAAGACAAGACAAGACAATACAAACATAACACTATACTATACAAGACAAGACAATACAGACATAAATAACACTATAACTATACAAGACAATACAGACATAAATAACACTATAACTATACAAGACAATACAGACATAAATAACACTATACTATACAAGACAAGACAATACAGACATAAATAACACTATAACTATACAAGACAAGACAATACAGACATAAATAACACTATACAAGACAATACAGACATAAATAACACTATACTATACAAGACAAGACAATACAGACATAAATAACACTATAACTATACAAGACAATACAGACATAAATAACACTATACTATACAAGACAAGACAATACAGACATAAATAACACTATACTATACAAGACAAGACAATACAGACATAAATAACACTATAACTATACAAGACAAGACAATACAGACATAAATAACACTATACAAGACAAGACAATACAGACATAAATAACACTATAACTATACAAGACAAGACAATACAGACATAAATAACACTATACAAGACAATACAGACATAAATAACACTATAACTATACAAGATAATACAGACATAAATAACACTATACTATACAAGACAATACAGACATAAATAACACTATACTATACAAGACAAGACAATACAGACATAAATAACACTATATTATACAAGACAAGACAATACAGACATAAATAACACTATACTATACAAGATAATACAGACATAAATAACACTATACTATACAAGACAAGACAATACAGACATAAATAACACTATACTATACAAGACAATACAGACATAAATAACACTATAACTATACAAGACAATACAGACATAAATAACACTATACAAGACAAGACAATACAAACATAACACTATACTATACAAGACAAGACAATACAGACATAAATAACACTATAACTATACAAGACAATACAGACATAAATAACACTATACTATACAAGACAATACAGACATAAATAACACTATAACTATACAAGACAATACAGACATAAATAACACTATACAAGACAAGACAATACAAACATAACACTATACTATACAAGACAAGACAATACAGACATAAATAACACTATAACTATACAAGACAATACAGACATAAATAACACTATACTATACAAGACAATACAGACATAAATAACATTATACTATACAAGACAGGACAATACAAACATAACACTATACTATACAAGACAAGACAATACAGACATAAATAACACTATATTATACAAGACAAGACAATACAGACATAAATAACACTATACTATACAAGATAATACAGACATAAATAACACTATACTATACAAGACAAGATAATACAGACATAAATAACACTATACTATACAAGACAAGACAATACAGACATAAATAACACTATACTATACAAGTCAATACAGACAAATAACACTATAACTATACAAGATAATACAGACATAAATAACACTATACAAGACAAGATAATACAGACATAAATAACACTATACTATACAAGTCAATACAGACAAATAACACTATAACTATACAAGATAATACAGACATAAATAACACTATACTATACAAGACAAGACAATACAAACATAAATAACACTATACTATACAAGACAAGACAATACAAACATAAATAACACTATACTATACAAGACAATTGATTGATTAATTCATGATGATGGCAAAAAGATTCCGAGCACAAATGACACTAGAAATTATTGCTCCAGGGACTTGAGAATAAAAAAAATTTAGATTATAGACTATCACTATTTTCTGATCGGGTGTGTGCGTGTTATTTTAATGAATTTATTTTAATAGATGTTCGGGCAACAGTCATTAAACTAAATGAAGCTGTTTTCTTGTTTTACTAGGCTATATTTAACTGCAGTTAGGACACAGGTGCTAAAACTAAATGTGTCACATCAGACCACACAGGATTGGACAACTGCTGGTTAACGTCGTCGATCTACAAAGCAACAGGCCTGAAATAAAGGCTCTGCATGCACCACCTGTGTTAGCAGACTATTAAAACTCATACACTACAGCTAGACTGGTGTAGATAGCATCAGTGATAAATTCTACACTATGACAATACAGGTTCATGTACAGTATGACAAACACGGTTCATGTATTTTATACTTATACTTGTGGTTAAATTGCATCTAGAACTTTGCTTTTTCTAAAGAAAATTTTCAAGATGGCTCTGAAGAAGCTGCAACACTCAGCATGTGCATGCCATGTCATATGCCATAAAAAAGCTTTTTCTCAGATATATATGTCAATTCTATGTCATTATGATGTACTATATATCGAATTCCTGTAGAAACTTTATAATCCCCCTCAGACTAGAGAGGAAATATGTTAATCCACATAGAGATTTTTCAAAAACATAAAAAAAAGTAAAACAATTATTAGCATTAGCGTTTTTACATTAGAATTATTTATTTTAGGCACGGTGGCTTAGTGGTTAGCACGTTCGCCTCACACCTCCAGGGTTGGGGGTTCGATTCCCACCTCCACCTTGTGTGTGTGGAGTTTGCATGTTCTCCCCGTGCCTCGGGGGTTTCCTCCGGGTACTCCGGTTTCCTCCCCCGGTCCAAAGACATGCATGGTAGGTTGATTGGCATCTCTGGAAAATTGTCCGTAGTGTGTGATTGTGTGAGTGAATGAGAGTGTGTGTGTGTGCCCTGCGATGGGTTGGCACTCCGTCCAGGGTGTATCCTGCCTTGATGCTCGATGACGCCTGAGTGACCCGAGGCAGTTCAGATAAGCGGTAGAAGATGAGTGAGTGAGTGATTTATTTTAAACTTTATACTGAAGAAATAGCATCAAATTGTTTGAGTGCAATAAAACAGGTCTTTTCTTGTTTAATTAATAAGAAAATAACACTTTAGAGAGCATCTTTACTCTGAAATATATATATATTTTAGATTTCTAGCATCAAAAAATAAGATTTTGGCTTTTTAAAATATATTTGAAAGAGAGATACGTAATTAGGTCTCATTTGGATAAATAATAATAAATAAAGAAAACATCAGAAATCATTGGGCAAAGACTGAATTTCATACTGCTAATGTTTAATGTAACTACATTTACAAAATGTTTTCCTAACGTTATCATTTGGTTCTCGGATATTTTTGGGAACCATTTCATAACGTTATGGGAATGTTATATCTGGATTACAAGGTCAACGCTCTCCCCAAAACTTTCTAGGAGCTTTCGCCCAAGTTTGCTTTGGATTCTAGAAATATTCTGGACATGAACAACTATTAGCTGGGTATTAAATGAATGGTCGTAGTTCAGATCTAGCTTTATTCTAAATAATAATCCTGTCTTCTTTAGCATGTGTGTTTGTGTACTTTGGGGATGTTGTAGAATAGCGATAAAATGTTGGGTCACAATCAGAAGGTTGTGAGTTTGAATCCCACGTCCACCAAGCTGTCACTGTTGGGCCCCGGATCAAGGCCCCTAACCCTCAGTTGTATAAGCATGTAAGTCTCTCTGGATAAAGGTGTATGCTTTTAATGTAAATGTACTTTGCCCAACAAACCGACATTTTCTAACGTTTACCTTTTTTTTAAGGGTATTTAATACTATTTTCAAGTATTTCATAACGATTTCGGAACAAAGTCTGATGTAAAAGTGTTAAAAAGGGTAAAAAAAAAAAGGTATTTAATTTCCATAATGTTCCACAAATCCACTGTTAGTGAAAGCTTCAATGCAAAACATCAGACTTGATGTGTGTTGTTTATGTGAGCTAATCGTGCTAGCTGATTAGCCGGAGATTTTTTTATTCTTTTTTATTATTATCCGGAGATTTTAGTGAGTTTATGTCTCTGAAACATAACGTCACCGGTTTTAGCTGTATGTAGCCTGAACTCGGTTTATATTCGATCTCCTGTGATGTTGCTAGATGGCGCTCTGTTCACACGCTGCACCTTTATAAGATCTCCACGTCACCGTGGATACACGGTTAAGGCAGCGCTTCCGGGATCTATGTACACACACCGCATTGAATCATGGGATGTGAGTTTTTGTCGCCTCTATAAGCGCCTCAGGTTCCCGAGAAGAAAACTACACTTCCCACAAATCCGGCTGAGCGCCGCAACTCCCAGCTGGATGGAGTCCTGGGCAGCTGACGGCTCCTCAGAGGAGGCAGCGCTCATTAACGGGTACGGAGCGGAGAGGAGCCGAGCTCTCCGTCGTCATGGAGTAGCGATATAAAATAAAAAATACAATAAAAACAGCTTTCTGCCCGAAAACACACGGCTGACATGTTCAAACGCAGAAGAAACTAAATTATTCGCCCCGACAAACGATTTGTCGGTGACACTCTTGAAGGTTGGATTTTGTTGGAATCTGTGGTAATTTTTCTCTCAACCGGTCCCATGATGTCCACGGAGGAGATGCTGAAGGAGATCGCGCGCCTCTCCGGTGAGCTGAACGAAACCACGCGCGAGAAGATCCAGGCGGCGGAGTACGGGCTTGTGGTGCTGGAGGAGAACCAGGCGCTGAAGCAGCAGTACGACGAGCTGGAGAGCGACTATGACAGCGTCCGACAAGAACTGGACCAGCTTAGAGAGGTTGGCGCACATTTACAGTCGTGTCTAAGCTGGATTTAAATTAGAACCCAAACAAGTAAAAAAACGTCAATTTAAAAAATTTCTGTCAGTTCGACCGTTACAGTTTGAACCGTCAATATTTAAAATTTCTGTCAGGTCGACCGTTACAGTTTGAACCGTCAATATTTAAAATTTCTGTCAGTTCGACCGTTACAGTTTGAACCGTCAATATTTAAAATTTCTGTCAGGTCGACCGTTACAGTTTGAACCGTCAATATTTAAAATTTCTGTCAGGTCGACCGTTACAGCTTTCACCGTTAACCGTTACCTTTATATCGTTTTCGACGTTTTTTAGGAATTTTTATCATCTTATTTGTGTTTTTATGACAGTGACTGGCTAAGAAATGCTTTTATTTACTTGTTTATTTATTTTATATTCATTTATTAATTACGTTTTTGCTCTGCAATGTCACCAGAATGAAGCCTGACAGGATTACATTACATTCCTAATGGCATCCTCTGGCCTGCGTAATACGTCAGTTATAACTCGTTATCGCGATATTGGTCTTGACGATACTACCGCGCATGCGAGCTCTGAGAAGTAATAATTTTAAACAGTCAACATTATTGTTAGTCGTTTTTTTCCTGCAATGTTATATAGCAGTACGGTGTATAGTCTGTATACTGTGACTCTGGTTAATAACATTCCAGACTCAAGTCTGTTTTAAGTGTACATAAATGACTGACTGGGGAACAGTGAGGGGGAAGAAGAGCCTGATGGAATGCCATCAAATGTGAGTAGTGGTTCTGGTGTAAAAATGTAGCTAGGGTTCATGTGAACTAATACAAGAAAGTCATAAAGTATGTTACATAAATGAAAATTGAGTTAATAGAGTCAAATAAAGATCGTCAGCTTGTCTGTGCTGATGTTTTAACGGCATTTTCATGTTTAAAAATGCATTAAATAAGCAACTGTTGTATTTCTGTATCGTGGTGCTATATAATATAACGTGCTTTGAAAAATGGCGGGCTCAGTTTGAATTTTTTTTCTCTTAAGCAGGAAGTGTCCTTCTGGAAAGATTGACTAGCCAGCCAAACAAGTTACGGCCCACACAGGCATGCTGGGAATGTAGAATCAGCTCTAAAGATAAACGACAGCTCTAGGCTTTCATCGAGCTGTTTTTTTTTTCTTTTCCCCATGACTTTGTCTCCTTATCTGCTCAGTAAAATGGCCCTCTTTGCTTCAGGCCGAGGTTTTGTGTTATGAGTCATATAATCAGAGAAGTAGGTGAAAGAGAAAAAGAGACCAACCACTGGCGCAGCTGTCGGAGCTGTTGATGAAACATTAAGTGCCGTCAGATGGCCTGAGTAAACTGGGCGGAATTCAGCATGTGTGTGGTTCGCTTCGCTTTGTAAGCAATTCCTGGTCAAAATAATGAGGAGGTCATTTCATATTTACCCATAAATCCCAACATTTCTCTGATTTATCTTAAGTGAGTGTTCTCAGCGAGTCATTTCCTGCCACATGGAGTTTTATTTTTAGTTATGGATCCTTGCAAGAAAAGTTAGAATGACTTCATTGCTATTGTCTCCTATTAGCCTGTGTCTTGTCTGATTTTGTTCAATATTTACATTTTGGCAACCGCGTTAACATAAAAAAAACGTTTGTTGTTGGCACTGTGGCGCCTACTGACATGTCTTTCTGGAATATGGAGTGAGGGTGGAAGTATTTGCGGTTGAAAAGACCTTATTGAGAAGACAAGGGCAAAAAAAGGGAGAGAGAGAGAGAGAGAGAGAGAGATAGAGGAGGCCATCAAAACATAAAGCAGTTTTTTTTTTTTTAGTTCAGTTATGCTTTTTGTATTTCTGTCTCCTTAATTCCATGCCCTCTTACTTTCTCTGGGGTTTCTGCTCAAGCCATTTCCTTGCCAAAAAAACAACATAGAAACAGAGCTAAAAGACGGTAAATCTTTCATGGTGAGAAACAAGGCAGGCTTTGGCTTTTGTAATGATCTCATAGTCACATTGATTAGGAGAAACATCACCTGTTCGTGACAAGTGACATTGATTTCTGTACTAGTTAAGTTGCCCTGACATTCTTGTCTTTTATTCAGCTTAATTTGTCAGCTTTTGTAAAACAGTTCATTTAAAAACATTAAGCTATTGTTTATTGGTCAGTGAAACACAAGTCTAGTTTAGCTGGCAGAATATAATAAGTACATTTACTTTTATTATCATTATAGTAATACATCCCTTCAACCCTGCAATGTAGAGAAATTCAGCTCATGTTCATTCTGCAGTGTGCATAAAATGCCTGCCTGATACAACCATTAATATTTTCCAATGATCCACTGACCTCACAGCAGGTTTACATGTTGATGCGAGGAAAGAATAGCTTTTAAACATTTCCTCTCAGTGGATCAGTGAGATATTATTTATAAGTGTGGAACATGCTATGCCATGAAAAGTAATGCCATGCCATGAAATTTACTTCAGCAAAACACTGTTTCTTTCTCAATTTAAAACTGAATACTCTTTTTATTTTAAAGTCGTTTTGATTCAATGATAAAGGTTTTGGGTGTCTACAGTGTGACAGATTTATGGAGGTGTGTTGGAGACTGAAACTGAAGCTGTTGCACACATTATTGACCCAATGGAAATGGTCAACAGTGGATTCTTTATAGTGTCCATTAAATGGCTTTAAGCTTGTGGTTTGATTCTGTATTAGGGTTGGGTGATACAAAAAAAAATGATATCACAACATTTATTTGATGCAAGATATGGATCACAGCACCTAAGCCAGCATCTTTGCTAAGCAACTGCCAGAAAAAAAATGCAGTACTGTGTTTAAATGCTAAGACCAAATCCCAGCCTTGCACATATTCAATATATCCTCACGGCTGCTTGTCATATTGCTTAAATACAATATATAGTCTACTTACAAATTGTTAGTTGTTAAAAACTATTCAATGCATATATTTAAAACTGAAAATGTGAAAAAAACGAAGGCTGTCTATTACAACCCATTTGTTGAGTCTATGAGATTAGATCATGCTCTTTTGGATGATTTCCACCGAAGACAGAGCAGAGATAAAGTGTTAATGGTGCATACCAGCTAAATTCTGCTAAATTGGAGGGTCTTCTACAGTATCCACCATTTCACGATTGCAGGAAATATTAAAACATTTTCGAGTTATGCCTACAAAGACAGCCAAACAGCACAGATATTCATTTGGCTGCCTTTGAGCAAGCTCACTGCCCCACAACTGAGTTCTTATTACACCTAGTTTCCAAAAAATAGAATGCAGGACCACTCTCTGTTATTGACGGTCTCTTTAAGATTTTGCTTGTGTAAGTGCAGACACTGTGCCTATGATGTAGAGCCATTTCTATTCTAAGATATATGGCAAAGATTGGGGGAAGGAAAGGGGGGTTCATGGAGTGGATTTTTGTGTACTTCAGAAATGCCTATGTATCACAGTGACCTTGTTTCCCACACAAAAAATGTTTTTTACAAAGTTATTGGTTATAAAGGAAGAAAAGCATAGGAATTCAGTCTGAATATGGCACGTCTGTGCCTTTCCACTTACAGAAACTTTTGCTGGTTGGGTTTGACCTTCACTTCTGCAGGCTGCCTCTGGGTTGTTTTCCTGTATGCCACACATTCCCACACAGGGTGTCACACACAGAAGTCATGACCTTTCCAACTCCTTGACTTTTGTCCTGACACTGGCACACAGACTGACTGGTCAGTCTGTGTTTGCGTGTGTATTGCATTGATGGGCTAAATATCTTAATTTGAGAAAGCAATTTGCAACCCTCCCATTTTTATCTTCCTTATGTAACCCTCCCATTTTCATCCAGGCTCAGGACCTGAGAGTTAACACTTCACTGGCTCTTTAATTTGATATATTTCTATTACTACAAATCATGTATTTAATGGAAATGTGCTGTACTTACAGACAAAAAAAAAATCTTAAAACTTAAATCTAAAATGATTTCTATTTATTGCTTACATCATGTGCAGCTATTGAGCTGAGATGATGCAGAAAATAGAACTGATGCTGTTTCCATGTTGCCTGATTTATTCAGGGTTTAGCTGGGATTGTCGTGAGGGAATTCAAGAGGCCATGAAGACTCACACATGTGCACACACACACACACACAATAAAAACACCCTTCATTCTGTTGCCATGACAGACCCTTGTGGCATTATGTAGGGTGTGTAAAAAACACAGTGAAAGCATTCACATTTGTGTATGCACACACATACACACACACACACAGCTGATACTGCAGCAGCTGCATGCTTGTAATTTTTATTATGGTCAATACCATAAATATCTTAAAAGGACAATACAGCTTGTGAGACCTGCTTAAGATTTAGAACCAATGTCCATTAATTTAGAGACATGGGCAGGATTAAAAAAAGTCTGCTAATTACACACTTGCACACAGATGTTCCTGGCATGCCTTTAAAAGCATGTAAACAGGTTCAGACTAATGTCTCCAGACTAATGTCTCCAGATTAGAATAATCCTGGCACCGGACACTGGCGTGGGAAAGTTGTAGCAGGTGCCAAGCCTAGCGTAGCCACTTCTACCTGAATAGGCCTCTCTTTGGCTCCTCAGAAGATGGGCACCATCTTATCAAAGGATTGCCTCTTGGATGTGTGAATCAAGAGATTAGACCAGGCCTCTTATGTTTAGCATGTGAAAAGACGTGTCCAAATGCAACTGTGGTGAGCGCTAATAAAGCAGTGTATATATATGTTAGAGATTGTCCAAGGATTTTGATTCCTCTTTATTTGGACTGAAATGTTTTTTGTTTTTTACTTTAGAATAATGAACTTAAAAAAAAGGTGCTTTGGGTGTGCATGGTTTAGAAATATTTTCAGAACAGTATGAATAGTCTGCTATGTCTGCAAAGGTGTGCCCTGGAAAATTCTCTGTATTTATGGACAGTTAAATTAAGCATAACGCAGGCTGAATTAATACAAATGTGTATGAATGAGAGAGAGTGACAGGACGCAATTAAGCCGTAATCTGCAGTAAATGGGTCTGAATGCAGCAGCTAATCACTGCACTCATGGCCTCAATCGGCTGGTTCACAGAGTCTGGCAGCTTATCTTGGATATATCAGCTGTGCGTGTGAAAGAGCTACAGTAGTAAGCTTTGGGGGTGGCATGTATTGTGTTTTTCAAGTTGACATGTTTTAATCGAACAAAAAGTATAATGAAAAAGAATAATGGTGAACTGTGGTCTCTCAGTGGACTCATTGCTCTGTGAAACAAATGGGACTTCCCTACAAAAGGCATGAGGGATTTTCCACAGTCGGGTGCCTGAGGCTGATGGGAATGCGACTTAAATAAGCGTCTTTCACACAAGAATATTACGTTACTTCCTTACCCTGAATAGTGTGTGATGCTTCTGATTGCAACAAGGTTAATTATTTTTCCCGTGTTGCCACTCCAGGTTGTAAACATCATAGCTGACTGCTGTATAAATACATTTCTTCAAACGTCAGTTTGCTATTTACTATTTGTATGTGTGGGTTTCTGATAAAATGTCTGTGTGTACAGAACAGTCAGAGTAAGATAGGAAGGGAATAAGAGGTAATCTGGTTAGCTTAGAGAGGAAGTGTGTCTAAAAGGAGCAGCTGGCCTCATCTATTATTATCAGCAAGAACCGTTTGTCACCAGTCAGAGTTTAGATGACCGCATGACATGCCACAGTTCCTTTGGATGGTCTTTTGCTTTATGTTGGTGCTCCATGTTGTTACAGCAAGCCAGTTTGATGGGAAACTTTTGCTCTATGCAAATTCATATAAAGCGAATACCAGCGTTCTTCCAAATGAAGAAGTCAGACAATAGGGATTATTGACATCTCCAGTCATGTGCTGGTCTCCAGATTTGTTTACAAATCTAGGTCAAAATGTAGGCTGCACTAGGCTCCACTATTAACCATTTCCCCCCCCAAAAGGATTCCTCTATTTGCTGTTTGAGAATATTTATGTAATTTAGAGACAAAAAGCAATTTGAGAACACTTTTGCTGTGTGACATGGTACATTATCATGTTGGATGTAGCTATTAGAATATGGTAAATTGTAGCCATGAAGGGATGCACATGATCAGCAACAATACTCAAATAATCTGTGGCATTCAAGTGAGGCCATCCTTAAAAATATTCTTGTTTGCCGTAACCCGACCGACCCTGTCAATTTAGGACCGACTCAAATGTTTTTTTTTTTTGCTTTAAGCCCGACTGACTTGCCGGTTGTAAATTTGCGTTAAGACAGACCAATTTTTTTTTTACTCTTCAAACAACTAATACAAAAGCAATAAAATAATATTAATTATATTTTAATAAGTATTGTAAATATATAAATACATACAAACGAAGGCTACGTTCTTTCTTTTAAATAAAAACCCGTGACATCATCTATGTTTACACTATTGGTTAACGGATGTCACACTATGGCCTGTGTGTTCGCTTCATCTCATACTCTCATTCACTGTCAGAGTCAACGCTTGGTAATGATGGCTGCGGCTGCAGTAAACAAAATGTTTGCGGTCACCGTTCAAAGTCATACGGGTTCGGGCACCATAATGCATCTAAAAAATTCATTAAAACAGCTCGACACCGCTTTAACTTGGCACGAAGTTCTGGAAAAACTGTGCCCAGATCTTTTCCCATCCCTTCTCCCGTCAGTCTAGCCTGCATCAATATGAGGTTTGCAATGATTCTAACACTACTTTCTGTGTAGCTCTGCAGAAATCAAGACTTTCTCAGTTTTTCTGGTCTTCTGTTCAGCTCTCCAGTTTGGGTGAATCTGTGCCCACTGCAGTCTCAGCTTTCTCATCTTGGCTGAGACAGGAATAGAACCAGACGTGGGATTCTACTGTTGTAGTCTATCCACCTCAAGGTGTGACACATTATGCATTCGGAGATGCTTTTTCTGCTCACCACAATTGTACAATTAGACTGGATGTTTTTCTTTTATTGCATCATTTTGTGTAAACCCTAGAGACTTTTTTTTTGTGAAAATCCCAGGAAATCAGCAGTTTCTGAAATATTCAAACCAACCCGCTTGGCACCAGCAGTCATGCCATGGTCCAAATCAACTGAGTTCACATTTCTTCCTCATTTTGATGGTTGATATGGGCATTACCTGAAGCTGCTGGTTTGTATTTGCATGATTTTATGCATTGCACTGCTGCCACATGATTAGATTAGGTGTACTGTACAAATGTTCCTAATAGACCATAGTGTCTTTGTGGCTTAGTAAACTACACGCAATATAGAATACATAATAAGTCTTCAGTTTATAATGAGAAGAATCAAGTTAAACCTCAGATTTAAGACTGCAACAATAAACATGTCTCGTCTTATTCCCACTGCTTATCACTGAGCTCGTCCAGCATCTCTCTCAGGATTCTGCCCCCTTTTTCCCTCCATTGAATTCCTGCTTCCTGTTTACTTCCATAAGGGGCCCTGAGCACTGAGTAACATCCGTGTTGGGGTAAGTAAAATAGCAGTCCTGCATGGCGGTGAGACCAGGAAGAGAAGACATGATAATAGATTAAATTCTTTGATAGTGTTTGGCATGCAGCATCATAAATGTCCAGATAAAAAGAACATTTGTACTGTAAGAAATCATGGCCCTTGTGTAACAGTTAAAACGTATAAATGGATTGGGAAATTGTTTTGTGAATATAGCATGTCAGACACAGCAGCAACCGATCAGATACATGTGGGAAACACTGTGGCCAAAATATTTTAAATGCTGTAGTGATGCATTGTGATGTTTATTTACTGCTCAGTGTGAATTTAAAAAAAATGCTCTGAATAGCAATTGAACAGTGAGGGTACCTATTAACAAAATACTGAATGAGGAAGAATAATTGTGTGTGTGTATGGTTTGTGTGGGTAAATGAAGGAGCAGACACTGGTGCTTTAACACACCAATCACTCACAGTTCCAAGCAGCATAAGAAGAGAAAGAGAGAGAGAAAAAACAATTATCTCTCAATCGTCTGAGTCACCAGGATCCACCCTTTAAGTATATCTTGGCAAGTGCACAAGATAAGAGTTGCATCTCAAAGCAAATTTGCGTGGGCAAATGTGCACAGTTAGTGGCCATTCTTGTCAGTTGCACACACCCTGATTGCAGGGTGACACCTGCGGGTGTGACAATCTACCCACAACCACAACTCATTGTCAGCAGGGCAGTGATCCAGCACTGTCATCATGGCAGACGTTGTGCTAGTTACAGCCTGTCAGATTTATCTACATCAACAGCGAGTTTTTAATTGAAAAGTAAGTACTTAAGGTCAGGGGCACCCACATCTTCTGCTTCTTGCTTCTTGTGAGGTTGTATGTGGCAGAACAAGATGCATTTGAGTCTTGAAACAGTAGGTAGTGAAAAAAATGACAAAAACTCATGACCATACATATTATAGGTTTGGTCTGAGGAATCTCTCAAGGCAATCTGTGTTTGTCACTTCACACTTTAACATCTTAACATCTTAAGCTCCGTCTGACACACATTGAAGAATCTGTTTCATCGCTTATTAGTGTGAATGTAGTGTTACACCTCAAACCTTTTTTTATTGCACCATTTGTGTCATGGTGACTGAGTTAACGTCTTTACATTGCTGAAAAAGCTTATGTGTTCAAAGATTTTGTAAAATCTATCTATCTATATATGTAGTGCTCTTTACTGCCCCACTTGTGTTAAGTGAATCCTAGAGACAAGGAGCAGAGTAGGCAGAATTGATAACAACTGGAGGAAAGGGTGCCACATAGAAAGAAAGAGTGTGTGTGTACAGTATGTGTGTGAGAGAGTGTGTTTGTCAGTGTGTGTTTGTGTGTGTGTGTGCTTGGGTGTCGCTGGTATTTTGGTCTGGTAGTTGGGAGGAGCTGGATGTTTGCCAGTTTCTTAAGAATCTGAGAAATAATGTGTGTGTGTGTGTGTGTAATGCTACATGTGTGTAAGGCTAGATGCCAGTGTTCCTATGGGAACCAGTTGGGTTTGGGTTCTTTTGGGCATTCAGTCAAACGAACAGTGACAACACCAGCTTATATAACTATCATTTAAATGGGTGGTTCAACCTCGTTAAAGCTTTTCATGTGTTTGCTTGTGATGGGGTGTCCCTGTTTATTTTACATGGAAAACATTTGATTTGGTCCAGAGAACAACTGAAAATATATTTAGTACATCCAAAATAAACGCTAGAACATTTCACCAAACTCCCCACAGAGTTCTGACTAATATTCGTTTAATAAAATGCTGCAGTAGTGAACATTAAGCTGTCTGCATGTATTGTTGTATGAAATGCGGGGATTTGTCGTTTTCTCCCCATTCACACCTCACGTGCTGTTGATTAACTGCGGCCTCTGATCAATTAGGCATGCATTGCAAGGCTGGGATTTGATTAAACGTGTCTGTAGTTAGATTAGTGAGACGTTGATTGTAGAAGGACAAGCCATAGATCTCACATGTACAATTTCTTTTTCCTTGGTTTGAAAGAAAATGTAAATTCTTTTGAGCTGGAGTAAAGGAATTCAATTTCCATTGGGTTGCTGAAACCAAAAACATTTATTTGTACATGGGGTTTAAACCGTGTCATCCAGTTTGAGTAGAATATTCTAGATTTCGCCTTGGATTATTTCAAGCTGGCCGCTTAATTTAAGAATTAAACATGGCATGGCGTGCTGAAGATAATTGCTTAACACTCCTGTTACCCTGAAGTTTGTTTTCCTTAAACGTCATGTGTTTTATTCCTTTATACTACATGCAAAACGCAGTTTTGATTTTATGAAACAATAACACAATGTATTATTTAACCATTTATTTAAACACACATACAGTCATTCCTCATATAACGTCAGTAAGACAACTTCTGACGTACTGAGTAACATACATATAAATGTGATAGAACAAGTGCATGAAAATAAACCAGCATCCAGAGCTACTATAAGAGCTGCTGTGCTAATAAAACAATAAATCAACACTAAGGGCCTTTTTACACCTGGTCACTTCATGTGTTCTCTCTGATCCGATAGCTATCTGATTTGTTAAAACTGTTCCATTTACATTAGGCCACATAAATGCGTCTTGGCGAATCGGATATCAATCCGATCTTTCTACTCACGCCCAAAATGCAAATATATTTTACCTCATTTCCGGGGTAATTGAAATGGAACACGCTTTGGTGTATGCGGTTTTCAGAATGCAATCAAAAAGAAGACGAAAAAACTTGTTACGACGGTTATGCTACAAAAAAACAGCATTTACAGGGTTCCCACGCGTCCTGGAAAACCTGGAAATTCTGGAAAATTAATGACCAATGTTCCAGTCCTGGAAAACACATGGAAAATGAAAGAAAACATAAACTGTCCTGGAAAAAATCTTGTTGTCCTGGAAAATTATTATTTTTAAATGTTCTTGATCATTTAAAGATCATCTTGATCATTTAAAAATTAGTAACAGAAAGCGCTCTCTTCAGGGACGCTGAGTTTTGACGGGTTTTTTGTTATGCTGTTTAATCTCGCTGTGACGGATGACGTTGTCTTGTGTTGGCGGTTTCAGGTGCTAGGAATAGTTTAAGTGCTCGAATGTTTTCAGCAAATGGTGACGGGTAACCAGGTTATATTAACCTTGTTAATCTGAATATCATGTGCAAGGGGAATGCACAGCAATCTAAAGCATGCATGACGGCATTGGCCTGAGAAAGGAAAGGGTATTAATATATGCGGTCTTTTTATTTTATAAATGTTGAAATTTCATTCACATGACAAATTGTCTTTAAAAGTATAGTTAAGTAATAGCCATAAAGTGTACGTTGTTTTTCTTCTGGAGAGAAGAACATATTACTTTAGGCCGTGAATCTGTGATCTTTTTTTTTTTTTTTGCTAAATTTGAAATGTCCTGGAAAAGTCCTGGAAAATGATCTCTGAAAAAGAGTGGGAACCCTGATTTACTGTTTGCTGCATTTTCGCTGGCGGCAGCAGTGCATTTTAAGTCCCAACGAGACACCTGGGTGAAAGATCACTTGCGAGTGACGTACTTCCGTTTGGGAGGACTATAGCGCTGACGTATGTGGCTTGAACAACCATATTCATTTACACCTTTCCAGTTTCATCTGAAATGCGTCCCAGACCACCTCCTGAAGTGGTTTGAACGATCGGATTTATATCCATATCAATAGCCATTAAATACCAGAGGCTATTGGTGGATTTTTGGCGTTGATTCATTCTTCATTTTTAACTGGGTTACAATAAAAATAGCTCTTCATCATTTTATTGAACAAGCCACCTTATGAGTAATGTTTAGATTCCAAATTTTAAATGTCAGTGTTTCTAAAACGGTCAGTTCCTTCTCTACACCAAATGTCACTTCAGAATTCAGTTCCTATTCTATACCACGTTGGTCAGCTTTGGGGAGAAAACAAAAAAACAGCTGGCTTCCTGACCTTAGCAGGAAGTGTATAAGTCAGCTGGATAAGTCATCTGCACAGGCTGAGACTGATGTCATGGGAAAGTCATGCTAAAGTAAGGCAGATCAGATGAATACAGATGACTACAAACCCAAAGCACAAGGCTCTGTAATATATAAGATACTCTACTGGTAAATAGGATTGAGAAGGCATGAAAATGTAGAGAGGAAATGAAAGATGAGTGTGCAGTGTCCCATCGCTTGTTTCCTTATTCTGTCAGTCTACTTGGCACAGAAGTCATAAGGACACTTTTCTGTGATTTCTTACACACTCACAGCTGAATCCACCTCTGATGCGTTCTCTCTACCTGAATAGATCAGATATGGTCAATAACAGGATGAAATGTGGAATATGGCATTCTTTAGTTAGCTCTTTGTCTAGGGAAAATGAATGTTAACCTTCCTTGGTTCCCCTGTTGTGTGACTGGTTGTTGTTAAACTATTCCGTTTACTGTGGCCGTGTGTTAACGAGCAAGAGAAATCGATGAGGATTCTTTTTTTTTCCTCCAGTGGCGAGTACACAGTTTTTCCCTTGTGCGAACAGTGTGTTCTCTCCTCCTTTTTAAAAAAGTTAATCCATGCCTTGTTACTTATTGACACAATTTTAGTCAGTAAGTATTTGGAGGCCACAATAGGTCAGTGCTCAGGCAAGTTCTCATATGTTATTTGTAGCATAAATCATTTCTTTCTTTCTTTTTTTTAATTGTACATTTTTTTCCATTGTCCTTTTGTGTGTGAAAATCCCAGGAAATCAGTAGTTCCAGAAAAGCTGAAGCCAACATACACAACTCTGTATACACAAGTAAAACATACTTCACAAGTTCTAAAGGTTACAGAGATTTTCCCCCTGACGTTTCTGATGTTTGATGTGAACATTAACTCAAGCTCTTGACCTGTGTGTGTGTGATTTGATGCACTGCACTGCTGCGACAGTGATTGGCACTTTGGATAATAGCATGAATGTATAGATGTTCCTATTAAAGTGAACACTTCAGGGATGCCTCATGAACTTCACTTTTCACTGTTCTTGTTTGGTGCAAAATGCTTGATTTCACAAAAAGAATCGACTGGAATTTGACATGCAGAGGGTGAAGGAGATAAAGAAGTGATTTCTTTTGCATCCGGGTGATTGGTGCAGTGGCACAGAAGAACAAGGGATCTCTCTCTTGATCCTCCAGACATGCTGACCTTCATCTTTTCACTCTTAGGTATATGATTATATTTCTTTCCCAAAATTACAATTTTCTCTGAATTCCAGGTTCTGACTGTTACTTAGCCTGACCTCTGACTTTCAAGTGACTTCTGAAAATGTGTTAACTCTCGCAAATCACAGTTAAATGTCGAGCATCGTCTGACCCACAGCATTGTATCAGCGTACTGTTGCAAAATCCTGTGGAATGAGTTCTGCACAGAGCATGCTGGAACAGGCGCAGTGGATAGACTTCCAGGAAAGCTGTTCTGCTTCAGGCCTAAACATGTCCATGCAGTATTTTATTTGTGTGTGTGTGTGTGTGTGTAAGAGAGAGAGAGAGATTAGACACTCTCCTCTGCAGAATAGCAGAGCTGCAATGCAGAGGCTGCTCAGTAGTCAGCTGTTTAACTCCTTCATTCCCTCCTGGTACAATCTCTCCCACAGTTATCATGTCAGATGGTGAGGGTTAAAATCTCTCACTACTGGATAATTACAGCTAAAGTGACCATCGTAATTATTTTACTCCATACTCAATTACTGAGTTCATTATTCATCTAGTTTACGAGATGTTTTGTGTTATTGCATCTGCCACAGAAAGCTTTATTTCGCATGTCATAAGAATAAATCCCTTTAGGTGTATTCGTCTTTGAATGTAAATAATGGACGCTAATCACCCGTGTTAATAATAATGCTGGTCAGTTAGCCCACACGAATGTGGGTTGTGTATTACACAACTGGATCAAATCTTAAGCTCTGAGATCTTGCAAAAAAACAAACAAACAAACAAAACAAAAAAAAAGAAACCAGGTAAATATCTGAGATGAGAATAATGAGCTAAACAAACTCATCAGTGTGTTATACAGTAAGTCAGTTGTGTTGCCGAGGACGTCAACAACTTCAAACAAGACCCACATCAAAGCCGTATAGCTCACCACAGAGCCACCATTTTCTCCCATGACTCACATTCTGCTCCATTCCTCTCTATGACCATGGTGGACAATCATAATTAATTAGCTAGCCCTCTGAGGAAGTAATAACAAGGCAAACTAGCAAGTGTATTAAAAAAGTTAAATGATTGATTATATAATAATCATTTATTATTTTTTAGCAATGTAGCACACTGAATTTGTAATCTTTATTCCTGCCAGATGTCTGCGGAGTCCATTAAAGCGAAAGTTTGCTGATAAACAGCCAGTGTGCCTGGGTCTTAAATAAAGGTGTGTCATTGTCATGAGGGCACAGCAAAGTCGTCCAAAACCTGTCCAGGTTTACGCAAGCCCTGAACAAAGCGTGCAAGTGCTTGATCTGAACAGTATATCTCATGGCTGCAGCCCAAGTCTGAGAGATTAGATTACAGGAAGTTTGCGAACCAACATCACACCACAACACCTGATTTTCTTTGTCTAAACTAACAAGTGAAATTAGCAAGCAACAAGAAAGATTACCTGGAGGCATTGATGCATTTGATAGTCCTGTGGGGTTGATCTGTCCCTCCCCCTGTCCAAAGACATGCATTATAGGCAGATAGGTGTCTTTAACTTGTCTGTAGTGTGTGAAAGCTTGCACTAGTGCAGTGGGTTGGTGACCCGTCAAGTTTGTCCCTTTGCCTTTGCTGGGATGGCCTCCATGTCCCCTGTGCCCCTGTGTAGGAGAAGCTGTACAGATAAGGGATGGATGATTGTGTTGAATTTTTTGTAATGTGTTTAGTGATTCTATTGCTAATTGGTTAGCTAGTGCTGTAATTTTGTTAATGGTTGTGTACCCATTCTGATGTCACAGAAGGACATTGCTAGTGGATATACACATGGGGTGGGGATTCACCAGTCTCATGGAAGTGGGATTCCATATCAGCTCCTAAATGCACTGGGATGTCAAGGGTCATATTAATGAGAACTAGACGTAGTTGAGACAACAGATATCAGGCTCTGTATTAGCATGAAAGTTGCAGATTTGGAACATAACCAGACACGCTTTCTTTCCCCAGGCATTCGGACAGGCTCACTCCAACCAGAGAAAAGTGGCAGCTGATGGCGAGAGTCGGGAGGAATCTCTGCTTCAGGAGTCGGCATGTAAAGAGGCATACTATGAGCAGCGCGTGCAGGAGCTACAGGCCGAACTCAGGCAGACTCGCAACACCCTCTCCAACGCACAATCGGAGAACGAGCGCCTGTCCA
Source organism: Tachysurus vachellii (assembly GCF_030014155.1). NCBI lineage: Eukaryota > Metazoa > Chordata > Actinopteri > Siluriformes > Bagridae > Tachysurus > Tachysurus vachellii. The sequence goes on from NC_083470.1 coordinate 19,688,904, forward strand.
CCATCACTCAGGAGCTCAGAGAGGTTAGACACACAAATAACACTATCCCAAGAGCATATGTTGTCCTTTTTTTCCCCCCCTATTATTTACCCGGGGAATAAACAATGATGTGCTTGCAAATTGGAAAAACTGAATAAACTGAAACATTGTACAATATTTTGAGATTTAGAAATTTTGAGAGAATAATAATAATAGAATTTAACGTATTATTATAAATCAGTTCTGCACATCCATAGTTTAATTATGAGTGTCATTTCAACTGATATTCATTCATATTTGTATTATTGCCCCCAATTTTGACCTTTGCAATATGATCAAACTGCAATGTGCAAATGACTCTTACAAATGACTCAGTAATTAATTGTGTTGTGTAGGAGTTTTGAAGAGTCAAACTATACACTTTCTGCAGCATCTTTTACTATTAATTAATTATACACTCTTTGCCCAACATATTTGTTCAGAAACAGCTGCACTGTGATGGCTATTGGAACAGACATGCAGTAATCAGCAGCTAAGTGCACATATTCAGGTGTTATTACCAGCTGTTAATGGTCAAAGAGATTGTAATCCAGATAACCTCCCAGTGAATATCAATTTACTGGATGTTATTTGAGCGGCGTCATTCTGGAATCTCGAGCACCCGCCGATTGGTCTCTTTCAGTATCTGATCTGGCAACCACTGACACACACTCATGCCAGGCATGATGCCAGCTTTGCCCTTTGCTCCATGACCCGACACCAGCGGAATCCACTTACACGCCTCAGTCCATACACACTCTTGTGCAAGCACAAATTAATGCCTCACTAATTACTTTCCAGTGTTGTGAAAATCTGCAGATTGCTCTAAATGGTCACATGACATGCTCTTGTGTCTTCAAGAACCAAAGCTTGTACTTTGAGTGGATCTATAACCCGGTAGAGTGCAAGGCTTTCAGCTGTAACAGTACAAGTACAAAGGATTGTGCAAATCCATTTTCTGACATAAAATGAAAAGACTTGCCGCTGACATCCCTGAAAATGAATTTTAAACCCTCTTTTTTTTTTGTTTGTCTTTTTGTTTTTTGCTCATCTTCAACGGATTAAGGATCCTCTGTAAAAATTTGAAAGGAAATCCCTTTTCCAAGCTTTACGCTTTTTTGCGGAGTTAGTCAAATCACATTTCAAGCATCAAGTTCAAAATCTCCTGATACCAAGCCCCAAATCCCTCCTTTCTCAGTGTCAGTGGCTTTGGAGCCTTTTTGCTTACTCTTCTCTGATTCAGATTTAGCATCATTTGCGATCAAAATAATCAACATCTTTGTCAGCCTTGGATGCATTTCAACACACACACATGGTTTAGCTTCATCCCTCCAAACATCTCAGCTCACAGAAAACATTTGTAGCTCAGACGTCTGCATTATACGTCGAAGCAGTAAGTGTGTATTGTAATAGACGCTTTACCCCTTTACAGGCTCTGAATAGAATTTAGAAACATCAACATTTAAAGAAGTAATGGAGGGCGAACATTCCTCTTCATGTTCCTACATGCACCACCGATTGAAGTCTAACATGGATCAGCCTGAAGGAAAGTTGAAAGAAGGAGCCAGATCAAAAGATACTGAAAATGCTGTGGTTTTGTGTGGATACAGAACAGATCTTAGTGATTAGAGTGTTAGAGATCTTAGCTAGCAATGATTTGCTCGTGAGATGCCCATTTGAGGATCACATTTAAATTGCTTCAAATCTTGTGACAATTTCATGTAATGTTGAACGCCGTTAACGTTTTCCATCACTATCACAATCAAAATGTAGGTAATACTGTAGGAAAGCTTTTCGCCTTATAAAGATTGCATAGCCTCTTTGGACGTCTCTTAGTATCTCATTATCTCTAAGGTAGCATTGGAGTCAGTTTCAAAAGCAGATTGCAGATCATTTGCACTGCAGATTTTTTTTATTTTTCAGTGAATGCATGTTTATATTGGAACTGGTCAGGTATGGGCGTCCCTCCCTCTCTCTCTCTCTCTCTCTCTCTCTCTCTCTCTCTCTCTCTCTCTCTCTCTCTTTCTCGCTATTTTTCCCTCTCTCTCACTCTCTCTCTCTCTCTCTTTTTTTAATTTTAATACATCTTGTCATGTTACACTTACAGGTATGTAGCACATAAGAATTTTTCTCGTGTCAGAAAACCTAAATTGACTATTACCTCTGACTGTTAGAAAGCTCTGACAATGGAAAATCCTCCTTTAAATACTAAATAAACATTTCCTTACAGATATATCCTAGTCTGTGCTGTCCGATTTCAGAGCTGATATTCCTGTAAGATTTTATGAACTTACAGTAATACTACTTCTTTCACTGATTAATAGAAAAAGCAATTTTATAATCTAGCTTAATATATAAGTCACTAGTAACAAACGTGTAGCTAATCGGCAGTGTACTATTATAATTAATTTAGTTTGTCTGGTATTTTATTATCCTTAAATTTAGTCTCGCACCTGATACCCAAGAGTTGCCAACGAAATGCATGCACACAGCTTGACTTTGTTCCCAGGTCGTCGTTTAAAAAAGAGGGTTAATTTGTTGGCTGGTGGGAGGTGAACGTGTGTGTGTGTGTGTGTAGGGAGGGTGTAAATCTTCTGCAGGGTATGTTTATCGCAGCTACATGTCCAAGCACTGTGTGTGTGTGTGTGTGTATGTGTGTGTGTGTGTGTGTGTGTGTGTTTGTGTGGGCTTTTCTGCAATGTGCCATAGAACATTGGATAAAAAACAGACAAAGGAAAATGATAAAGCTACTTTAATTCATGTCTGAATTTTTTTTTTATTTTGCTTCTTAGAATATTGCTTCTTATCAGACTGTTGATTAAGGATTTATTTTGTTCAAAATTATAAAAAGATTTATAATAAGCAATATATCTTATCCCTATTAATATATTAATACTAATATTAATATAAATAATAATTAACACTAATATTAATATATTATTATTGAGGACGATATAATGGATTCTCTCTCTCTCTCTGTGTGTGTGTGTGTGTGTGTGGGAGGACAAAGACCTTAAAATAACTGTTATTTCTGCAGATCCTATTTATATAATATACAGGCTCATTTAAAAGCAGACACAAGACTGAATCTAGCTTAAATGTATAGAAATAAACCCAATAAACTCTGTCACCGAGTGCTGATTTATCTTTATGTTTACAACTGTTAGTCCATTTCAAAGACTTTGACGCTTTCGAAATGACTAAAGACTGCGCTCTGAGCCGAATCAATGCACCAGCTGTAACTCAGAACCTAATGGACTGCTAATGTGTACACTACACTCACAATGGGTTCTTCTAGAATTAGACAAAACGCAATAGAATTTGCATCCAAATTAGGAAATCACCTAATCACCTAGCACATTCAATGGAATACACACTCCCACTTAACGTAAACAGTCTGCTAGGCAATACATAAATAGTACTATATATAAATAGTAAGTGTGGGCAAACCAGAATAGAGAGCCTTCCTATAACAGAAACCTAAACAGTATTTTTTCCCCCGGCCCAATCCATGTAATGCAGTCTTATGACCATGTCCCAGATGCTATGAACAGTTCATAGTGCTGTTGAATCCTCGATTCTGATTGGTCAGAACATTGATTTATTTTTTTATAACAGCAGCTCTGACAGCTGCATAGCAAATCTCAGTCTTATATTAATACCCTCCTTCTAATATATTACTGTTTCTATGGTAACAGCTCATTTGCATGGCAGATGCTCTGAAAATGTATAATGGTCTATGTGGTGATGTTTTCTGTAAGATGATTATCTAACACGCTACTTTAGGTCAGTACGTTTTCCACCAAAGGACTGTCTATTCCAGAACAGAGGAATATAAACTCTGAGGTTTCTCTGTCTATTATTATCATCCAGTGCTGATGCACTTTGGAGCTCTTTTATGGTGCTTGTTTGATGTCATTTGAAACTGTCATTTGATGTCACCTACACCATTATTAAACAGTATATGCATACACACAAACCTTGTGTCTCATATGTCATACCTCAAACTATGTACTCGTACACGTTACTAACCAGAAGGATAAGCCGCTTCCCAGTTGACAGCAAATGACAGCATACATGAAATGTGTAACACTACGCTACTAGCTTTATCAGAGTACAGTGGATTTTGTACTCTGAGCTGAGATAGATTATACAGGATAAACAGGCGGTGGCTTGGATGGGATGGATAGTGTAGGACATCCTGAAGCTGCTGCAACCATGTGCACTGCCATTATGTGCAATTATAACAAAAAAAAAGACAATTCTAAGATGTCTTTTCTACCAGGGTGTTGTTGACCATCTTTAAAAAAAAAATCATTCAGCATCAGTGCCTGGTAGCCCTGTCCTTCTCACACAGACACACACACACGCATTTAAACTATTATTTCTACAGACTTATATGTACATTCCTAGAGATTTTTTTTATCTGCTCAGCTTGTGTGAAGGTCATCTAACTACACACCAACCATAGAGACAAATACATACAAACACACACACAGAGCTTAGCTGTCTTAACTGAATCTCATTCAGCTGCAGAGCAGGAGGCAGCTCTCGTCATGACCTTCAGATCGTATTACAGCATCATGGGCCATCAGGAGTTTATAACAACAAATCTCTCTGTCTATCACACCCCAATTTAACAAAATTACTACTACGCTGTCTTTGTTATTATTTCTAGTTTATATGGAAACAAAAGAGCATGTACTAAATTAGTCTGTCCAGGTCTAGCATTCCGTGCCGACTATGGAAATAGGGATAAAAAATAGGGATTTTTTAAGCATGTTATATTTCAGAGCTGCCTCAGAAACGCCTGCTGTGTCTACATGCATGTACATGCGCTCTCCACTGATTGCACATATCCGCTAGAGAGAATTCATGACCTGGAGGCAGTGTTATTAAAAGTGTTTTTTAATCCAACAACTAGCTAGAAGATACAGATGAGGAAAAAATATGGAGGGATGGCAAGAAAGATATATAGAGAGGGAGGAGGGATAGAAACCAGGTCAAAGGAAAAATGTGTTAAATCGATGGACAGGAGGCGAGCGGTGGGGGATGGTGAAAGTCACAGAGCCAGAGGGAAGGAGAGAAGGAAAGAGAGACAGAGAAAGCGCTAGGGAGAGAGGGGGGAGGGGCGTTATGGCTGTTCTGTCAGATGTGTAATCTCTGTCTCATGCTGCCTGGATATCCCGGTGATTTCCTAATGTGGAAACGCAGCACAGAATATATTAGAATGATTTGTGTGATCAGATTTAAAATTGCACTCAGGCGACTACATGAACATTTGCTGCTAAACAAGAACATGAATTGTTATGTCTACAGGAAATCTCTAAAATCTTGCTCATAGAACATCTGCAGATGATTAAAAAAGTCTAAAATGGTGGCATATTCAAAATGTCCAGCTAATGCCTGTTCTATGCACTCCGCCTGAATGTCATGATATAAATGAACACAGCTGTCCTGGGTGCTCTAACTGAAAAGTCCCATTTTGGAGAATTAACATACCAGGGAAACATTTATTCTTTCACACGAATTAAATACCAGAGTATCGCTATAGCTTTGTACAGTCAACTAGCTTACATTCTGCCCAATAAAGACCGGGTGCTGGCAGCTCATCTGTATGTATCAGCTGTTTTAATTGACCAAAAATCTTGCTTGCTGCTTTACTTGCTGTTCTAGATATGCAATCATTTTAGCACCACAGTGCTGTTTTTGCACCAGCTAGACACAAAATTGGAACAGCACCAGTCCATAATGCAAATCTATTGGGGAGGAAGCAGTCCGTCATTGTCAAGGTTGCCAAAAGCTTAAAAATGTTCCACGGCTACCAGGATCTTGTTTTACAGCAATTAATTGAGTTTGTCTTCAATATAGAGCCATTTTTATCGAATATATATCTAAAATGATTTGGTGAAGGAAGGGGGGATTATAGAGTGGATAATGTCTGTACATCTGAAATTCATGTGCGCCACAGTGACCACGCCATGTGTTTTCATTTTCAGATGCCTAGATTTTTTTGTGTGTGGCTTTTGAGATGTAGCTTGGATGGAAAGTGTGTTGAAACCTGAAAACCCTGGCAGATCCCTAGCAATGGATCTTGTGATCCCCCCCACCCCCTAAATGTATTATGTTAATACAGAACCCTCTAAGAAGCAGAGGTCTAAATTACAACCAAGTCCTGTTTGTGCCTGTCTCTAGAGAGGTCTTGGGCATTAGCCTGTGCAAATATCATTTATCTTTTCCTGACATGTCTATACGACTCCGATCGTATGCTTCCTACAAGGCTATGTCCCTTGTGTTTTGCCAGAAAATGTCAGCTCTCAGTCATTATTAAGTTGTCCCAACGCCATATTGCATGAATCTAGCTAGCCGTATCCTTAACCATAGCCAGCCATATCAATTCCTTTGTGCCTTTAATTTTGAGTAGTACCCAGGTTGTGTGAGGTCCTGGCCCTGCTTTGCATCTTGACTGGTCGTGGTTCATTTTAATTGGTGTTCAATATGTATTAAGGTACACCATGCTGACCCCACAGCTGGGCCTTATTTTATCTAAACAAAAGGAGCTCGGCAAGGTGGTGTAGAGCAGTTCGTTGTCACATGTGGAGTTAATGTCATTTTTACTGATGTTATGTTTTTTAAATGTGCATTATATGGACAGAAGATTGTGGACAACCATCATGCTCATATGTGCTTTTTGAGCATCCCGTTAGAGATTTAATCCCTCCTTTGCTGTTATAATATCCTCTGGGAAGGCTTTCCACTAGATTTTGGATCACAACTGTGGGGATTTGTCCATTTACCCACAAGACAATAAGTGATGTCAGGCACTGAGATTAGTCAAGAAGATGCAGTCAGTGATTTAATCCATCCTAAAGGTGTTCAGTCGGATTGAGGACAGGGCTATCTACCAGAGCTGTTTCACATCACCTTTGGAAAATCATGTCTTCATAAGAGCCATTAAAAAACAGGTTGGTTTCTAGTAAAGGGAAATTGTAATTCTGCAGCAAACAAAGACATCTTATACAATTGTGTGCTTCCAACATTATGGCAGTTGGGTCTGATGGTCACTGCATAATTCATGTCATTTATTATGGAATTTACTACAACCCCAAAGGTGCCAATCTCCACGGTTTAGCTGTAACATTTAAATTAAATTCCTAAAGCTTTATCTAGAACGTTGACTTGTGAATTCACAAATCTTGACCTTGTTAGCCAACAGAAACCTGCTAAGGGTTTCTTGTTGTCATTTAAAGATATTTACATTTGTTTTAGATGTTTGGATAGAACTCAACCCATGAGGTTCTGTAGATCTACATGTAGGACAACATTGTAAAGAATTATTGGCACTTATGTGTTTGGTGACTACTGGAGATCAACAGTCTCCAGATCCCACCAGCTCTAATTCCCTCCCTGTCAGACTTGGAAGCCTCCTATTGGTGCATTTACACAATGTCATGACAACTGTTTATTAGCAGGAATACACCAGCTGTGTAGAGATGGGCAGGGCTACCTAGAACTTGACTTGATGTGTATCTTGTTGGCTGAGACATCTGTGATTGATTCAAAAACATGCTCTAATGCAGATATATTCTTCAAGAATAATAGTAAGTTAAAAAATGTATATGCAGCAGTGTTCCTCTGTGAGCTTCCTTTGGGTTTGGATATATTCCCTCTGTGATCAGGAGGGCTGCTGGAGTCATACAAAATGAGGGTCTGTAATGTGAATGGTGTATAATGGTGTATAGAGGGTCTATAATGTGAATTTTATATTGTAGGAAATAATAGGATGATTGTGATGTAAAGTAATACAACATGGTTCCATAGCTGGTCGACTGCAGATGTAGATCCAGGCAAATATTTTAGAGGACCTAGAAAAGAAAACCTGTAATTGGCCGACTTTACTTTTCTTAACATGAACCAGCACATCTTCTGTAGCTGTAATTTTCACTGATGAGGAATAATGTTCACATATTTGCATTTAGCTTTTATTTCCTTTACCTTTTCTGGTCTGATTAGTGAAGTGATGACTTAATATCTATTTAAAAAAAAGAACAAAATAAAAAGAAACCAGTGTATTTCATCTGAGACTAGTTAAAAGTGGTAACACGAGTCAAGTCAAGAAGATTTCATTGTCATTTCAACCATATATAGCTGTTGCAGTACATTGTGAAATGAGACAACGTTTCTCCAGGATTGTGGTGCTACACAGTGGTGTAGTCCTCAAAAAAAAGTGGTATACTACTACTACCCCCTCCCACCTCTTAAACCCCCTGTTCCCTGCCACGCTGCCAAAACAAGAAAAGCAAAAACAACACACAGAAGTCAATGTTTGCATTTACATGACATTAACATTAATGTCATGTAGGATGTCAGGATTCCTAAAAGAAATATTTAATAGATATAATTTACATATTTCCCCCTTATAGATTCAGTGTGGAACCTGCACAAAATGGTTCCATATAAAATGCCTTGGGATGAAAGAAGCACAAATACCGAGCGGATATATCCCTTGGTATTGTGCATTGAGCTAAAGCAAGTACAGAGACCATAAAGTTTAACAATATCTGTAATAGCTCTTATATAAGCAGCAGGATTACATATGTTTGACAAAAGCTGATTTACACATTGAAGTTTACATCACAGTGAAATGCATATTGTTGTATATTGTTTATAATGCAAACACTAAAAATAATCAAAACGCAAGGTTTCTCAAAATAAGTGTTGTAGTATAACTATCAGGACATCAGTGATGTGTGAGCTGAATTTGGTGACAGTACAGTGTATTACAGTGAAGTTATTGACTGTTTTTTTGCTTTTCGGGTTTTGCACTTTGCAGATGGTCCCTTGGAACCTGTCTCTCAGCCGTCTGCATATAGAGACTTGTGTATTTTGTCCACCTCGGAGGAAAGCCGATTTTGAAGAAAATTGGGTTGTAGCTGCCTCTCTACATTACTACGATAGAAAAGAGGTGTTATTTGTGTAGTAACAGCATTTACTGTAGCTCAGGAGTTATTGACTCTGGAAACTCGAATCTGTAAATATGCGGCTAACTTTACTTAAGTCTGCTTCAGCATGACACCAGCTTCTGTTAAGTAGCAGAAGCTACTGTAAACTCTCTACTGAAGTAAACTCTCCTCCCTGTAAACGCTCGGTGAAGTTGGTACATGACAGCTGTCGGGTGCGGGGAAAGGGGGCGGAATTCAAATAAAAATGAACCAATTACAACGAAGTTTTTGGAGTTAAAAAATGGGGAAGAAAAGACGAGGGTAAATTATGGACATTTTAAGCAGCAAAACAGGTGGGTATACCGAGGGTATATGCTAATATTAAGCCATAAAAGTCGTGATACGCAAACAGCCCTGGGGAAAAAGTAAGCATACTCCGTATACGTGTGTATGGCCCCGACTACACCACTGGTGCTACATAAAACAAAGACAGGGCTAAGGACAGTAAGTTAGTCCTAGATACATAAAGTGCAACTGTGCAACCTGGTGCAAACAGTGCAGAACAAGACAAACAAGACAGACAAGACAGTGCAGGACAAGACAGACAAGAAAGTGCAGGACAAGACAGTGCAGGACAAGACAGTGCAAGACAAAAGACCATGCAGACAAAAACTTACGAGACAATACAAAAAGTACAAAAAATACAATACACAAAAGACAATAAACAGAAACAGCGCCGACCAGTGTAAATACTGTATGTAAATACTGAATGTTCAAACAATATATCACCAGGTAATGGTTCAAAATGACTAAATGGAATTGTTAAGTCTTTTTGGTTGGTCTTGGACTAATCATAAATGTTAAAGCATTAAAAGGGAATCATTATTACCATTCAGTCAATACCCCTGTAATGCATTATGCAGGCCAGTCTAGAAGGCTCTCATCAGGGATTTCATTTCTTTTTTGATACCTGTGTGTTTTTATATCTGTCATTCTGAATTGACTGATTTTATCTGCTTACTGATTTTCTAGTAATCGCCATCTGTTTCCCACTTTCATACACACATACATTGCTCACGCACTGACCATCTGTGTCCGCTCGGCCATCCAAAGTGCCATCATGAAATGTGCGGTTTCCATGACGACTGAAAATCACTCTCTTACTCTCTCTACCACACCCCAACAATCAAAATGTCTTTTGTTTTTGTCCTACAGAACAGTCAGTTGGTGGAGCTGCAGAGGTCCCGACTCCGTGACGACATCAAGGAGTACAAGTTCCGCGAGGCTCGTTTGCTGCAGGACAACAGCGAGTTGGAGGAGGAAAACATTGTTCTGCAGAAGCAAGTGTCTGTGCTCAAACAGAGCCAGGTAAACTTTTTTAAACCTTTGCTAATATAAAACTGAATCAATTATCAATGTAGATAAGTGACTGAATTCATCTGGTCATTGTTTACAAGGAGTCATTATAAAAGAATAGCAAGAATGTTTTATTTATTTGTTTGTTTTGTTTGTTTGTTTGTTTATTTTTGACAATGCCACTTATCTCTTGTAGGTGGAGTTTGAGGGCCTGAAGCATGAGATTCGCCGACTAGAGGAGGACACACAGTTCCTTAACAGCCAGTTGGAGGATGCCGTCCGTCTGAAGGAGATAGCTGAGAGACAGCTAGGAGAAGCTCTGGAAACCATCAAGACCGAGAGGGAGCAGAAGGCAAGAACTGCAACACACAAAAACAAAAAAGTGCAAAAAAGATGCAGTACAGTATTATATAGTTAAATTGCCATCTGTAACAAATTCAGGCCATTAATTAACTAATTTAATTATACCTTCTCAAGATAAAGTTGCTGGTCCTGTCAGGTAAGGATTACACCAGCATCTCAAGATGGTTGCCCATACTTCTGTCATGCTGGAATCTGTCCGTGTCAGTATTGTGTTCTGCTTGTATTTACATTCATCCACTTATTGACATTGTACATTAAGTGGATGCTGTTGGTAAAAGTGATTAATGTCATAGGAGCTTATATCCAACAACCAAATGCTACTTTTAGGATTAATGCAGTTTATTCAGTTTGGATCAGTGTAGCATACTTGTGCAGCAATCTGTACCAAATTCTTCACTGTTAAAAGTTCATTTATGGACCATATTTATTTCCAAATCTAATATGATGCAGTCATGTTTCAAATATGCTCACGATGTGAATTGTTATATTCTCATTAACATTCTGGCTGAACTGCTAACCAAATTGCCTTCTACCATGCATTGCATCTTATCTCTCGATGCAGGCGGCAATGAGGAAGGAACTGTCCCAATACATGAACATTGGGGACTCCATGTACCACAATTCCTTGAGCATCTCTCTGGATGGGCTGAAATTCAGTGAAGATGTGATGATCGAGCCCAACAACGACGACCACATTCATGTCTACGAAAATGGCTTTGACAAGATCCCAAATGCTGAAGATAACCGGATGTCCACACCCAAAAAGGACCAGCTGTTCCATCCGGCCCCCAGCCTCGTGGACGACTTGCTGAGTGAACTCAACATCTCTGAAATTCAGAAGCTTAAACAACAACTTCTGCAGGTATTACAGAGTGCTTAGCTGAGGGCCATATTCTATATATTGTAACCTGTGTAGTGTGACGGTGCACCAAACACTGAAAATTCATGGTGTCCTCAGTCACTATATGTAATAATGCTTGCATGTTTCTCTTATGTGCCCTTTTACTAGAAATTAGTTCCATAATTTTTACATCCAGCTTTAGAAGACTGCCAATCTAAATCAAGAATCAATAAAATGAAAACAAATGATCAGTATTTCATCCAAATGAATAATGCGTACGATAAATGCTCTGTTGTGATTGGCTTACAGCTTCCCTGTTAGCCAATCCCTACTCTTTTGGCACAGTGAGCTCTGCCATCTGTCAGGATGTCAACCTATAAACTTTGACCTGGAAGGGCAATCTCCATGGAAACGAGGCTTTGTGTGTGTGTGTGTAGACAGCAGACTGTTGCTAATACACTGAAAGCATTAAGACACATCTTGCTCTCTTCGAGCATGTTAAACCGGTGCTATCCAGTATAGAGTAATAATCAGCACAGTAGTAATCTGATTCTCGTCCTTCATATGCACTCACTGCCATTCCCCCAGAGGTCACAGTCGCCCACCTGCTAATCAATCTCAAAGATTTGAGACTATAATAGAGTATAATAGCTCAGTTATTGAGTAGTGAGCGATGTGAGTTCCCATCTTGCCTGATGTGTATTCGGGTCACGTCAGGACATCTTAGTGTAGAAATGAAGAAGCACATTACAGCCTTACTGAAATCTTGAATTGACTCAAAGTGAGTTATCAGTAGGCGGCACAGTGGCTTAGTGGTTAGCACGTTTGCCTCACACCTCCAGGGTCGGGGTTCGAAGCACATTACACATTCCCGCCTCCGCATTGTGTGTGTGGAGTTTGCATGTTCTCCCCGTGCCTTGGGGGTTTCCTCCGGTTACTCCGGTTTCCCGAGGTAGTTCGGATAAGCAGTAGAAGATGAATGAATGAGTTATCAGTAACTTTGACATCATAGACGTATGTCATCACATGAAGATTGAAAACGCTGTGGCGCTTGTTTGGATCACAGTATTGCATCATTCATATAATAATCCATAGAAATATTATAATTATAATTTCATTCAAAAACACAAAGCCTGTGGGGTGGGGTGGGCATTTTGGGGTTCTATTACCTCTTTGAATTATTAAGAAGGTGAATGAGAATTTTGACACGCAAGTATAAAACATGATCCTTTCTAAAATAGCTCCATGCTGCGTTTTGTTCTGCTTGGTAACACAAGAATCCCTACACGCACCATTGTGTGTAGAAATGTCTTTCTTGGTACAAGAAACAAAACTTCTAAACCAAAACCTTCTAAATGTTACAAAACCTAGTCTTAGGACGGCTGCAGATATAAATTAAATATCAGATGGACAAACCAGGCCTCAACACAAAGAAGTGAAAATAAAAACCACTGAATAGAGTCATATGCTGTTTTTGGCTTTCTGGGCCAAAAATTCCTTTGTAAAGTGAGCACATGTAAATGCAAGAGAGCATAGTCATTTTGTAGCTTCTCTGAATGTAGGTTTTTATCTCAAGGGTTTAAGGCAAAGAAATATTGCTGTATATTTATAGTTTTTTTATTTTTTATCACATGAACCCAAAAAAATATTAAATGTGCCATTTGACCACATCTTGTCTTGATTGTTCAGGTGGAGCGGGAGAAGGTGACATTACTGTCAACGCTGCAGGACTCACAAAAGCAGCTGGAGCAGGCCAACGGTGCTCTGTCAGAGGAGCACGAGAAGGTGGGCCGCCTCACTGAGAACCTGAACGCTATGCGCAAGCTTCACGCCAGCAAGGAGCGCCAGTCAGCCCTGGACAACGAGAAGGAACGTGACAGCAACGAGGACAGCGACTACTATGAGGTGGACATCAACGGGCCCGAGATCCTGGAGTGCAAGTACAAGGTGAGATTAGAATCATGTAGGATTACACGTGTCTAGTGCATGCATCAGTGGATGATTTGGTTTTGTCACATCATTATGGACAAGCATGTTATGTTATAGCAATAGGTAAAGAATGAGGTTATGGTATGTTTATGGGTTGCTGGATAAAATTAGTATGGTAAAACAGCACAAAAATGAGTTGAATAAACCATTTGTTTTATAAACCTTTTTTCAACCTGTATATCCCAGGTTGCTGTTTCCGAGGCAGGTCACCTGAAGGAGGAATTGAAAACCGTGAAGTCTGAATACACTGCTTGCCGGTCACAGTTTGAGGATGAGCGTAGCCGACTGGAGAGCCAGGTGGCGTCACTGCGCTCTGAGCTGATCACCCTGGAGTGCAGCAGTCGTGCAGAGCGTGAGCAACTGGCACGGATGGAGAAAGAGTTACGTCGCGCCAGTGAGGCAGCCGGTGAGAGCCAGGGAAGCCTGAGCGTGGCACAAGACGAGCTGGCTACGTTCAGCGAGGAGCTTGCCAACCTTTACCACCACGTTTGCATGTGCAACAATGAGACGCCAAGCCGTGTCATGCTCGACTTCTACCGTGAGGGCAAAGCCAACACTGGAACCAATGGCAACAATCGGGGCAGCCCTGAAGGCCGTGGCCGTCGCTCACCTATCTTGCTGACACGCGGCCTCTTCCCCACCCCTGAGGCAGAATCTCCATCCCCTGTCTCTTCCCCAGTGGCTGACCCACGCAAGGAACCAATGAACATCTACAACTTAGTGGCCATCATCCGTGACCAGATCAGACACCTGCAACTGGCCGTGGACCGCAGCACAGAGCTGTCTCGTCAGCGCCTGGCCTCTGCCGAGCTTGGTCCCACCGCTGACCGTGACTACGAGGCCAGTGTGGAAGAGATCCTTAAGCTCAAGTCACTTCTCAGCACCAAGAGAGAGCAGATTGCCACCTTGAGAACAGTTCTTAAAGCCAATAAGCAGGTTAGTATTTGGGCTAGTGATTTAATGCCACCACATTCCTTAATACTTAGAATGACAGTCTGCATGTTTACTGATTTGGTACGCTCTCACTTGCTTTACATCAGCTCTCACAGCACTAAAGCACGTTTTTTATTTGTGTAACCATGTATTGATATTCCTAAGCCATCAATTCTTTCTTTAAAAAAGTACTATATTATTAAAGCATCATGTTTTTTTGGAGGGGGATGAGTGGCATGTTTTTCTTTTCCTTGTTCTGAATCGAATTGTTAGCTTTGTTTCTTTGCAAGCTATACAATGAAAGTTTTATTACCTTAGCTGATTTATTGCCTCGTATATATACTTTTCCTTATCGTGTTCCCAATGTACTCTTTACTTAGACTGCTGAGGTAGCACTGGCCAACCTAAAGAGCAAATACGAGAATGAGAAGGCCATGGTGACTGAGACGATGATGAAGCTACGCAACGAGCTCAAAGCCCTGAAGGAGGATGCTGCCACCTTCTCCTCCCTTAGAGCCATGTTTGCCACACGGTAAGCACCAGCTTTCCATCATAATGCATATAGTCAAAGTTTAGCGCCTTGCTGAATGTGCTGAATCCTTTCCACCTACTTCAACAACATTTCTAGATCTGAGAGTATTATTTCTAACAGTGATCTGTAGTGAGTAGTCGGTTAGAAGACGAAACAGAATGTTACTGAAGACAGAAATTCTAGCAATTCCTTTACACAAGACAAAAACCATGCAATGTGGTGTGGCTCATGAGGCCCCATAGTCAAAAGTATCAATAAGAAGGTCATATGGCACAGAGTGCAATGTGTTTACATGTAAACATGATGGGCTGAGCTTCTGCAGACTCAAGATCAGACAGTGGATTGAAAATTAGAGCCCTGTCACTTATTAGGCCATTGACCAGGTGTAATCTTGGTGCAGATAAGAATGATTGAAAGACTGTCATGCGCCATATATAGATCAGTGATTAATGATTGTGTGTCTGGTATACAAGTCATTTGTGTTCGGTTGTGTAAGTCTGTGTGTGGATAAATATCCACACTATTGACAAGTATTTACATCATGAGAAGAGTTTAGGATTTAGCTACAAGCTTCCAAATAGCCTGTGGACTACACTGTATGTGCTGTGTTCATCTTGCATCCGCCTCTTTGGAGATTGTAACTCTCCTGAGCATCTCTTTTAGTAACTCTATATCTGTACCTGATCACAGAGACTGCTTCCAGCTGCCTTGTAACTTTATATCCATGTCCCTGAAGCAGCCCATTAACTTTGACGATCTAATAGGAATGATCTTGACTTCTGTTTTCCTTGAAAAGAGCAGCGTAGTTGTTCAGGATTTTCAGGATGTTTAATAGTATTAATGTAATCAAACCAAATTTTATTAATTTATTAATTATTAATAATTTATTTATTATTAATTAACGCATCATTTGTGGTTGATCTTGACTTTTCTTACACCAAGCGATGTTGTTCATGAGAAATCATCATAGCAGGAGGAAGATTACGTTCAAGTCAGTTGTAATTCCGTAATGAAAAATGTTATGAATGTAGTTTAATAGTGTTCGGTGTTATGGTCATAATTATGGTAATAAATATGATTTCTAAGCAATTGTTTTCTCTCAAGGCACAGTCATCTATTTTGGGCACCGTTGTTATGCCAACCATCATACGGAGATGGTCTGCGGAATCTGATATTGCTTTGTACAGCAGGACCAGCATAGCTGTCCTTGTGCAGCATTATCAGCAGTAAAGCATATTTGTGAGAGAGTGACAGAGAAAACTGCTGTCTTATTCCATCACATTAGAAAGGTGTCCATTTTGTAGTAAGATTTAGACACAGCTTTAGACCCTAATAATATTAAGCTTAATTTATAAATCGTGTCGTTCCAAATACTAAGCCGGATTTCTGAGAGAATTGCAAACATGCTCGCTATATCAGGACCTTGTCTCACATCCCATCATATATATATTCCCTCTAATATTTACAGAATGGGTTTCCCACAACCCCGTCTGGGCTTTAGGTTTAAACGCTGAAGTATAAGGCCTCTGATTGGCTGCATTGTTTACATTTAATATTTGGGCTAAAGAGAAAATGGTTTGTTTTGCTATGCATTAGATTTTTAGGCAGAACCTTGTGCCTGTGTTTGGTAATATGTAATGTTCTATGTACGTTTAGTGAGGCTCCATTCAGAGATGATGAGCATATAATTCTCTGTTACTGCATGTGAAAGAAATGGACAATGAAGTTATTTAAGGTTTAGTATTGAATAATATCTATATTTGAGGATGGGAAGGAGGACAAAAGGAGAGATGGAGAACGTGCGTGTGTGTGAGTGTGTGTTTTTGCAGTAGCTCTGTATATCTCTGGTTAATGGGGGAAAAACAACTTTCACAAGAAAAACAAAACCATAGTGTAATTTTACTGTATGCTTGTTATAATTCTTTTTTTCTTCTTCTGACTTTCATGTCTTTTTTTTTGTTCCATGTCACTGTTAATTTACCTCCGAAGCATGCCATTTCCTGTGTTGCCTGAACAGCTTGGAGCTGTGTGCATTTAACTCTCCTATAAACGTGCAGCTTCTTTCTGGCTGGCTTGTATGCATTGACCATGTCCTCACAATAGGACTCCATCCACACCCCATGGTCTTCCGAGAGCTCTATTTTATCGTCTTATCCCACACACAGTTGTTTTTGTGCCCCAACCCCCTTTTCCCGGGAAAAAAGTGCCCACCCTCATTTGAGCTTGTGCATCTTTCTTTTTGAGCTAACGTTCCCAAGGGAAGACTGTGGCTAATGGAGCCTCACTGATCTCCATTGTCAGTCCGCATGTACGTCTGGGTCAGACTGAGAGCACACACACCCTCACACGTACACGCATGCGGGCTCTGTTTTCACACAAACAAGAGGCTGTGCGTTTGTGTCGTCTGAACTGCACTGCAGGGATCAAAGTTCATTCCCGTGGGAAATGATGCAGTTAGTCAATAAAGATCTAGGCAGCCAATAGCACATCATCTCCTACAAAAGCACTTTCACTTCCCCAATGAGTGAACCTGGAGCTAAAATATTCAATGTTATTGTCTCTTTCACATGCACACTTGCAGATTTTATTAAGGATATCTAAAATCTATAAAATACCCAAAGCCCAAAAGACTTCAGTCATGAATGTGACGACTAAACAAACCTGTCTTGAACTTGAACATCTTGAACCTGAACATGCATAGATCTACAGATCTACATTGTTTATCTTGCAGGTTTCATAAATGAAAAAGTTCAAAGAAAAATAAAATGCCCAGACATATTAGGGCATTAATAAGAAGGTCAACGTTTGAAGGCATTAATAAGACAATGCCAGTAACAGAGCCTTGTCTACAAAAAGCACATTTATTGTGGCTTTCATTCGTGTCTGCTGTTAAGATGCATGTTAAGTGTGGCAGGTCTTTATATAACACGTATAGTTGTAGAACCGTTCAAGTGGATGCCATGCGGTGTACAATTCTATGTGAAGGTGCTGACACTGATCATGGTAAAGTACATGTTTGCTCATGCACATCTCATAGTGAGGGAGTAGCTGCTGAAACTCATTATTAAAGTGTGATATATCATGTAGGAATTGGGATACATCATGTTACCTGAAGCCAAAGATGAGTAAAAATAAGAAGGACATTTGTAAGCATGATTATTTAAAAAAAATGTTACGGGGTATTTTAGATAGTATTTTTGAGTGCCATATTCTTGTATAGCAAAGAGGAGGAAAGAGATGGTGATGCCTGAGAACTATACAGTGGGTAGGTGAGTAGGAGTGTGTGTGTGTGTGAGACAGAGAGAATGAGAGAAAGAGAGCGCACTTGCTGGTGGAAATAAATGGTGAAACAAAAAATGAATATATATTCACTCAAGGGCTCCTTTGTTCATTTTCACCAGCACTGTCGCCGCCTCCCCTCCATCTTTGTTTCTTTTTGTCTTCCTTTCTCTCTGTTTGAATGGAGAATGTTTCACTCAGTCGTTTTTCTCTTTATACATCTTTGACCTTTTAGATTCTGCATCTACAGTAAACCTAGACATTGATGATATTTATATAGCCTGTTTGGTACAGACAGGAATGTGCATCTCAGTAGCTCAATATATTTTGTAGTGGGTTCTCATGTGTTTTTTATGTTGGTTGATGTCTCTTGATGTTGATGTCCATGTTAAACTGAAGAGATGTTACATGCTAAAGACACTGTTCACAGAACCAGCAGCAGAAATGAATTGTGGGCGTTTTGAGCATCTGAACAATAAGATGCACTTCGTGAGCGCCATCTAGTGGATTGAGAGTCTAGAGGTGTCAGAATGAACAGATAAGTGGTGAAACGTGTGTGTGTACCTGTACAGTACACACAGTGGGGTATGAACGTCTGACATCACTAGTGGACAAGCTTCTGTCTTGCATTCTTTTTTTTCAGTTAACACATGTTTTCATTATGAAATGTATCATCATCCACAACTTTGATTGAAAAGTAGAATCTTTTAAATATAAATATTTAAAAAAAAATTTTTAGTACGTCCCCTCTGACAGTGTGCACTCGACACCACAAATCTGTAGAACCTGATGATCCATGTTATATCAAATCCACCAGAGTTAACAAATCTGGTTACATTTAAATAGCAGATAAACATTATTTATTTTTATTTTGTTTTAGGACCCCACTGTGTGGATGGATGGATGGATGGATGGACGGATAGATAGATAGATAGATAGATAGATAGATAGATAGATAGATAGATAGATGGATAGATGCAGTCATCTAACATTATCTAATATTCATATTTGACTGAAGATTCTGTCATTTATATACATTTTGAAGCTGTTTACTAAATTAAGATGCCTTATATTATATCTGTAAGGAGCCATACCAGATTCCATTTGTTTAAACACTAGGTCTAAGCCTTTAAATAATTATTCTTGCAAGCAGGACACTTTATCTGCTAACCATTTGATCCATACTGTATCATACCCTTATATCATATCATACTTCAATCTCCAGATGTGCACAGCTCACTGTGACAAACTTTGCTGTGTTCTCTTACATTATAGTTCCATTTTTATCATTCTCTCTCCTGCATGTAACATAAATACAGTAGTGCTGTCAGTCAAACAGTCTTATCACATTGTGCTCTCAGTATAGTGTGGCTTGTAAGATAAGTCGTTTGTAGCTAGATAGACTCAACCTCTCAAGCTCTTTACTGGTTGATAGCCAGCTACATGCATGAAAAATGTCACCTGTATATTGATGCACTCCAGTTTCCCGCTTCAGTTTACTTCAAATTACCCCAGTTTTGACTCCCCTTTGTTGCTTCTAGTTAAAAGGATCTAGGAAGGTTTTATTGCTTGTCTTGAAATGGACTGGCCTTCTCTTACATTGCACAAGCTTTGTATACATACTGCTTTCTAGACCTTTAAGGTCCACCACCACACCACCATTACTGCTGACTGTTCCTCGATATCAGCTGAAACCGAAAGGTGATCGTGCAGTTGCTGTCTCTGCACCGTGGCTCTGGAACAGTCTACCGGTAGACATCAGACATGCTTCTTTTGTAGCCACTTAGCTTAAAACTAGAGATTGTTTGAAATCATTTTGTATGTGTGTAATTGTTGAGTTTCTGTATGTGGATAATACTTTTTATATGTAGCACTTTGGTCAACAGATGTAGTTTTGGATGTGCTTTATAAATACAATGTACTGTACTTACTTGCTTATTCCACCTTCCCCTTCTTTCTCTCCCTGACTTTTTCTAGCTGCGACGAGTACGTCACTCAGCTGGACGAGATGCAGAGGCAGTTGGCAGCAGCCGAGGACGAGAAGAAGACCCTGAACTCGCTCCTACGCATGGCCATCCAGCAGAAGCTGGCCCTCACGCAGCGTCTTGAAGATCTGGAGTTTGACCACGAGCAGTCGCGCCGGGGTGGTGGCAACAGCAGGAACAAGTCTGCATCCTCCCGGGCCAAGGTCGCTCACAACCCTGCGCAGACACATGTAAGTCCACCCCTCACTGCCAACTGCGGGGGACGTGGCGAACCCAATGGCCTCCTGGGAACGCCAGTTGTGTTCTGCAGTGAAAAGTACAAGATCTACTGCGAATAAAAGCGTGTGGCATGTTTTAAACAGTGCTTCTCGGTGTACAAAGCCCCACTCACATGTGCTCTCTCTCGCTCGCTCGCTATTTGCTGTATGGTGTGTATCTTTATGCCTTATGTTCTGCCTACCAGTGTGATAGTAGCTAGGTGAAAAAAGTTGGCTAATATGATAGCTGCCATTCATGTGTTTTGCAGAGGGCCAGAATTTTCCTTCTGTACTCACGGTGCTGTATTTTAAGTGGCAGCTCCATATCCAAGTGTATGTTAGCTTGCACATGGTCCTCCTGACCAATAGTAGTGCAATGGCGTCGTGTTGTGGTCGTGATGTATACCTAGCTGCCATCCGCACCTCGGTAGATATCCTTTCCTTTTTCCCTTTCTCTAACACATCCTCCTTCCCTCTTCCTGTCCCCCCTTCTCCTGCCTGCCTCAGAAAAGCTTTCTTTAAACCCGGCAACCCGTTGTCTAATCAGGTGACTAATGTTTACAGTGTATACACATATAAACAATTTAATATGCAAATCCCTCACTTCTATACAGTAGGGGAGGACCAATGGTGTTTTGAAGTGGAAAAAAATGCTGAAAGCAAAACAATGGGTTACTGAAAATTTAGGAGCGTTTTTCTGCTCTGTCTTGATCAATTAGTGGTAGGCAGGAGTGGGATGTTGTCATTTATAAAAAAATTTTTTCCAAAAATGGCAAGCTTTTGGCTAAGACATAAATAGCTAATTGTTTGCATGCAATTTGCTAGATTCTTGGCTAAAAAAAAAAAAAGATGCGTATACTACATAGTGTCCTAGGTTTTGTCTCCACCTTGAGCACACTTCTAAACAGGGCTCTACATGAGGGGATGATTATTACAGAGGAGCGTTTCCTCTCTCCATAGATCCGCCCCACCAAACATGGAGAGCGTCCTTCATAGCCATAACACTGGAGCATAAAGGAGGGGGGAAAATCAGCTCACTCCTTCAAATTCAAGTGCACTTCTGCTAGGGGACTCAGGTTCCACATTTTGCCACACAAAAAGGCAGAGGAAAAAAGCTAAACTAAACAAAATGTTTGATTGGTGATGATTCAACTCAAATAAAAGAAGAAGAAAAAGAGCACAACACACAAGGCACCTTTGTTACGATGCCGACCGATTGACGAAGAGTGACAACAAACAAATAAACATCACCTTGGAAAAGTGCCTTTCTTTTGCTTTCTATTGGCAACTGTCCATTTCTCAGTGTAAAGCCCTGTCGTTTGTGTCTGAAAGCTAATTCTAATCTAATCTAATCATCATCCTGTCTCTTTGTGTGTGAATGCATATTTGCATGTGCGCACGATTGAACCCTCTTGTAACAGGAAAAAAAAACCTTTCCCTGGCTTCCTCTTATCACCGCTCTCCTTGCAGATTGTCAGCAGCTTGCTCTCTCTGCCTCACTGCTTTCCCTTTATACATGGCCAGGTAAACTTCCCATAACATTGTCACACCGGCGCAAGCTCCTCTACTCTCACACAAGCTTCAAAATTGTGCTGAAGCAGCGCGTAGAGGAAACAAGCCGTGGTTAGCGTTCCAGTTTGTGATATACAGGCTGGAAATTTCCATGGCATCACATCACTACGAATAGTTTCATAAACAAAATAAGCTTTAAAATAGCAAGCTAGGGAAATAAACAAAAAAGTATGGGGCTTGTAGTTAAACGTATGCTGGCGATGAAAACATTTTTTTTTAAGCTTTATTAGCCTAAAAAGCAGGGTCGAGGACGGATGAGGAAACGTCAAAATGATTAGGTGTTGTATATTCGTAAAGAAATACTATTCAGGTAAAAACCTTCCCAGGCCAGCTTCCTCCTAACCAGAGGAAGTACGTACGTGTGTTTGTGAGAGTGTGTGAATCTGTGGAAGATTTAGAGACCTCAGTCCTCAACTCTGCTTCTGCCTGTGCTGCATTGAAAGCCCTCGTTAGGCCTTTAGATAACGTACTGTATTAAAGAGACACAAAGCTATCGCTCTCATCCTTCTCCCACACTCATGTGAACACACAGCTTGGATCTGACCACTCTTTTCTGTTCCTCCATGCATCCAGTAAGCCACGAGTGAAAGCCTAAGATGGAGCGTTAGACTTTTTAAAAGCTTTACGATACAAGCTGAGATTCGATCGTTCAAAGCGAAGGGCAAAAAAAATAAATAAATACGCAAATTTATTCTATCAAACGTTCTGTTTGTATATACTCGGAGACCATTTTATTCAAATTACTTTCCGATTAATTCATTGTCACGTTTGACTTGATTATTAACGGTGTGTGATAAGTGATTCGAGTCTGAGGATTTTTTTCTCCACATCGGTTTCGACAGCATTTGAAAACATACACCTGGCTTTTTAGTAATACACATGTAGGTGGAGTTTTACCAGGAGGTGGGTGGGGTTTAATACTTGCGAGCCAGTGGCTTTCCTGCACGTCCTATTTTTCCAAAACAAGTAAAAAAAAAAAATTATATATACATATATATATATATATATATATACATATATATATATATACATATATATATATATATATATATATATATATATATATATATATATATATATATATATACATATATATATATATATATATTAAAAGCTCAAATTCCAGTCCAAACACCATGCCATGTTGGTTTTTTAGTGACTAACCTGCTTAATCCTCTTGCTTCTACTTCATTCCAGCTGACCGATCAGACTTTCCATTGGATCTCTGCACTGCTCGCAGGCATTTCTTTAACGTTCTGGCAGCATGCCACCAAATTTGTTCAACTCCTTTAAAATTCAACATTCTAATATCAATTCTTTTTTGTTTTCTTTTTCATTTTGCAGTAAATTTCAGCCCTTAGTTGAGCGGGGAAGTCGCCGTTCCATCATGCCGATAAATCACTCTGCTTTTAGCCCAAAGGAAATCCACTGGAAGGCAAAAAATATCTGATTTTATTTTATTTTTTCTACATTTTATTCACAGTCTATTAATTCTCACAGGAATTATTTGACAAATGAGTACGAGCTGCGAACACTACCACGATTAAAACAGCATCATTACCATTTACTGATCTTTTTTTTTATTTTATTTTTTTAGCAGTAGGAAACCTACGCTCACAAAATGAAACTCCGCCTACAAGCATTCGGGTTCCGATCGGAACACGGAAACGATCCTATGAGTCGTTATCTCTTTATTTGTAAACTGTGCACTTTTTAATATAGGTATATCGCTTTCATTATTAATCTAGGGTTAGGTTTGTAGTGCTTTGGTTTGTGAGTCAGTTCAAGTCTATAAACTCGACATAAAGAAATATATCGATAGAAATAGTTTTGTTTTCTCTATATATGCACTCTGTATGCAAAGAACAGAAAACAACTCACATAACCAAAACTACTCACACTGCAAACCAGTCCTATTGTATTCTGTGAAACGAATCCATGAGCATTTTTTAATTTTTTTATATTCACTTGATCATTTTAAATCGTTTTGTCATTTTTGCTTTTTCTTCGTTGTTTATTCTACTGCCATATTCTAAAACAAAATCCCGGGTGGTCAGATGCTGGGCTTTTTTGTCTATTTATTATTCCTAGGAATAGTTCAAAGTGAACATGGAGAAACTTGATGATATTTTTTGGCTTAACACAGTAAAGCGTGCTTCAGAACGAACAAAATCTACAACAGACGGTGTGGAATTGTTTTTGTTTTGTTTTTTTGGTCCTGTAGTGCCGCTTTACTCAAGCTTTCAATGGATCGCTGATTTCCCGAATTCTCTGCAAACATAAAAATTAATTCCAAATTGGAATGGTCTCACTCTCTTTATTTATTGTGCCAAGTCTCGGTACACTGTTTTACATTTGATACAAGGAGGAAAAAACAGATCAGAAAGAAGAGAATTTCTCAGGTGGGTGTGTATTTTTTTTTTTTTTTTTTTTTTTAACTGTTCCCATTTTCATGCCCACCATTTGAGAATTTGTGTTTTTTTTGTTTGTTTGTTTTTGTCTGGTTTGTTTTGCTCTTTGTTCTGACCAGTAGTGCCTTTCATTGTTTCAAGAGAGAATTCTAGTCTAGGTTTTAGTTTTTTGTAGTTGTTTCCCTCTCCTGAAGGCCAGAGGATTGACCGAAATTTCTTCCTTCAGAGGATGCTTAGAAGCAGCAATAAGTGCAAAAGACACACAATCAGTTTTGCGAGTGTGTGTTTTGTTAGACATTAGGTAAATGAAATTGCATGGAATTCTTGAGATCAGCGACCCCATTAACAAATTCAGGGGTTTTAGCAAAAGGTTGTTTTTTGGTTTTGTTTAAAAAAAAAAAAAAAATCAAGTGATCGAAATCAGAATTAATCCTATTTGCCTCATTATGAACAAAAGAAATGACAGACGCCGCACATTAGTGTGGCGTTTGCAGGTGGAGACTGGTGTATCTATAGCTTTGTCTGGTGAAGGTAATATGGTATTGATAGTATTGTTGACAAATGAGTGAACTCGTGTCCTCTTTTTGTCTCATTTACGTTTGGTGTTTTTTTTTTTAATCTTTTATTATTTTTTATTTTTAATCTTTTTTGTTGTTTTAACATATTCTTTAAGCATTGTGATTTCAGGAAACAGAAAACATTTTGCATCAACAAGCTTGAACAGTGAAATGAAAGTCACAGTCAGTTTGTTGAGGCATAAAAACAACCCAATTAATATGTTTGGGAAGTGAGCAAAACTGAAAAAATAAAAAAGGGTCATTTAAGTGCAATTTAAACTGCTGATTTCTAAAGCAAATGAGCTTTTCTGTTTGCTGGAAGCGATAGTGTTGTGTTATTCAGCTAGCTGATAACTTTATACATTCACATTGTGTTCAGTATTGATCCGCAAGGAGAGTTTGATAACTTTATATAAAACAATGACTTTGTTCATATGTTGGTATTTATTTAAACTGATTTACAGCATCAATAATGTGCATTATGATGGCTAAGTGGTGGAAAAACGTCACATGCATGTAACCTTTCAGCCATGGAACTTTTACACAGAACGGAAAACAAACCGCTCGAAACGGGTTCAAAATAAAAACCTAGTGAGGAACATATAAGAATTCAAATTTATAGGAGAAACGTGTTTAGCTACTAAGTGATGTATTACTGCTGAACTAACCAAGAAAAAAGTGTTGTTTTGTTTTCCTTAGAGGGATACTCGGCTGTGTAAAGGTAGTCATGCTGGTTAAAAAAAAAAATCAATAAAAAGTTGAAAAATGATGGTCGGCTTCCTGGATTTTATTTACCTGTTTCCTGTTTATGGTTTTGAGAGACTCAGGCTGATGTGATTGGTTCAGCTCAGTGTCCATGATTCAAGCACCGCCCACCTTTTGTGTCCAGGCTACACAGACAGGGGGTTTCCCAGTGGCAGATGGTGACCTCATCATTTTACACACACACACACACACACACACACACACACACACACAGTGGGAGAAAAATAAAACCCCCTCAAGTTTTAAACAATAGATAGACACTAACACAATGGGACCTTGATCTCTTCCAGAGTTGGATGTATGTTTTCCAGTTTCACATCATTTTAAGGAGAAAGTGGTGGGATTTGTATTTTTACTACCCCATTGTAATATTCATGCCAAATATCCAGAGGTGTTTACTTCCTACGCTCTCACTTCCTGTGAGTCTTAGGAGACTGTGCTTACAACAGTATGTTGTTTCCATTAGACAAAATGATTTGCCTGAATATTGAGCTAGAAATACAGGCATTTACATCCAAATCAGAGGAACAAATATAGGAACTGCAAAACTTTTTACTGCACGTTCACCCCTTTTTAAGGAACCAAGAGTAACCAGTCAATGGCCTGCTCATCTGTGTTAAGGCCGGATGTGTGTTATTCCCTCATTGTTTCACTTAAAAGTAAAATAAAGCTTTAGACTTGATTTCGGTCACAAACAAACTTATCAGAGTGAAGTAAAAATGTGTGGCCAAATCAAAGTTAGTACATACAGTGTATATATATTTGTGTCAAAGTCAACAATAAAGAAAAGCCTTCACGAGAGTGAATGCATAAGGTTAGTCACAAGATGAAAACTGATGATAAGCCTCAAAAACAGACGTCTAAAGAGCCAGTACAGTAATGAAACAACATCCTATAGACATAAGAGACAAAGTCAGTTTGAAAATAATGATTGGAGGAGAAGAATCATGTTATAGAGTAAGCATATACTGGATTACATTTCTGTTTATTGATGATGGGGGGACGGTGGCTTAGTGGTTAGCACGTTCGCCTCACACCTCCAGGGTCGGGGTTCGATTCCCGCCTCCACCTTGTGTGTGTGTGCCTCGGGGGTTTCCTCTGGTTTCCTCCCCCGGTCCAAAGACATGCATGGTAGGTTGATTGGCATCTCTGGAAAAATTGTCCCTAGTGTGTGATTGCGTGAGTGAATGTGTGTGTGTGCCCTGCGATGGGTTGGCACTCCGTCCAGGGTGTATCCTGCCTTGATGCCCAATGACGCCTGATATAGGCACAGGCTCCTTGTGACCCGAGGTAGTTCGGATAAGCGGTAGAAGATGAATGAATGAATGAATGATGATGTGACTACTGACTAAAGCAGCAGGATGTACAGTATCCTGAAGTGTATAGGACAATTTAAAACAAATTTAAAAGCAACCCAAGACAGACGGTCCTCTGACCTGAACCCAACTGAGTATGGATTCTACTTTCTGAAGGTAAAACACTCAAAGAACAAGAATGAACTTAAGACACCAGGCAGAGCATCACTAGGGAGAAACCATGCATCTGGGGTTATGGGATCCAGACTTCAGGCAGACATGGAATATAATTAAAGCTACAAGCAAGTATGAAGAATGACAATTTAAATTATGATCCCTCCAGAGTTCTGTGGTCACAATCAAGCAGATTAGACAATATATATGAAGGAGCTTATCATTTTTCAAAATGCCCATACATTTTCGGCAGATTTTGGCTAAGACGTGTCATGTGATGTCATCACAAGGTGCATTCTGCGCCAAACATGAGTACATCTATCACGTGTGTCTTCCTTTTGAAAAAGGGGGAAAAATTTTTTTGAATAAAAGTTGCAGCAAAATCAAGAATTCTTCAAAAATCCTGAAGAAACTGGATTATGTCCGTTTGTCCAGTTACTTTTGGTCCTTTAAAAGTGGGAGGGCCGCATTATAAAAGTGCTGTAATTCCCAGCACATCCACCCAAATGTGGATGTAAAGACTATTAAATTAAAGTGAAAATGTGCACTTTGAGCTTGAATGTTTTTCATAAAGCTTCTTGTGATTTCTAAATACTCTTGTGTTCAGTATGTTTAGATAGCTCCTGAGTCTAAGTTCTGCAGATTAAGCATAATTTTTCATGCTAGCATCTCAACACTCCCCAATTTTTTATGCCTTACATCATCCATCTCCTCCTTACAAAGAGGTCTTTGAGTTCTCTCCCAGCAGATCAATGAACTCAAACTGGGCTTAGTGTCTTCTGCTGAAAAAGAAAGAAAAAAGCCAAGTGTATCTCTACATCATCTAAAGCTACAAAGCTGATCAGTTATAATACAGACATTTACTACATCGTGGATTTCCTTTTGTGTGTTGTTTGTTTGTGGTTGTGTGTGTAATACAAAGACTTCTCTTTTTCCGTTTATCATATGATATGGTGGTCAGCATACATAGAGCCCAAAGGTCTACAATACACACACTGAACATTATTAAAACCCAAGCAATACAATAAATCACAATCACAAGCAAACAGAGCTGTTGTTTATTCATTTCAGTACATGTTGTTCTTGAAGCAGTTTTTTTTTCTTCTTCTTCTTCTTCTTCTTCTTCTTCTTCTTCTTCTTCAAGAAATAACTGTGTTTGGTGAAATCTGAAACAAAACACTAAGAGTGATGTCCTACAAGACCATTTGAATTCACAGAGCTTGCTTCATTCACCGGGGCATTGTCGTGCTGGAACAGGTCCGAGTCCCTTAGTTCTAGTGAATGGTAATTGACAAAGAGATTCTATACAATTGATTACTTCTAATAAGCATAAGAAAGAACCACATCTAGGTGTGACGGTCAGGTGTCCACATACTTCTGGCTGTATAGTGTATTAAACTACAGACTAAACAAAGAAATCCAGACAGTTATTCCTTCCAGACATCAGTAACCCAAATAGAAATGGTTTCCTTATCGTACAGACTTTGTCTCTCTAATCCCTCAAACCTGGGACTGTTGTCTTGTTTTATTGTTAAACAATGTGTATCATTTTAATAGAAATGATCATAAATAATAAATAGTTATTATAGCTCACTTAACTGCCATCTACTGCAAAAGGAAGCTGTGCATCGACTCGCAACCGTCCACCTGCTTGCTTTGCCATTAACTGTTTAAAGAAAACCATTCATCTGCCTGGAAAAGGACAATCAGCATGTAGACAATGGTTCACTGCTCACTGGCATCTTTATGGATTCACAGAAAACTGCAGTGATTAAACACTTCTCCAGATTTTAGGCCAAAGATATTAAACTCACTTCAAAGTTTCCATTCACAGCCTTTCATAGAAATGAGGCTTTGTCCATGAAGTAATAGGATAAGTTGGTCTGGTCTGATTAATCTTGTTTTCTTTTCTATCATGTGGTCTGTCTGTCTATCCCGGGGCAGAGATGGCACTATAATTCACTATGGGAAGAAGGCAAGCCGGTGTTCTGCTGGAAAACCTTAAGCTTTTGCAGTCATATAGATGTTACTGTGACATGTACCACCTACCTAAAGATTGCTACAGACCAAGTACACCACTTCATTGCAATGGTATTTCCTAATGTTAGTGTCCTCTGTCAGCAGGGTTAATGCGCCCTGCCACACTGCAAAAATTGTTCAGGAATGGTTTGTATCACACGATGTGACGAGTTCATGATGTTGACAATTACAAAGTTTTCCTGCTAAATAAAGTTTGCTATTATGTAGCTGCTAGGAGACAAAAAATCCAAGTTTCATCACGCCTGTAACTTTTGGCATGTAACATTTACTTTCAACTTTCAGTACTCATTATCTTATCAGTTCTCTAAAAGCACAACTGGGCTTTTAAATGAAAATCAAAACACTAAATGACTAGCAGTGAGCACAACCGTAAAAGTAGACAAAGTGCTAGCTTACAGACAAGCAGTTGACTTGTGTTTGGACAGTTGTCCTAACTGGAGTAACAGTTCTATGTGCTTTGTTGTTATTATTATTATTATTATTATTATTATTATTATTATTATTATTATTATTAATTTTAACATTTATGTTCTCTATATCCAAATAGAATTATGAGAGTTTGATTTATATACCAACAAGACTGCGTTAGGAAATGTTAAACGTGAACTTGAAAATGGGCAACCGGCCAAAGATGAGAGTTAATTAACCAAGCCATTATTGTGTGGTTTGAGTCATGACATGTGCAAGGCACGTGGGCACCAAGCTGACTGAAGAGCGGCAATGAGGCGGAACTAATTTAACCTCCTCCTGCCTCCAGGGAAGCTCTGGCAGAGACCTCATAATCCATTCTGTTGACATTTTGTAAGGAGCTACTTGAGAATTTTTGTAAAATGTACAGATATGGTTTCTATTCTTGGGAACTTCAGTACTACACATGGGGAACCTAATGTGATAGAGAACACAGCAAAACATAGAAATGAAGTGTGTGTGTGTGTATATCTTTTTTACTTTATATTTCTTTATATACTTGTATCAATTATTAACCTTCTGCAGATCTAGAGGCTATCCTGGGAACATCCTACTGAATAGCATGTCCATCCATCCCAGGACACACACTGGACATGTTTTGGCGAGGCAGGAGAGGACTACAGATTCCATAAGAATGCACATTGACACTGGGAGAACTTGTGGAACTCCACACAGACATTCTCAGTATGATACTATAATCTGGGGCTCCTAGTAGGAGCCACATCAATGTTTAGAGTCCCATGTAATTGCCTGTCTGTTCTGTTAAACCTCTTCGTAGAAAGAGAGATTGAGTGAGAGAGAGAGAGAGTGAAAAAGAGAGAGAGAGACAGAGAGAGATTGAGTGAGTGTGAGTGAGTGAAAGAGAGAGAGAGAGAGAGAGTGAGTAAAAGAGAGAGAGTGAGAGAGACAGAGATTGAGTGAGTGTGTGAGTGAGTGAAAGAGAGAGAGAGAGAGAGAGAGTGAGTAAGAGAAAGTAAGAGAGAGAGAGAGAGAGAGTGTAAAAAGAGAGAGAGAGAGATTGAGTGAGAGTGAGTGAGTGAGAGAGAGAGAGTGAAAAACAGAGAGAGAGACAGAGAGATTGAGTGAGTGTGAGTGAGAGAGAGAGAGAGAGATTGAGTGAGAGTGTGTGAGTGAGTGAAAGAGAGAGAGAGAGAGAGAGAGAGAGAGAGAGAGAGAGAGAGAGAGAGTGAAAAAGAGAGAGAGAGACAGAGAGAGATTGAGTGAGTGAAAAAGAGAGAGTGAGAGATTGAGTGTGAGTGAGTGAGAGAGAGAGAGAGAGAGACAGACAGACAAAGAGTAAGAAAGAAAAAAAGTGAGAGAGATTGAGTGAGAGAGAGAGAGTGAGAGATTGAGTGAGTGTGTGAGTGAGTGAAAGAGAGAGAGAGATTGAGTGAGAGTGTGTGAGTGAGTGAAAGAGAGAGAGATTGAGTGAGTGAAAGAGAGAGAGAGAGAGTG
Source organism: Tachysurus vachellii (assembly GCF_030014155.1). NCBI lineage: Eukaryota > Metazoa > Chordata > Actinopteri > Siluriformes > Bagridae > Tachysurus > Tachysurus vachellii. Next base: position 19,720,136 of record NC_083470.1, read on the forward strand.
AAAAAGAGAGAGAGACAGAGAGAGATTGAGTGAGTGAAAAAGAGAGAGTGAGAGATTGAGTGTGAGTGAGTGAGTGAGAGAGAGAGAGAGAGAGAGAGACAGACAGACAGACAGACAGATAGACAGACAGACAGACACACACAGACTCGCTCTATGGGAAATGGATCGATGCGCAAAGTAAAGAAAGGAAAAGGAGCCTCTAGTGTGGGAGCAGATTTAGTGACCCGTTGATCGTCTCCTCCACAACATGAGCAGCGTCTCGTCTCCACAACGAGCGAAGCGTCTGTAACATATGGATAAAGTAAAGCCGGAAAGTTTGACGTTAATTCGACCTGCACTGAAATAGAGTGGGAAAAAGAGTAGAAAACATACCGCTTTACGACAGAGGACAGTTTACACGGAAAGATGCAGGGAATCCCAGCAACCGGTGAGTATTTTATAATTATCATAATAATATTATTATTAATTCCTATACGCAGTTTAACAACATTTATTTCTGCACGTTCCGTTACATTACAGCGTCATGTAGCGTCTGTAGTGAGCGTCAGTCAGCTCCTGTGTTTTCTGACATTTCAGCTCACTTTACGGTGCTAAAATAACTACGCTATGCTAATGACAGTAAAACTTTTGCAGGGAAGATAATGTTTAGTATCGTTGTTGGGCTGAATGGTGTCTCCAGGAGGAAGGCGCTTATTCATATACTGTATGTGTGTGTGTGTGTGTGTGTGTGTGTGTGTGTGTATGTATGCATGTGTGTGTATGTGTGTGTAATGTCAACTTGGGGAATGTTTAGTCTCTATGTTGTTGCTATTGGACGTTAATAAAAGAGAAGTATAAACAAAGAGAGACAATGCTAGTAGACAATTGTGGTGCTGCTGCTATGGTGAATTAATGCACTTTTACAAGCAGTGTAGCATAAAACAGCCTTCTGAGTAACCTGCTGCTTCTGAGGATAATTTATATCCTCACCAATAGTGTTGTAATCAGTTTACTTTCTGCTCAAAACCATGTCCAGGGCAGAGAATCATTTCTCAAGTTCAAATGAAGTTATTGCACCATCATAAGTCAGAGCTGCTAGTTGATTCCCTTCTGTTTAAGACCGAATATGGGGGACTTGAATATCTTAAAGACAACATTTTGAAGAAATAAACCTTTTTTCTTCCGTTGCTATTCATCCTTGGAAAAATGAGTGGCGATTCTGTCAAATCAGTTCAAAAATTAAAAAAATAAATAAAAAGTATTTCTATCATTCATCCATCTATCCATTTGGTGTACCGCTTAACCTACAGACGGTTATTAGGGAACCTGGGACCTATACCACAAGACAGGGGACATCGTGACATTGACAATGACATTCTCACACACTACAGGCAATTGAATTGGGAGATGAAACCCACATCTATGGAGGTAGGGGTTCAATTCACCTCCTTCCTGGGTTCAATTGTCTGTAGTGTGTGAGAATGTCCTTTGATGGGTTGGCACCCTGTCTACGATGTCCCCTGCCTTGTGGTCTCAGTATATATATTTATGCATGTATGTATTTATTTATTTATGCATTTACTTATTGTGATTTTCTAGGCAGAACAAAGTAGCAGTCATCCTAAACAATTTGTATGTCTTATGCTTAACAAGGACATTCTTTTTGGGTGGCATGATGATGCCGCAGGTAGCACAGCTCCAGGTCCTCCAGTTTGATCCTGAGTTCAGGAAAAGTTTGTGCACACTTTTGTGTATTCTGAGCAATTAGTGCTTCTGCTTGGTTTACCTCTGGCTCCTCTAGTTTCCTCTCAACAGCCCCATAACAAGTGTTACTGGGATAAGGCTCCAGGTTCACAATAAAGTGGTTCATCATACAAAGAATTAAACAAACATGAGTAGTGATCCATAATAGACCACATCATTCTACTGAAGAAAAAACAGGTTATGATTATTTGTTTCATGAATTTTCTAGAGCATAGCAGCGAATGAAGTAGTCCTTTTGTTTGGAGTATGGTATATAATAATGTTCAAATCACAGTCTGTGTATCATAGGCTCATGTTCAAGGCGAGATTCACGTCATAGCTAAGAGTGTTCAAGTAAAAATCAGACTTGAATACTACATTACTAATAAAAAAAAACTACTGTTTGGACTGACAGTGTCTCTCTTGGGTTCACTTTAGATGAATGCTGGCTTTGTGTTCAGTTTTTGCTCTCGATGACTAAATTCAGAAAGTGTTATGACCTGCAGGATGACAGCAGCTTCTCGTGGCAGTGATGACGGCAGTGGTGGCGTAATTATAAATGATTAAATGATAAACTACATCACACTACATTTTTTTGGGCAGTTTCAGTATTTTCCTAACACAAACTGACCAGCCTTCTCTGACAGATAACCTGCCTTGTTTATTAACTGATTGGACATGTAAACTTTAAAGAAAACTAGTAACTGAACTTGCCAATTTCTTCTTTCCCTTTCTTAAATAATGATTATGTTGAATAAAAAGCTTTTTGTAATGTGGCTATTCTGTTTGTCAGCAGAACCTATAAGAACATAAAGGACTTATTTGTACTTGGTAAAAATTGTGAACTGTTTATTCCTATATCAACACCTTGGATACTTTTAGGATTTATCACCTGTATGCAGACATTTGTCTAAGATCATACTTTTTAATCTACTCCCAATCTCGTAAAAAAACAAAAACAAAAAAAAACACAACTTTGGTAAAGAGGTATTTGGGGTGAGATCAATCCAGATCAGAATCCAATTATCTAGCAGACTCTAATTCCATATCATCACCAATTCCCATCCTGATGCCTGTTTTGCCTATAAGGCATCACATAAAATCACACGCCTCTCACAACCCTGGAAGGGATACTCAGTGACCTTGCAATCCTACCTTAGGTTGTGTCCATTTTAGCCATATGGAATCTTTCCAGTCACTGAATTGGCACCTGGTGACACACTGGTATCTGTTACTCGAGTACCCATTCACACAGTGTCTATCTGTAAAGGTCCATGTCACTATTTGTACACATTCAGATTTTTCAGAGTGTAGCTTTATCCTGTACTGTACGTGTGAATGTGTTGGCATTACTTGCTTGGCTTCAAGGGCCTTGAGTTCGTTCTTTCTTTTTCACTTCCGGTTTAATTGAACCATCTCTTACTTCAGATAATTGTTAACTTCTATAGCTGCTCTAGAACCTTCTTGAACCATTCTGTCAGGTTCACAAGGTTAGGTCTTAAAATTAATTAAGTAAAATTAGGGTCTCTCTGAGAACAGCACAAATTTTCGTGTTTTTAATCTTTTTAACAGTAAACGTCCATTTGGACAATTTTAAAGTGGCTTGAAACTCCAAAGCATGTTGGGACGAGACTGATGATCTCTCTCTATTTCACTTTAAACACATTTCTATCTGAATTTTCTGAGTTGTTGACTTTCAGTGACCAGACTTGTGATCATTAGGGTCTACGAATGTTTTGTATCTGTCTAATTCACAGACTCACTCTGGGTAAATTGTCTAAATTAAACAATGGCACATTTTGTTAGACATAAACCACACTTCACAGGGTGTATGTTATAATTTTATCTTATAAACCAAAAACACATTTTAACACATTGTCACTCTACGTCAGGCAAACCACACAGCTACAGGTTTAGTAGTTTATGTTTGCTGCATTGGGTTTACAACAGCACAGAAAGTTTCAGATACTATGTTAGTTCACATTTAGTTGGAACCATAGCACACAATGAGTTCACTGTAACACACGTTGAAGTTACTTTTGAACTTAGTTTGAACCACAGTATGTCGGGTTCAGTGTAGAAACTAACCTGTAATTCATCTCTGTTCCCACAGAACTGTGGACTGATTCAGGTACTTTAAAATGTTTGACCAGAATTGCACTTGTACTTGAACATAGCCTTTTGAGCGTTCCAAATTGTGTGTTGGTGTGGGGTTGTGGGGTGTATTGGTTTGCTTTCAAACTGTTTGTTGACTTGTAACAAGGTTTGTAATTCCCATGGGAAGCAGTGGTTCCTCATTAACAGTGTGAGTGAGTGAACATATGAGCAGGAAGATAGTGTTGGAATTGAAGCAGGTGATTAATGACCAGAGGGATATGACGCCAACGAAGCAGAGTGAGCGGTGTGTATGTCTGTGTGTGTCTTTTGTAATACTCTCTCTATCTGCTCACAGCAACAGCAGTGGAATGAAAGGGTTTTTCCATGTAATATTCTTTTGCTGTGGGAACAAACTTTGCTTAAAGGGTACAGACACACACACTGTAATTTGTATCTTGATTTATGCAAGGCCTTGGTTAAATAGTGAATGAAAATCTGCAGAAATTATCTTTGATTTGTTTATTTGTGTAAAAACATGATCTTTTAGCCTGGCTCTGGTGTTAACGTTTGTTTAATGATATAAAATAAACATGCAAATTTCAAACTGCAAACATGCAAACTACCTGTCAGTGGCAGATGGTGACTTTTACAATAAGGGAAGTGCATGTGTCTGTTATTCATAGACTAACAAAAGTAATTAATGTGGAGTGTGTGTGGAGTGTATGTGGTGTGTGTCTGTGTGTGTGTGTGTGGAACTTATGTGGTGTGTGTGTTTGGAGTGTGTGCAGTGTCTGTGCAGTGTGTGTGGTGTGTGGAGCGTGTGTGCATGTATATGTGTGTGTATGTGTGTGTGAAGCGTGTGTGCGCATGTGTGTGTGTATGCAGAGTGTTTATATTAATAACAGAAGCTTTTGGCTGTGACCGACGTGACTGCACTATAAACACTTGCTCTCCCTTTGACTGTGTTAGAAATGAAAGCGAGTAAGAAGAAATGTTTAGAAATTATTTAGAAAATATCTTTAAAAACACTAGCAGAAGAACAGAGGAGAATGTGATCTGTGTGTTTCTACATTACAGTGTGTGTTATATGGTAAACAGAGGAGAACTGCATTACTTTCTTTCTTTTCAACTCTGTTGCTCTGTATCTCAGTCCCATACACGTACATTCATTCTCTTTTCCTCCACACTTCCTACTGTACGTTCTCCATCACTCCACCTGTCTGTAACTGCTTTCTCTTGACAGGAAAATTCTTTCTGTTTTTATAGCTTTTATTATCTTTTGTCACTGTGGAATTGAGTTCTTTATTTATTTCAGTGTCAAAAGACCTCAGGCAGCTCGAGGAGACTGAGCAGTTCACTAAAATGTGTCTCAGGCACTCTGTGTGTGTATGTGTGTGTATATGTACGTGTGTGTGTGTGTGTGTGTGCGTGTGTGTGTGTGTACATGTGTCTGTATGTGTGTGTACAGTATATGTGTGTGTATGTCTGTGTGCACATGTCTGTGTATATGTGTGAATGTGTGTATGTCTGTGTGCACATGTCTGTGTATATGTGTGAATGTGTGTATGTCTGTGTGCACATGTGTTTGTGTATATGTATGTGTGTGTCTGTGTATATATGTGTGTCTGTGTGAATATGTGTGTGTGTATGTGTGTATGTATGTCCGTGTGTGGCCTTTTTTGGAAGAATCATGTTTTTTCCCCTTGCTGGGTAAACGAAAGGAACAGAAGTTGCTGTAGGCTTGTGTGTGTGTGTGTGTGTTTGTCTGTGTGTGTGATTGGGGAGAGAGAGAGAGATTGAAAAGGTTGATTTCATATTTCATTAGAACACAAGTGTCTTATTCATATCAGAGATACAAAATAAAGCATTTCTCATATGATAGCGCAGACTTGCTGAACAACACATTTCACTGTACAACTTCCACTGTCAAGTGTTTCTGCTTTCACCAGTTCATTTGCAGTCAGCATTCTCACTGAACCTGTGTATGCAACTGACATACAACGTAAACTGGTATAAACACATCTCTTCCCTAAAGAGGAACCTTTTCACTTTTTTACCTTTTACCAGCAGTTAATCACAAGAGTAGAATCTCTCTCTCTCTCTCTCTCTCTCTCTCTCTCTCTCGCTCGTTCTCACGCACACACACTGCTAACTGCTGAGAGAGAGAGAGATGGCAGATCATGTAAATATTTATGGGACCCTAGTGTGCAACCTTATTTATTACCCATCTACCTCTTCACCAAATAAACATCTTCCTTCCACTGCAGGCTAAGAATAAACCACACCCACACCTACTGCCCACAACCAGTAAAGAACCACTTCTTATATTACTAACATAACCATATTACTGGATTATAGGAGAAGTGCACAGGTTCTAATAAAATCTCTCTCTTACAACTAACTTATTTACATTTACATTTACAGCATTTGGCAGAGGCCCTTATCCAGAGCGACGTACATAAGTGAGAGCGACGTACATAAGTGCAACAAACTTATTGCAGTTTTTAAAACCGTTTCAAAATAATAGATGTTTAAAAGTCTCTCTCTCTCTCTCTCTCTCTCTCTCTCTCTCTCTCTCTCTCTCTCTCTCTGTCGGTGCATGCTGGGAGTGTTTGGGTGTGTGAGTGCTCACAGGAGGTGAGAGCTATCGTGCGCTTTTTTCTGGTTTTCTTTTCACTTTTCTTGTTAAGAGTTACTCTCTTCCGGTGAAGTAAAGAGAACAGAAAGTCAATTATAGTTTTTTTGTGTGTGTTACATAGTGTAGTTTATTAGACAGGTAAGTTAGTGAGGTGTGTAGTAGCAAGGCGGGAGCGGGATGGCGTCCCTCACACAGAGGGGGACGTCACCTGTCTCCCTCCGCCATGGCGTCAGGTGTGTGCCGGCTAACGGTGTGAGTGTGGAGGAAGTGTTACTGGCAATGGGGACGGAGGTCGGGAATGAAAACATTTTCACTGCTTCCCGCATGAACAAAGCGGTAGTGGTGTTTCTGAGGGAGGAGAATCAGGCGAGACACATGACCAACACCGGCATTGTGGTAAATGGTGAGGTAAAGAGGTATGCTGGAGGTAAAGCGCTACGGAAAATTAGCTAGCAAGGTAAGAACAGTTTACCTGAGCTGTAAGACCGAGGGTTTAAAGAACGTCGAGTCTTTTAGGAGACAAGTCTTAATGTTCTTAAATCAACCAGAACTAAACGTGTCTTTCAGAGTAGTGTGTGAGGGCAGGTCGTTTATGCTGTATGGTAGCACAGGGCAGATGAAGTGCTTTGAGTGCAGTGATGTTGGGCACAAGAGGCTGGGGTGTCCACATAAGGCCCAGGCCTCTGAGGGGGCAGCTGGGAGGGGTAACGTAGGGGCCGCTGGACAGGGTAACGTGGGGGCCGCTGGACAGGGTAACGTGGGGGCAGCTGGACAGGGTAACGTGGGGGCAGCTGGACAGGGTATCGAGGGGGCAGCTGGACAGGGTATCAAGGGGCAGCTGGACAGGGTAACGTGGGGGCAGCTGGACAGGGTATCAAGGGGCAGCTGGACAGGGTAACGTGGGGGCAGCTGGACAGGGTATCGAGGGGGCAGCTGGACAGGGTAACGTGGGGGCAGCTGGACAGGGTATCGAGGGGGCAGCTGGACAGGGTAATGAGGGGACAGCTGGGCAGGAGATTGTGGAGGCAGGGGGGCCAGCTGGTGTGGTTGAACTGATCACTGAGGAGGAAGCTGGACATAGCAATGAGGAGTCCAGGGTTATTAATGTTGCAGTAAAGGAAGCTGAAGGTGTGCAGGCCTCAGATACGGTTAAGAGTGGAGCTCAGGTTACTGAGAATACAAAGAAACCATGTGATAATAGAGATGAGAACACTGTGAACCTGAATACTGAAATGGTGGAATTAGAGAACGATTGTGTTGTGAGTGAATTAGTTGAAGTCGGTGGTAGTGGTGGTGTAAATGGTGCCAGAGAAGACAGGTCAAAAGGTGAAGACATTGTTGATGCAGAAATGAGGGATGAAGACACAAGGTCTGAGATTTCGGATGTCGGGTCACAAGCAACAGAAGATATGTACTCGCTAGAAGACATTAATGATTTTCTGGATGCGGCAAAGTGGTTGAGGTGAAAGACTTTTTTCCGGATGTGGACAAATTCATAGCATCAGCAGTCCTGTTACAAAAGACAGTGAGCCATGAAGCTCTGGATAAAAAGAAAAGGTTTAGACTGAAAAAGATGGTAACAAAACTAAGGAAAAACAAATTAAAATAAAACAGTTAAATGGATAAATCACATTTGGTGTCTTTTTCACTTCTGTATCTATCCTTTTCTTCCTTTTTCCCATGGAGATGTTTAAAATAGGAACTTTAAACATTAATGGGGTTAGAGACAGGAATAAATTAACAATGGTAAAGGAGTTTATAAGTATTAAAAAACTCAATGTTATTTTTTTTGTAAGAAACACATACTGACACTGATAATGAGGTAGAATGGGGAATGTGGTGGAAAGGGAATATTTCTATGAGTCATGGGACAAGAAACAGTGCTGGGGTTGCTATTTTATTTTCTAAACATGTAATCAACATTTTAGAGGTAAAGGAAGTAGTTAAAGGAAGATTGCTATTAGCAAGAGTGGAATATAATATATAAGTGGAATATATAAGTTTTTATAAATGTCTATGCTCCTAACAGTGGTCCAGAGCGAATGATTTTCTTTTTAGAACTTAAAAAGTTGGTCCAGAAATATGACGATAGTGTGTGTGTGTTATTTTGGGGGGTGACTGGAACTGTACTACTGATTTTACTCTGGACAGAAATGGGGAAGAACCTCACAGTCAGTCAAGTACCCTTTTAGCCAAGATTGTCAAAGAATCCCAACTCACTGATACTTGGAGAAATAGACATGAAGGTGTAAGGCAGTATACTTGGCTTAAAGTAAATGATAACAGGGTTAGTGGAGCAAGGTTAGACAGGTTTTATTTAAAAAAGACCTGGAATAACAGAGTGATGAATGTTTTTATTGCACCCAATGGTTTTTCAGATCATCACACAGTTTTATTAGATATAAATATAAAGAAAACATTGAAAGCAAACTACTATTGGGTTTTTAATGTTAAATTATTACAAGATGTTTTTTTTTGTGAGATTTTTTAACACTTCCTGGGATAGCTGGAAAATGAAGAAGGGATCTTTTAAAAGTCTTAGCCAGTGGTGGGATGTGGGGAAAGTCAACATTAAAATGCTGTGTCAGAATTGTACGTCTTTCTCAACTACTATCCTGAAAGAAACAGTGCAGTCTCTGCAAAGAGACTTTTAGAAAAGCGCATCATGGACGGCAATGGCACCACACAGGGAGAGGGACTAACAAAAAAAAGACAAGAACTCAGCTCCCTGTTACAGGATTAGGCTAAAGGGGCACTGATAAGAGCGAGATACTGCTCCATTAAAGACATGGACGCGCCCAGTACCTTCTTTTTTAATCTGGAAAAAAAAAGTGTTCAGCAGAAGACAATGTGCCATCTTTGTCGCCCGGAAGGATCCATCACATCTGACCCGGTGGAAATGAGGAGACTGGCAAGAGATTTCTACAGCGAGTTATACAGTGCTGAGAGCTGTGATGTGGACTCTGCTGAGGACTTACTCAAAGACCTGCCACAAATACAGCAAACACGAAAGGAGGAACTAGACAGGACCACCACCCTGCAGGAGCTTACAGAGGCAATGTCTCAGCTATCTAAGGGACGTTCCCCTGGAACAGATGGATTACCTGTGGATTTCTATGAACATTTCTGGATTTTATTGGGACAAGACTTACATGAGGTTTTAACAGAATGCATGCAGAGTAAAACACTCCCTGTAAGTCGTCGGAGAGCAGTCCTATCACTGCTCCCAAAGAAAGGAGATTTGGGATTTCTTAAGAACTGGAGGCCAGTTTCTCTTTTGTGTGCCGATTATGAAATCTTCTCCAAGTGCTTAGCTAATAGACTGAAACTGGCTTTAGATTCAGTTATAAAAAGTGATCAAACTTATTGCATCCCAGAAAGGTCTATAATAGATAACCTTTTTTTATTAAGGGATATAATTGATTTTAATCAGATAAATAAGAGTAAACTGGGAATCCTGTCAATAGCTGAGGAAAAAGCTTTTGATCGGGTCGACCATGGGTACCTTTTTAATGTTTTGAAGCACTTTGGCTTTGGTGAAGTTTTTATTTCATATGTAGAACTCCTGTACTCTAAGGTATGTGTGATGGTCAAAGCATGGGGAGGTTTAAGTGCCCCAGTACCGGTGACTAGAGGTATCAGGCAGGGTTGTCCACTTTCTAGACAATTATACAGTCTAGTCATCGAACCCTTACTATGTAGACTCAGAGCGACACTGAAAGTGACTTTAATACCAAAAGTGGATGGGTATTTTAAGGTGGTCTTAGCAGCCTATGCGGATGACATTTCTGTTTTTATCACAGAGGAAAAAAGACATCACACTTTTAAAAAAGACCATTGGGACATACGAAAAAGCTTCCTCTGCACGGGTCAACTGGTCAAAAAGTGAAGGTTTTATGTTAGGCAAATGGGAGCATAGAGCAGTTCCACAACTTCCAGGAGGGCTACAGTGGAGAAAAGATGGACTAAAAATACTGGGAGTTTTTTAGGAAATGAACAGTTCCAGGAAAAAAATTGGGAGGGGCTGCTGGAAAAGGTGTCTGCCCGATTGTCCAAGTGGAAATGGCTATTACCACAATTGTCTTACAGAGGAAGAGTTTTGATAGTAAACAACCTGGCTGCCTCAACTCTGTGGCACAGGACTATTGTTATGGAACCACCCGAAGAACTGGTTTCTAATATACAGAGAAGAATAGTGGATTTCTTTTGGAGTGGACAACCCTGGCTGCGTGCTGCAGTACTTTACCTGCCGTTACAGGAAGGTGGACAAGGGCTGGTAGACGTGAGGAGCAGAATCCGTGCCTTCCGGATACAAGCTGCGCAGAGACTCCTATACCACAAAGATGTGGTGTGGGAGAAAACTGCAAATGCCATCCTGAGGAGAGTAGGTGGCCTCAAGCTAGATAAACACCTGTTCTTAATGAAGCTGGAGGAGCTGAGCTTATCCGAGCTGACACCTTATTACTGATCCGTGCTGCTTACATGGAAAACAGTAACAAGAACAGAAAGAGTCATGGATAATCTAGAGCAATGGACTCCAGAAGAACCACTCTTCTTCAACTCTGTCATAACTTCGAGACTGCTTTTCTCGGTGAGCATACGCAGGTGTTTACTGGACAACAACATCATAATGCTGGGCCACCTACTAGACGAAGGAGGCTGGATACCAGCGGAAGAGCTGAAAGCAGTGACGGGGCTGAGATCGCGTCTAACAGCGAAACTGCAGGAAGAACTGTACGATTCACTACCAAGCAGCTACAAGATGTACATTGCACAGAGCCATGAGACTGCTCATGACAATAGGAACAACGTGGAGTTTCCGGGTCTTCGTTTTCTTCCTGCGGTGAGAGCAGAGGAGGAGGACGAAGTCACAGACTCCATCTTGTCGTTCAAGACTCCACAGTCGTACCTTTTTAAGGACGTGTCTAAGAGAGCCATGTACCAGATAACAGTAAAAGTGCTGCACAAAGACTCCTTGAGGAGACAAAAAGTCTCAAGGTGGCCAGGGATGTTGAACCCAGACGTTCTTGTGCGAGACAGGTGGAGGACCCTGTATTAACTATGTGTAGAGAAGCGTACTGCTGACCTGCAGTGGAGGATTATTCACGGGGCGATAGCTACAGACAGACATGTGGCACACCTCAATCCAGCGGTGAACGGGGAGTGTAGGTTTTGTGGGGTGAGGGAAGACCTAGAACACTTGTTTTTAAGATGCCCGAGATTAAAATGTCTTTTTCAGCTACTCAAGAGCTGGTTTCAAAAATCAGATGAAGAATTCTCAGAGAAGGTTTTTATAGGAGGAGTAAAATACCGCTTCTCGAAAAGGAGAAAAATGCTTTCTGTTGAACTTTCTGATCGGCACAGCTAAACTAGCGGTGTGGATAACACGGAAAAACAAGGGGGTACAACGAGTTACGCTACAGTAGATCCAGAGCTTCCCTGTAAGCGGCTAGTAGCAGCTAGGCTAAAAATCGAATTTGCTTACCACAAGCTGACCAACAATGCAATGGGTTTTTATGAAACATGGTGTGTGAATGAGGTTTTATGTACGGTGCACAAGAATCTTGTTTTTAACCTCTGATTTTTCTTCAAGCTATTAGCGTCTGCTTAAGCATTTACTTATTTTAAATTGGTAAATTGTGTGAACCTTTTTTATTTTGACCTTATGCCTATTTTATTTATTTATTTATTTATTCATTTTTTATTTCTAAATAATTTTCAATGATATACTAAGGAAGACCTATGGTGAAAACATCTGAAGCACAAATGTATGTGTCTGGCAAATAACAAATAAAAGTATTGTTAAACCTCTCTCTCTCTGTCTTTCTCTCTCTCTCTCTATCTATCTCACTCTTTGTATTTCTCTCTCTCTCTCTCTCTCCCCCTCTCTCTATCTCTCTCTCTCTCTGTCTATCTCTCTCTATCTCTCTTCCTCTCTCTCTCTCTCTCTCTCTCTCTCTTTCTCTCTCTCACACACACTCTCTCACTCTCTGTAGCTCGCTCACTCGCTCATCATCCTTCACCAACCTCCTTGCTCTCTCTCTTCCCCAGTCATTGTTCATGTTATCTTTTACTCGAATATGGAACATATTGCTTAAATGTTCATATTCTGTAGAAAAAAAGTTTGGAGTTGTTTTTTTGTTTAACACTAATGTATTTTGTTGACACTGAAGCATGTAAAATGAATAGCGCAGAAATGTTTAAGGGCCTGATACCTCTGCTATGATGATTGTTCCATGGAGCAGGGAGCGTGAGTCAGCAGGCTGTGAGGGCAGATCTTGGATCGTGTTCATGTAGCTTTGAAGCAGTGTTGTGGGGGCGATCTGTTCCCAGCCTGCTTTCACTACTGTTTCAACTCCACTACCTTCTACTGGCCTTAAGCTCCACTCACCACAGCTGGCATAGCAGTAATCATGTGAGCCATGAGGTAGAACATGAAAGAACACACACACACACACACACACACACACTCACACACACATGCACTCATACACATACACACACTCACACACATGCACTCATACACATACACACACTGACACATTAACAGACACACTCATTCACACGAGTATTCACACATACACTCACACCTGGTATTCTTTCTTTCTTTCCTTCTTTCCTTTTTTCCTTTTTTCTTTCCTCCATCCATCCATCTCAATCCATTCCAATCAATCCAGTTATTAATCATTTGTTTGAAATGTTTGTGGGGTTTTTTTGGTATTCTCTCATGACTCATTTATATCCAGAACTGTCCTTTTTAATTTCCTCTTTTTGTTCTCGCTCAACTTTCTGTAATTTCTGATATACTGGTCACTTGACTGATTACATTGCAAATTGTGTGTCACTGCATGATGGTATAAGTACTGAACTGTTTAGAATAAGTTTAGATCATCTGTCATGCAAGACCATCTCAATGATTTGGCTGGAGTCGTAACTCGGTGCCATTATTCATATTCATGTCTGTATCTGTTCACTGCTCAAAGTATTTAGAAGTGGGGTCACAGTGGCTTAGTGGTTAGCAAATGTGCCACTTACCTGTGCTTTGGAGCCTTCCTCTGTGTTTCTAGTTTTCTCCCCTAGTCCAAAGATGTGTTGTAGGATGTAGATGTGTTATTGGCATCTTTAAATTGTCTGTAGAATGTGAATGGATGTGATTGTTCCCTATGAGAAGTTCTGTCCAAGGTGTCTCTCATGCCTCTCATGCCCCGAGTCTCCTGGGATATACTATATATTTATTTTATTTTATTTTATTTATTTATTTTATTTATTTTATTTTTTTATTTAAGTATTTATCCTCATATTTTATTTATTTATTTTACTGGAGTGCAGTGTTCACTGTTTTAAAAAATATATAAACTTATTAAATATAACTCTTAAACGTCTTGTCCTTTGTGAACTTTCTGGGGAAGCTATTTATTGTCTATTTAAAGTGACTAATTAAGCAAACTAACAATATTTTTTTAAGTTTACAGCATATGGCGGACGCTCTTATCCAGAGCGACGTACATAAGTGTTTAAATCTCTAACATTGGATACATTAATGCTGGTTCACTAGGTTGCATACTTAAGATACCATGAGTTTAAAACATTGTTCAAAGTTACAATGAAAAACTATCAAAGTTTTTTTTTTTATAAATGCAGAAGATAGGGAAGGAAGTGCTAGTTGAAGTGTTTCCTGAATAAGTAGGTCTTACAGTATGTGACTCAGCTACTCAGCTTTCCGGACCCTAACCCTAGGGGAAGTTCATTCCACCACCTTGGTGCCAGAACAGAAAAGAGTTTTGTAGTATACTTGCCTCTTACCCTGAGAGATGGTGGGACCAGTCAAGCAGTGCTGGTAAATCGGAGGGTGCAGGGTTCAGTGCGAGGAGTGATGAGGGCTTTGAGGTAAGAGGGAGCTGGTCTGTTTTTGGCTTTGTAGGCCAGCATCAAGTAACACAAGGCCGAATCCTTCTAATGTTGTAGAGAAGAAACCGACAGGAGCGAGTCACATTAGCAACATGAGAGGAAAAGGACAGTTGATTGTCCATGGTTACCCCAAGGTTGCGAGCTGTGGCTGAAGGGGAGATCAGATTGTTGTGCAGAGATATAGCAAGGTCATGACCTGGGATGAACAGCAGTACAGTTTTGCTAGGATTGAGCTTTAACTGATGAGCAGTCATAAATTATGATATTTCTGCCAGACATGCTGAGATCCGATCAGAAGCTGTGGTATCTGAGGGTGGGAAAGAGAAGATAAGTTGTGTATCATCAGCATAAAAGTGGTAAGAGAATGATGATCCTAGCTCTCTTCGATTGTTGCTCAGCACATCTGAAAGCCAAGGAGCAGAACCAAATATGGTCAGATTTTACTTGGTCTTTGTGTTTGTTACATTACAGAAAAATCTCAGAAATCTTCATTGGACATGTCATCAGAATCTTCTCTAAAGCTGGACTCAGTTGGATACTACTCGTGACCTTCAGGCAGCATTTGTTTCTAATAATCTTAGGATTTTCCTGCATGGCTTTTTTGTAGTAACAATGGTGGGCAATCTTTTGTCAGAGAACACAGCAGAGATACGTTGCAAGGTATATGTTAAAAAATAAAGACTTATTTTATAGCACAAGAAGGTTTTTCAGGGAATTAGAAGAAGCCACTGATAGTAGTAGTACGTCTAGTTTGTTTAACAATATTTATTCTGCAAGCAGGGTTGCCAGATACCATTTCAGATGCTTACTGCATTGTGCATCAGGTAGGAAACATGAGGAAAAACTACATGTTCAGTCCAAGCCTTCTGGTCAAGTTTTAAGTTTTGGGTGTTATTTGACTTTTTTATTGAATATATGATCAATACAATCTAAATTTATATTTCAGCCAACACTGAAATCATGGGTGAGTTGTTGCCTAATGGTTAGACAGTTTGACTCCTAACCCTAAGGTTGTGGGTTTGAGTCTCGGGCCGGCAATACCACGACTGAGGTGCCCTTGAGCAAGGCACTGAACCCCCCAACTGCTCCCCAGGCGCCGCAGCATAAATGGCTGCCCACTGCTCCGGGTGTGTGTTCACTGCTGTGTTTGTGCACTTTAGATGGGTTAAATGCAGAGAACAAATTCTGAGTATGGGTCACCATACTTAGCTGTCTGTCACGTCACGTCACTGTCAGATTTGCTGTAATAAAAAACACCACCACTCCTATAACCTGAATTACACAATATTTTAACTGAAACACTTTATTTACAGATTGAAATGACTCATTTAATAAAGCAATTATTATATATAAAAATTCTATATATAAATATATTATTTAAAAAAATCTCAAAAAATAGACTAAAAAAAAAATCTGGAAAATGTTCAAAACTGAATGGAAATTTGGAGGAAAAAAAAAAATCTGTTTTACAAAACAAATATCAGATATAACATCAAACCAAAAACTAAAGTTACAGCACAGGAACGGTGCAACAATCTTCACATCATAGTAATAATTTGCAGTGTAATAGCTGCATTGCCAGGCTCCTTGAAGCTCTTTGTGTCGCTCTCCTGCTGGGTTTGGTTTGATGGAGGGTTTTTTTTGACATCCCCTTGTGAGTTCTCTTGCTTCATCTTCTTTGTGGTTCTCTGCTGGGCGACAGAAGAAACACTGCAGGCATTGTCCTTCTTTTCTTTTATCATCGATTCCTCCTTGTCTCTCACTCATGCTGGCTACATTTCCACAGCCACATACTTCCTGTGGAAAGCCTGAGAACAGAGCATGAAGCTATGAAAGAGTTGGCTTGAGACATTTCCTTAGTGACCAGTATGAAGCTGGAGAGTGAGGATACAAAGGATAGCAAGAGGAAGGAGACAAATTGGTGGTGTGTTCTGGATAACAAACTATTTAGTGTGATCCAAATAAGAAATCTTGGTTTAGACCTTTCCCATTTCTGGTTTGAATCTGATGCTGCCTTCACATGCTATGGGATTTTGTCCTACTTCCCACTTCTGAAGTAGTAATTACGAGTATGTCATGCTCCTGTACAGCCTTAGAATTGTATGATTATTATGTCAGTAAACAATTTAAGCTCAAACCTAAACACAAAAGCCAACCCTCTGTAAAGCAATCAAAAATAACTTCATCTGGCTGTAAAGAAAATGTAGGGAATATGTAGTGATTTATGTCTATTTACATGCAGTAACACTTTGTAGCCACTAGAAGGAGTCATTGTAGATAAAATGGGAGGAGAACGACCAGAAAATCGTTCTTAATCGTTCTTTCAGTATTTATAAGCAATAACTATTCAAAGCAGCTAAATAGACTCATATGGTGAGCGCATAACACAGTCAGCTAACATAACCATATTATTGAAAAAGCACTTTTTCACATTTCAGTTTTGCTGCTTAAATAAGAATTTGTGTCCGTATAGAAAAACATGCTGAATATTTCTGCTCGTCTAAGCTAAAGCGTGAATCATTGGTCATACATTCAGGCTTGGGTGTGTGTAGTTAAACAGGTCTCTACCCTAACAGTATGGTATTGATCATGTCCTGTCAGGTTGCCGTGACGACACTCTCGGTATCTTAGTAAACATGACCATACATGATCTGCCAAAAATGTGTGTGTGTCTCCTGCCTTGAAATTATACAGGCGTTGCTCACTTCGATTCACAGACATGTCACTGAAATCACCATGAGCGTGCCATGTCAAAAATGCTCTTAGATCTCACAAAAGTGTTCAGCATTTCCCCAACACTCTTCATTTTTACATCATCTTCAATCCATCTATTCAATATCTCAGTGAATCCCATCTTCTCAATGTACACCATGTTTACCTGTTCTTCTTCTTTATAATCCCTCTCTCATTCTCATACATTTCATAGTCCAGCTCATTTATTTTTTCCATTTAATCTCACTGTGTGTAAGCTGTGTGTAATTAATGACCATCTGGGACGCTGTGGGGAGAAAAAAGCCTACAGCACAGAAGCAGATGATCCCCACACACACACACACACACACGCACACACATTTACACACACATAGACACACAAACACTAAACTGAAATGTTATCAGTTCTGCAGGCTGTGTTTAAGCACACAAGCATTATATCTTATGAGATACTTAAAACCATCTCATAAAGTCAGATATACTGTTTTGTGTTTATTTTATATTCTAGTCACTAATCTCTCTTGTACCAATCTTCCACTGCACCGTTTGAGTATCAATGATATTATGTACAGTCTCAAATTCTGTGTTTAAACTTGTCTAAAGAAATGCGGCATCTTGTATGATTCGTAATTCAACTGTAATATACTGTAATTAAGTTTCCTTTAGCCTGATGTGCATATTAATTCTTTAATATAAGTTCATTTTGGCCAAAAAAAAAAAAGGAAATAGTGATGATTAAATTTGACAGGCTTCCTGAATATAGGTCAAGTAGCATTAATTGGTACAAGGTTATTCGTTGTGCCTCAAATCAGACACTACACATCATGTAGATTATCATTTAGTGTATGAATGAATGAAGGTCTATGGAACACTAACTTTTTTACTATGGAACGTTAACTTTAAGTCGTTTCTCATTCGAAGAAGAACGTGATCAAATAAATCTCACAAAGTGTCGTCGGCCATCTTGAAATCTTTTTCTAATCCAGTATAAGCGTCTTGTAACCCCGCCCTTCTTCAGCTATGTAAGCAAAGACGAGAGTGTAGCGTGTACAGGATTCCATGCTTTTATCACGTTTTGTGTCATGAAAAAGTGCATCATCCAGGTACTTGTAGTGCCCTGCTTCGTGTTGGGGTGTTCAGAGTGAACACACTACTATACATTATTTATACTACAGATTGACACGCAACAGAACAGTGAATAGGTTAAAATACATCACTATACATGATGATGATGATGATGATGATGATGATGATTTGCAGTTCGAACTACCAAAGAAGTCGACCCCCTTTCTCCAGTCCCACACCCTCTATTCAAACCTTTCTGTTTAGCTCCTCTATCTGAAGACTTGTGTACACACACCATGCAATAGTAAGGAAAGCAGCAGAGATTTGCTTCTATTGCATTAAGTTACACATGTGTTTACAGATCATAAAACATAGTTAAACAGTCCCAGACTAAATCTGTGGATTAGCTGAGTGTGTAGCTGCTTGATTGAATTCAAGGTCTGCGCAGGAATCTTCTGGACAGACATCAGCTGAACTAGTCTTTCTATCTTATTATTATATGTATTAATGACTTGCCCAAACTATTTGTTTCCTTTCTGTTTATTTGGGCTTCATCCGTCTGGAGACGTTTCCTGAATGGTTAATACGGCTGACTTTATGTAGGAGGCTTTGACACTGAAACAGAGCAGGTGAAATTGGTAATGTGAGTTCGGTTGCACGTGAACGCAGTTAATACTCAGGTCCGCACTTGTTCAGGACGTAAAGTAACCTGCGTGTGTGTTTAATCATTTAGTTATGACTCTATATGATAAAACAGAAGAGGTGAGCACCAAAAAAAAAATAAAAAAAATAAATATATATGTAGTGTTCTTCTGTGAGGTGAACATAAATGCAGCAGGGTTGAAACCAGGGGGCGCTGAGAACAATCACACACTGATTCAGACCACAGCAAATGTGTCCAGTGTGAAAAACCACCAGAGATAAGATTACAGTCATGGAAGGAACAAACCCACCACCACCACCACCACGACCACCACCACCACGACCACCACCACCCTCCTTTGGGCATCAGCTATATTGATTTTTAGATTGTGCTTAAAAATGCACACAGCAGCTTCAAAGGCTAAGGATCACCAAAGAAAGACAATATTATAAATATGCCTGTAAATATAAAATTAATAGTCTAGTAATGGCGCTAGATCAAATGTTTGACACCCACACATGTTTCTTATGTTAATGGAATGCAACGAATGCTTGTTAATCAGATCAGTGTTTGAATTAATGATGATTCGAAGGCGTCGCATCTCCATGAAATATTAATAACCCTTTCAAACACGCTTTTCTGTGTCCCTGGCTTTCTTCTGAATGACTGTCTGAGTAGAAAGATAATATGGAGCGTATATAGTGTGTACGTGATTGTGTGTGTGAGAGAGCGAGAGAGAGAGAGAGACTGCATTCAGAAAATCTCACTGTTTTTTTGGGGGGGAATCAAATCTAATATATAAACATAAAAAAGACATTTATTTCATGTGATTTTAGAATTCATTTGGTATTGTTCTTTCTGTTTTAACTTTTTTTTGTTTCCCTCCCCCTCATTGTTCAGCATTCAATTTATCATGTCAGACTAAAAAGGGCGATGTTTAATGGCTCATATGAATGTAGAGACTCAGGGCTTTAAGGATTTGTAGTTTTTCAATTATTTCTGCCTGCATTTCGTTTACTGGGGCAATATATTTTTAGAAAAGTCCAAAATAAATAAATAAATAAAACAGTTTTTTTTTGTTTTTTTTTTAACACAAATGTGTTTGTCTTCAAAGTAACTGCTTATATCAAACCCATTTCTGCTTTGTGTTGGGAAAATCGGCTCACGCTGAAAGCTAACAGAGTCCTGACTCATTTTATATCAGACTTGCGGCGATAAAATCGTTTGTTTGTTTCTGCCGATTGAGCATGTGCAGAATTTCAGATTTTCCATTCTGACTGGTGCAATGAAATGGCAGTGTAGTGGTAATTAAAGCTAAAATAAGGATAGGAAGTGAAACAGCAGAAACTGCATGGGCGGAACATGTAGCTTGATGACTGCAAATAGTTCTGAACTGAATCTACATTTGAGTCATTCAGATAATGCTGGAGTAACTGTGTGTATCTGTATGTGTGTATTCTGATTCAGGGATGAATGGTTATTACAAATTGATTTACATGAGTATTAACTCTTTATATGACAGAAATCACGTGATGTATCCCGACTGAAGGTATTCTAATTTTTAATATATATTCAAAAATATTAAAAAGTATTCCTTGTTCTAAAATGACTTAATTTCTCCTTAACCTTCTCCAGCGAATAACAATTCAGTTTATTTGTTGGGCGCTTTTAACCGTTCACATTGTCTCAAAGCAGCTTCACAGAAGTCTAGAAACAGAATAAAAAATTTAAGTTACTATTTATCTCTAATATCTATCCCTAATGAACAAGCCTGAGGTGATGGTGGCGAGGAAAAACTCCCTGAGATGATATGAGGAAGAAACCTAGAGAAGAACCAGGGTCAGAAGAAGAACCTCATCTTCCTCAATAATGTAAATGTAAATAATGTTGTTTATTACACAGCTACCAAGCTGTAACGATTAAAAAAGCTTCATCGGGCTTTGCTTCGATTGCCGAGGTTTGGAGTCGATTCAGCATGCCTTGGAATGTTGGCAGGGTTTCCATAACAGCGGCCAAACGTCCTTCTTTCCGACACCAACCGGCTGCTCTGAGCCCTTGCCAAGGCCAGGATGCATCGCCATGACGGCACCGTGTTTATTTATTTAATTCCGTTTACAGGCCTTTAAAGACCACTTTTGGCATTCAGCTCCGAGGTGTCCTTTTTGCGGAGCCGTAAACCTGTCTTGGGACTTGGGTTAGTTTCCAAATGTGCAAAAGTGTTTGTGTTTGTGGATCCTTATGCTGTACTACTGTATTGAACGTAACGCAGCAGTCTGAGATCATCGATATCTCCACTGGACTAAGCCGCTTCAAACTTATTTGTGTTGTCACATGGCTGACACGTTGAACGCAGGGACAAGAGGTTTAGAGATTGAATTCAACTCTAACACTGTTAATATACAGTATTTACATTTATGGTATTTTGGAAGATGCTCTTATCCAGATCCACATATAATATGTTTTACAACTGAGCAACTGAGGGTTAAGGGCCTTGCTCAAGGGCCCAGAAGTGGTAGATCGGTGGACCTGGGATTTTAACTCAAAACCTTCCAAGCAGTAATCCAACATCTTAACCACTAAGCTACCACATCCCCTGGTGTATAAATACCATATATAACATGGTGTATGTATTAACATGCTAGTTTTCTGATAAATGAATAAAATGAATGCAATCCTCTGGGTTTCTCATCAACAACAAAGATGGAATCCAGTCAGCTGGATCAACAACCTTACCAAAATCTTCTAAAGCCACTTTATAGTGCTGTTTAGTGATTTTATTTTTATTGTACACCGAGTAACCTGATGTTCATTCACTATAAAAATGTTTAATGACTCAAGAGGTCCCTTTCCATAACAGAACTTTCCATCATTGGTGCGTTGAGGTCCGTGG
Organism: Tachysurus vachellii; assembly: GCF_030014155.1. Taxonomy (NCBI): domain Eukaryota; kingdom Metazoa; phylum Chordata; class Actinopteri; order Siluriformes; family Bagridae; genus Tachysurus; species Tachysurus vachellii. The sequence continues at coordinate 19,741,811 of NC_083470.1, forward strand.
AACCTAGGTCTGGTCAGCAGAATCTGTCACTGTCTATAAAAAACAGTGAACACTTACTAAACAAAACAAAAAATAGATTTATTTGCGTTACATTTTCGTTAACTCTGTACTTTTTGCTCGTTTAACACTCAGTTAACTGTAGCACAGCTTGTATTGTGGCTTCACTTTGCTTGTATTCGGTTGGATAAAAGCATCTGCTTAATGAATAAATATAAACGGTAGCTCTGTTAAGGTTCTGTGCGGGGCTGTAGGTGCAATGTAAGCCAAATTATATACTCACTCACTCATTTTCTACCGCTTATCCGAACTACCTTGGGTCACGGGGAGCCTGTGCCTATCTCAGGCGTCATCAGGCATCA